>NC_041384.1:689611672-689614242 GCF_002162155.2 Triticum dicoccoides
GGGCGGGGTAGAGTTTGAAAATTGTCCTATAGTGCCGGTTTGTGCCACAAACCGGTACTATAGGTCAGACCCCTTTAGTACCGGTTCATCGGTACTAAAGGTTAGACCTTTAGTACTGGTTCGTGCCACGAACCGGTACTAAAGATGATCATGGGGCCCCGGCCTGACGCCAGCCTGCCACCACCCCTTTAGTACCGGTTCGTGCCACGAACCGGTACTAAAGGTTCAACACGAATCGGCACTAATGCAAATCCGTTCGAACCGGCACTAATGGTACCATTTGTACCGGGCCAAAATCAAACCGGCACTAATGTGCTTCACGATTTGACCCCTTTTCTACTAGTGGCTATTGGTTTGGGAGTATGCATTAGTCACAGTACTCTGTCGCTTTTCCAGCATATTGTTTGGAAATTGTCTGCCTAGTCTTGGTTATTTTGTACTTCCTTCGTTTCTAAATATAAGTCTCTTTAAAGATTTAAATATAGACTACATACGGATGTATATAGACGTATTTTAGAGTATAGATTCACTCATTTTGCCCGTATGTAGTTTATATTGAAATATCTAAAAAGACTTATTTAGGAATGGCGGGAGTAGAGTAGTAGGTAGGATAAGATGAGGGTGATTCAGATTAGAGTTAAATACACGTACGTTCTTGTACTAGTGTGATTAGTTTGCTTCATTCCTCTACTCCTGAAATGCTGAATGGATATGAAAGACATTTCTTTGTGACACATTTTATTCTAAATCTTGCTAGTGTGATTAGTTTGCTTCATTCCTCTATACCCAGTCGTTGTGTCCAAAGATAGAACAACAAAGAGAAAAGTGACTTAGATCCTGAAATCAATCCCCATTGAGCACTAACTGATCCTATTGTTGAGCTTACATTCTCCCGTGATAATAAAAAATAAAAAATATAGTTAAACGTAGGAAATAAAACTGAAATGTTTGCAGCAAATATGCTCATGCCTTTACATGCATAAATTATTGTGTAAAAATGAAAACAAATTTAAAACTGTGCTAAAATAGCATTTGAATATATATTTTTAAACACAACCTTAGAGGTGGTGGAGTGGAGTTTAGAAGGTGGAGTGTAGTTGGGTGAAGTAGAGTAGTCCCAAACACAACCTTAGACTGATGAAAGCAATGTGACATACTCCCTCCATTTCTAAATATAACACATTTTAGAGATTTCAATACGGACTACAGACGGATGTATATAGACATATTTTAGACTGTAGATTCTCGCATTTTGCTCCGTATGTAGTTTATATTGAAATCCCTAAAATATTGTAGACAAGATTATGTGAAATTATGTCAACAGTACGACTATATAAAATGTGAAATTATGACTTATCTTGAATTGAATCTAATGATATATGGGTAGATTTAAATGTTTTTTTTCTCCACAACCAGTATGTTTCCAAACTTCTGTAAGAAATACACAAGCAATTGAACGGAAGCAAAACTACAATTGTACGTGCTGTTGAACAACGTGTATGATGATCAGACCGGAGAAGGAGTTGCCTTGTGGCTAAAGGAGTCCTGTAGCGATGACGTTTGGTGACTCCATGCCAAAGAGGCCCCATCCAATCCAATTGCTCGGCAGCAGCAGGAGTTTGCACTGTTCTCCGGGCCCCAAGAAAAGAGACGATCATAGCTTCACACCACTTCCCTTGCAGCAGCAGTGTCCTCTTGCTGCACTTGCAAAGAAACGTGCTACTATACGTACGTATTATTATTTAAGGAATTTTGTAGGAATTTCATAGGACAAGAATTTTATAGGAGAAATTATTTTAGAGCATTTTGGTTTGTAGGAATGGAATCCTATTTTTGTGGAGGAATTCTTCCTATTCTTCACATTTCATAAGAAAATAAACATTAGCCTAGACTCAATGCAAAAAAAAATCCTATGATGTGAATCAAAAAGCATCTCATTTCCTATTCCTACTCATAGGATTTAAGATACATGTCATCTTATTTTCTATGACTTTTCTACTCTTATAATTTTTCTACCCTATGAACCAAAAAGGCCTTACTCTTTGTTTTTTACCCTATGAACCAAAAGAGGCCTTACTCTTTGTTTTGTTCAGGCGCAGATGAGAGAATGTGAGGCCAACTCCAACTCAACGCATGACCCCATCCTGTCTGTTGTGTCTATTTTGCCCCAAACGGACAGAAGTGACAGCCCAACGTGAGACCTCATCCGCAAAAACCGTTCGTCTGGCGTTTAGCACAACCCATTTACGGCGCAAACATGCACCTCGTTTGCGTTCAAACGAACGGCGAACGGACGCCCACGCGTTGGCTCCTTGTTCGCTTCACGTCCGCATGTCGGTCGTCCACCTACTTCCTACCGCCTAAATTAAGTGCACACCCACCTACCAGTCACCCATCCACCCAGTCGTCATCCTTTTTAATGTTGAAGCCGTGGTAGGCCAGTCCACAAGCTTCCACTTCCATCTTCGTCTGCCTCCTCAAACCCCGACACCCAAATCCTAGCCTGCTGCTATTCCACATCCTTTCCTCCCCTGCGGGTGACAATGGTGTGGGAGTGCATCCCCGACTGC
>NC_041384.1:689614398-689616834 GCF_002162155.2 Triticum dicoccoides
CCACCTCCACCTCCACCTTCCGCATTCCACATCGCACCACCGGGGGCCGCACCTCGGATGTGACCGTATGCCGTGGACACTCCGGTGTGAAATACATGGCTCCATGACGAGCACGGCCACGGCGGCGACGGGCTTATCTACCTTTTTAAATTTTGTTTAAATTTTCAGTTTAGTTAACTATGTGGTGGACTGGACTTTTGTGCACGTTTATGTTTATATTGATATTTTTATAAATTATGTTCAATGTCTATTTGAGTTTTATTTGGGTAAATTTGCAAGTCTAAAAAAAAGACAATTTAAGATGCGGCGGACCGTTGCCGTATCCGGATGCTCATGTCCGTTTTGCTGATCCAAATGACCAAATCCGAACAAAACATACGTCTATTTGGATTCCACGGTTGAAGTTGGGCTGATCAGAGTTTGGGGTCGACGGTTGAAGCTGGGCTTATCAGATCACCGGCAAGCAAAGCAGCTTGTATGTACCGTACAAAGCAAAGCTACTGCTGCCTACTCCATTTTGTCCGCCAGCGATCCATGAGCTGTACAGTGCAGGATGGGACTACTGTGGGAAGACAACTTTTGACCGGTCTGTCCCCGACATTTGCCAGACTATTGATGGTCACAGGTAGAGATACGGTAGTACACTCCCCGCAGAAGAAAAAGATACACTGCACAAGATGATTTTCTTTATTTGATTTGATGTGATGTGATGTGATGCCACAAGAACCAATGAGACACTCGTATGAAACGAATAAACCGGGGATGATCAAATCAAAGGTCGGTTTCTTTCTTGAAGCAAAACAAAATAATACTCCAGTTCAGTTCATCACATAAACAGCATAGAACGTGCGCGTTCGGTGTTTCAGTGTATCTTCACCATTACTGCTACTCACTAATAGAAAACAGGACTTTGATTCAAGCCAGGTCAGCCCATTAGTCCCGGTTCAGTCCAGAACCGGGACCAATTGGGGCATTGGACCCGGTTCGTGAGCCCAGGGGGCCGGCCGGGTCACGTGGGCCATTGGTCCCGATTCATCTGAACCTTTTGGTTCCGGTTGGTGGGCTGAATCGGGACCAATAGGCCTCGCTCCTGGCCCACCATCATTGGTCCCGGTTGGTGGCTTGAACCGGGACCAAAGGCTCTCCTTTAGTCCCGATTCATGCCATCAACCGAGACCAATGAGGTGCCTATATATACCCCCTCGCGTAAGAGCAGAGCACACTGCTCTGTTTTTTTTCTGGCCGAGGGGGGAGGGCTTGGTGGTGCTCTAGCTCACCTCCTATGCACACAAGGTGTTCGATGGAATGCCCGAGCCACACTACTTAAGCTTTCTCCTCTCCATGCTCGACCTCCAAACTTCATTTTCCACAATATTTGTCTAGGTTTAGCGTTCCGTCACGCCCCGTCCCCGTCTTCACCGCCGTCGATCACCCGCGCCGAGCTCATCGCCGGCACCACCGTGGTGAGCCTCTTGTTCTTATCTTCTTTCTGAAAGGAAAAATATTTTTACTTGTATGTTTACATAGATACTTGTATTATTTTATTACTTTTATTATTGCATCTTATATAGTGCGATGGTTTTGGTATCCGCCCCCGTCGGCCCTCGTCCTGTCTATGATTCGGATGTGGTATATATATTATCTTTATAACTATTGGTTCATTTATTGTTTATGAAAATTATGCCGACCAGCGTGACATAGATTTTATTTATGTAGGATGTATGTGAATCGGAAATGCCAACCGACCCTATTGTCGAGAGGTTAAATTTAGTTGAAGAAGAAAACAATTTGTTGAAGGAAAAAATAAAAAAATTGAGGAGGAGAAGATGATATTGGAGTTGCATATTGCGGATGTCGTCGATGATCACAAGATCAAGATGGATGCAATGCGCTTGAAGATTAGAAAGATTAGAAAATATGTCATTCATATCGAGGCTTTGTATCATTATGCCGTTGGATCAATTGTTACCTTGGTTGCGATCATGATCGCATTTGTTTTCGCATTAAAATGTTTTACATAGTTTCAATGTATGGTTTAATTAATTAGATGCTCTGGAGAGCTATATGTTGTTAGATGAGAACTATGTATGCACTTTGGTTTTAATGTGATGATGAACTTCTATTAATTTGGACACTTAATTATATAAAATGCACGCAGATGAACCAGCAATGGATGTACGGTAACAGACACACCTCCGAGTACATTAAGGGCGTGCATGAGTTTCTCGATGCGGCTGAGGCAAACAAGCAGAATGGTTTTATGTGTTGTCCATGCACTGAATGTGGGAATACGAGGTCTTACTCTAACCGGAAAATCCTTCACTCCCACCTGCTTTACAAGGGTTTCATGCCACACTATAATGTTTGGACAAGGCACGGAGAAATAGGGGTTATGATGGAAGACGGCGAAGAAGAAGAGTACGATGACAACTATGT
>NC_041384.1:689617127-689620615 GCF_002162155.2 Triticum dicoccoides
GGTGAAGCTGCTGAAGATCAAGAGGAACCAGACGATGTGCCCGATGATGATGATCTCCGCCGGGTCATTGTCGATGCAAGGACGCAATGCGAAAGTCAAAAGGAGAAGCTGAAGTTCGATCGCATGTTAGAGGATCACAAAAAAGGGTTGTACCCCAATTGCGAAGATGGCAACACAAAGCTCGGTACCGTACTGGAATTGCTGCAGTGGAAGGCAGAGAATGCTGTGGCTGACAAAGGATTTGAGAAGCTACTGAAAATATTGAAGAAGAAGCTTCCAAAGGATAACGAATTGCTCGATAATACATACGCAGCAAAGAAGGTCGTATGCCCTCTAGGATTGGAGGTGGAGAAGATACATGCATGCCCTAATGACTGCATCCTCTATCGCGGTGCATACAAGGATCTGAACGCATGCCCGGTATGCGGTGCATTGCGGAGATGACCCTGGTGATGTTGACGGCGAGCCCCCCAGGAAGAGGGTTCCTGCGAAGGTGATGTGGTATGCTCCTATAATACCACACTTGAAACGTCTGTTCAGAAACGAAGAGCATGCCAAGTTGATGCGATGGCACAGTGAGAACCGAAAGAAAGATGAGAAGTTGAGAGCACCCGCTGACGGGTCGCAGTGGAGAAAAATAGAGAGAAAGTACTGAGATGAGTTTGCAAAGGACCCAAGGAATGTATGGTTTGCTTTAAGCGCAGATGGCATTAATTCTTTCGAGGAGCAGAGCAGCAATCACAACACCTGGCCCATGACTCTATGTATGTATAACCTTCCTCCTTGGATGTGCATGAAGCGGAAGTTCATTATGATGCCAGTTCTCATCCAAGGCCCTAAGCAACCTGGCAACGACATTGATGTGTACCTAAGGCCATTAGTTGAAGAACTTTTACAGCTGTGGAATGGAAACGGTGTACGTACGTGGGATGAGCACATACAGGAGGAATTTAACCTAAATGCGTTGCTGTTCGTGACCATCAATGATTGGCCCGCTCGCAGTAACCTTTCAGGACAGACAAATAAAGGATATCACGCATGCACGCACTGTTTAGATGACACTGAAAGTATATACCTGGACAAATGCAGGAAGAATGTGTACCTGGGCCATCGTCGATTTCTTCCGACCAACCATCAATGTCGAAAGAAAGGCAAGCATTTCAAAGGCGAGGCAGATCACCGGAAGAAGCCCGCCATGCGTACCGGTGATCACGTACTTGCTATGGTCAATGATTTACACGTAATCTTTGGAAAGGGTCCCGGCGGACTAGCTGTTCCGAATGACGCTAAGGGACACGCACCCATGTGGAAGAAGAAATCTATATTTTGGGACCTACCCTACTGGAAAGACCTAGAGGTCCGCTCTTCAATCGACGTGATGCACGTGACGAAGAACCTTTGCGTGAACCTGCTAGGCTTCTTGGGCGTGTATGGGAAGACAAAAGATACACCTGAGGCACGGGAGGACCTACAACGTTTGCACGAAAAAGACGGCATGCCTCCGAAGCAGTATAAAGGTCCTGCCAGCTATGCTCTTACAAAAGAAGAGAAAGAAATCTTCTTTGAATGCCTGCTCAGTATGAAGGTCACGACTGGCTTCTCATCGAATATAAAGGGAATAATAAATATGCCAGAGAAAAAGTTTCAGAACCTAAAGTCTCATGACTGCCACGTGATTATGACGCAACTGCTTCCGGTTGCATTGATGGGGCTTCTACCGGAAAACGTCTGATTAGCCATTGTGAAGCTATGTGCATTCCTCAATGCAATCTCTCAGAAGGTGATCGATCCAGAAATCGTACCAAGGCTAAGGAGTGATGTGGCGCAATGTCTTGTCAGTTTCGAGCTGGTGTTCCCACCATCCTTCTTCAATATCATGACGCACGTCCTAGTTCATCTAGTCGACGAGATTGTCATCTTGGGGCCCGTATTTCTACACAATATGTTTCCCTTTGAGAGGTTCATGGGAGTCCTAAAGAAATATGTCCGTAACCGCGCTAGGCCAGAAGGAAGCATCTCCATGGGCCATCAAACAGAGGATGTTATCGGGTTTTGTGTTGACTTCATTCCTGGCCTTAAGAAGATAGGTCTCCCTAAATCACGGTATGAGGGGAGACTGACTGGAAAAGGCACTCTTAAAAGTGACTCAATAATATGCAGGGACGGATGTTCTTGGTCTCAAGCACACTACACATTTCTATAACTCTACCTTGGTGACCCTGTATGTCGATGAACACAAGAACAGCCTGCGCTCCAAACACCCGGAGCAGTGCGACGACTGGATTACATGTGAACACATCAGGACTTTCAGCAGTTGGTTGGAAACACGTCTCAGAAGTGACAACACTGTTTGTGATGAGTTGTACTTGTTGTCCAGGGGACCATCTTTGACTGTATTGGCTTACAAAGGATACGAGATAAATGGGAATACATTTTACACGATCGACCAAGATCAAAAGAGCACCAACCAAAACAGCGGTGTCCGCTTTGATGCAGCAACCGAGAGCGGAAAGGACACATATTATGGTTACATAGTGGACATATGGGAATTTGACTACGGACCTAATTTTAAGGTCCCTTTGTTTAAGTGCAAATGGGTCAATCTGTCAGGCGGCGGGGTACAGGTAGACCCACAGTACGGAATGACAACAGTGGATCTGAAAAATCTTGGGTACATTGACGAACCATTCGTCCTAGCCAATGATGTGGCACAGGTTATCTATGTGAAGGACATGTCTACCAAACCGAGAAAAAGAAAAGATAAGGAAGCGAATACATCATACGATGAGCCAAAGCGCCACATAGTTCTTTCAGGAAAAAGAGACATCCTGGGAGTGGACGGCAAGACAGACATATTTGAAGATTATGAAAAGTTTCATGAAATTCTTTCCTTCAATGTCAAGGCTGACCCAAGCATCCTGATAAACGATGAAGATTATCCATGATTACGGCGCAATAAGCAAATAACACAAGCGAAGAAAAAGTGAAGACTTTCTCCCGCAACTATTAAGATGATACCATGCCAACTTTGTAACACACGAGTATGCTATGCCAACTCTTTCAGAGTTCATTTGAAAACTATGAATTTACGTCGAATTTTCTCTATAGGTGCATCTATGTTCATTTTTTAGTAAAGTTAATCACAAACTTGTGATTCACACAAATTTCAAAGAATTCAAATTTTAACAATTCAAATTTGAAAACTAATGACACTAACAAAAAGTTTATAATTTTTCTAAAACTAATGGCACTAACAGAAAGTTTATAATTTTACCGACCTAAAAGGAAAAAGAAATAAAAATAAAGCAAAAAAAAGAAAATAAATAATGTAGAAAACAAACAAAAAAATAGCACCAATAAGTATTTTTTTGTAAATAGAAACAAAATAAAATAAATAAAGCAACAAATAAAACAAAAAAACTAAAAAAGTGTTTTCTAATTTGAAAACTAATGGAACTAACAGAAAGTTTATAGTTTTTCTAAAACTA
>NC_041384.1:689620783-689621794 GCF_002162155.2 Triticum dicoccoides
AAAATAAATAATGCAGAAAACAAAACAAAAAAATGGAAAAAAATAGCAATAATAAGTATTTTGTTGTAAGTAGAAACAAAATAAAATAAATAAAGCAACAAAGAAAACAAAAAAACTAAAAAAGTGTTTTCAAATTTGAAAACTAATGGCACTAACAGAAAGTTAATAATTTTTCTAAAACTAAAAGCAAAAAGAATTAAAATATAAAGCAAAAAACAAAAGAAAATAAATAATGCAGAAAACAAAACAAAAAAACTGGAAAAAATAGCAACAATAAGTATTTTGTTGTAAGTAGAAACAAAATAAAATAAATAAAGCAACAAACTAAAAAAAGTGCCACCTACTGGGCCCCGACGGCCTGAATATGACTAGAAACCCTAACATGGGCCAGGATTCAGGCCCGTAGGAGGCCCAGTAGGCCCACAGGCACACAGCGCAGGGTTAGGCCCGAAAGCCTACATTTGAGAGGAGCTCGAGAGGGAAGGCGCATTAGCGTTTATAAACCACTCTCGAGCTCTCTCAGCTAGCGAGGTGGGACTAAAGTTTTGGCGCGGGGCAGCACAAGGCCTTTGGTCCCGGTTGGTGCCAGCAACCGGGACTAAAGGGAGCATTGGTCACGGTTCATGGCACAAACCGTGACTAATGCCCCCCTTTAGTCTCGGTTGGTGCTACTAACCGGGACCAAAGGCCGCCGCTTCCCGCCCTATGGGCTGCTGAAAAGAGGCCTTTCGTCCCAGTTGGTGGCACCAACCGGGACTAAAGGGGGCATTGGTCCCGGTTTGAGCCACGAACCGGGACCAATGCTCGATCTATATATACAACACTTGTGAAAATTTTGGTTTAGTTCTTCGATCCCGCCCCGACGACGCCGCCAGGCTGCCCCTCTGCGCCTCGTCGTCGTCGCCGTTGCCCCTGCCCCGCCCCCGAGCCCACGCCGACACCGTCCGCCGCCCACGCCGTTGCCGTCCGCCGCCCCCGAGCATTCCCAGCCGCACCCCCCTGCGCCCCCGA
>NC_041384.1:689621804-689624869 GCF_002162155.2 Triticum dicoccoides
GCGCCCCGCCGTCGCCCTCGCCGACCCCGATCCCGTCCTCGTCGCCGTCGCCCCCGATGCCGGCCGCCCGCGTCTCCTCTCCGATCCCGCCAGGAGAGGTAGCTACCGCCCCATCCTCCCCCGTCCTTCCTTCCCCCCTGCTCCTTTGCAAAATATATGTATGTATGAGTTGGGGAGAAAGTTTACAATTTTTGTTCATATATACTGTAGATGTATGTATGATGAATTTTGATATTTTTTTTGTTCATATATAATGTAGATGTCTATGTATGTATGGAATGATATCGATGGATGTATGTATATAGAACATTCATAGAAAATATGACGAATCCGATATGACCAATGTCCCACTCCGGTTCACTCGGGAACACTAACTCTCTCGGAGAAAAAAATGTCACCGGGGAAAAAGATGTTATCGGGGTCGAGGGTCGTCGAACATGAGAGGAAGAAGGGGATAAAAAAAAGAGGAAGAAGAAAAAAAGAGGAGAAGAAAGAATAGAGGAGTTCTTCTCATGAGGACCTCCAGCTTGACCACCCTACCGGTGAAGGGGAGACTCGGCTGGGTTCTGCTCTGAAGACTCCATGCCTATGGCGGCAGGAGCTCATCAATCTTCCGAACTGGACGCCTCCGCCTCCTCCTCCTCCTCCGGTGAGTCAGGGCACTCCGCCTCCTCCACCGCCTCCTCCTCCGGCGAGTGACGATCGGGGCAGTTGGCAGGCTCCTTCTCCGGCGCGTGGCGGCACGCAAAACCGGACGCATTCAGTTCGTTCACGGCTAGGAACTCAAATGATGTCCCTCCGCTTCCTTCTCCGCCCGCACCGGCGCGCCCGAGCAGCCAGTCTCTTCCTTCTTCGCCTCGTCAGCAAGGGCGGAAGAGACCTGCCGCCGCTCCGGCTGCTCCGGCGCGTCGTAGTCCTTCTCCTCCGCCTCGTAAGCAAGTAAAGAAGACAACCGCTCTGTCTGCTCTGCCGGCGTCTAGCAGTACAGCCAGAGGCGGGAGGACATACAGATTCGGTCCTTCTCTGAAGACTCCATAGAAGTTACCATACGAGAGGACCCCGGAGGAGAATGCCGAGATTGCGCAAGAAGAAGTGAGGAACTTCTTTGAAGGGGTGAAAGCAAAGAAACATCCACCTCCGGACGAGAAGGTAGATCCGGTGAAAGCGAAGCGCACTCTGGCTGCCCTGACAAAACCACCCAAGTCTCCGCCGAAAGGAAACTATGAGCGCATTATTGGAAAGGAATTTGCCGAAGCGGAGCGGTCGGGAAGTACTGTCAGTGATCAAAGGCTGAAAGAACGACGAGCTGGGAAACAAATTGCACAGCTCGGTGAACAAGCGAAGTAATCGTGCCCCCCGCTCAAGGTGCCTAGCGACATCGTCGCTAATGATCCGAGGATGGTGCCCGGTTATAGCAATCTTGGAGATTACCTGCCCGACGATGTACATTATGATTTCATGGACGTGCAGATACAAAGATACGAGTACGGGAAACCTCTCGTCAAAGATGAAAGATCTCTATCAACGATGATGCGAAGATTGCATGATTGGTACTTAAAAATCTGCGGAGAGTCTGGGGGGAGGAGTACTTTGTATGTGAGAGTTAAAAAGGAGCATGACCTCGTTGGAATTGATCTGTTGCCTGTTCTTTCAGTTTTTTAATCAATTGGCCCTCGATAAAACAACGGTCACCTGCTACTGTCTGTAAGTAGTATTACTTCTGTCATTAAGTCTCTCTATATAGCTCAGCTCTTTCATTGCATGCATTTATAATTATCCTCACTATATTATGCAGATTGAAGATCGTCAAATTGAAGAAACGACAAATCGGTGATATTGGGTTCATTAACACAAATATCATAGATGCAACTTAGGTTAAATTTCATGCCACAGATATCGAGGCCAACTTGCTACGATCGTTGGTAATAAATGAAAACAAAGATATAATACTCTTTCCTTACAACTTCAAGTGAGTGTTACTGTCTTGTGCGTATTCGGTTTCCCTTATATATTAGTCAAGGTTATAGTAATGTAATTGTTGAGTTATGCATGCGTGTGCAGTTTCCACTATATTCTCCTAGAGATTAAGCTTGAGCAGGGACTAGTAACCGTCTTAGACTCAAGACGAAAAGATCCCCAGGACTATGCGGACATGACTCAAATGCTCGAGAAGTAAGTTAAATCGATCATTATCCACCATATCAGCAACTTTGTTCATTTCCTGATATATCAATTAATTGTTTTCTTTGTCTGGCAGGGTTTGGAAAAAATTCACCAAAAAAAGCTCTGGGACTCCCGAAGAAGCTGCAATTTAGACACCCGAAAGTAAGTACTATAGTAGCATGTTCCGCGCATCTCCTATTGATTCAAGCGCTAGTTTCATCAATACCATTTGGCATTCTTGCTTATCAGTTTGATTGACCTTTATTTCTTGTAAAGTGGTTGTGGCAGGAATAAGGGAATGATTTCTGTGGATACTACGTTTGCGAGTCCATCCGCCACACGACCTGTGAGCGGGGCTACTCTGACGAACAATATGAAGTGCGTAAATAACAACATTCACAATTTTATTTTATTACCATTATTTGTTGAGTTTCATTCATTCATATATATATATATATATTGACCCCCTTCTTCAAATTAGATGTTTCGGAAGCGGGATGAACTCCTAGCACCAGCTTGCATGCGAGCAATTCAAGATGAATTGGCGGCATTCTTTCTTGACCACGTGATCGCTGAAGACGGAGAATACTATGTGGACCATGAGTCTGTATGATTGTATTTGTAAGAGATAATTATTGTATATATGTAGCCGGTAGTATCAGATAGATATACAAGAACTTGTTGTTCGACCAATCTCTCGGAGAAGGAGAGGTGGTCGATATCACTTCTCTCTGTATGCATATATGTTCATGACGATCTTCTGTTTCCTTCGTTTGCTTACTAGCTAGCTAGCGTGTCTAGTCCTCTCTATACGTATGTATAGTACGTAGCGTCGACCAAGCACGGACATAAGAGAGGACACTTTTCTCTATTAATTATACTAACACAATATATGAAACACC
>NC_041384.1:689625085-689650184 GCF_002162155.2 Triticum dicoccoides
AACAAAACCCCCAACCACAGAAATGCTGACGCGTGGATGCCTATTGGTCCCGGTTGGTGGCACCAACCAGGACCAAAGGCCCTCCTGCCTGGGCTCCGCGCACAGGCCACGTGGAGGCCCATCTGTCCCGGTTCTGGATTGAACCGGGACTAAAGGGACAGGGCATTAGTACATACCCTTTAGTCCCGGTTCAGGAACCGGGACAAAAGGCCCTTACGAACCGGGACAACAGGCCCTTTTTCTACTAGTGACTGTTGCTGCTGGGGTTTTCTAGAAGCGCAGTTCAAACGTAGATGCTCACACATATGCACATATACCAACCGCTATGAATGCACACTCTAACCTTAGGAGGGCCGATATACTGTGTCGACGCATCATCTTGAGATTGACCAAATCACCACAGACGTCTCTTAATCAAGAGGAATGTCTTCTCCTACTGAACGAACATCATCGGATAGGTTGAAATAAATCTAGAAAAATGGGAGCACCAATGCCAAGTCTATGACTTTTGAGCCCTGGTGGACTGTTTTCATCATAAAACCTAACCATCTGAACTATGCTCATAAGAAACCACTTTTGAAGGGGTGATATTGCTTTATTGTTTGTAAGATTTGTTTGCTCGTGGAACAAAAGATTCTTGTGTTACTCACATTTCGTACAACCAAAAATGATGCAAACCATTTTAAGGCAACTTATCGTAGAATGTCTTGGCACAACTGCGGAGCGGCTCGGGGCTTGCCCATGCGAAGCCGTTAAACAATGTAATAATATGGAAGGACTGCATTAATTGTCTAACGTTATGTTTTAGGCGTACCTAGAGAAGGCCTTAATCCTCTGCACTGGAGTAGTTACAAGCATGCATGCATTAAAATAACTCAAACCGTCATTTCATGTTGGTATGTTTGAAATTTTTAGAATATTTTGTAGCCCAAATCGTCACTTTGATTCATGTTCGCAACGAGACCTTTGAAACTAGAACTCATGTTGGTATGTTCCAATAACATTTTTGAGGGATCAAAAAGTTATCACGCCTGCCCATAGACCACCACAACAGGCTCCTGCCGCAGAAAAGAAACGATCATTAGCTTCACGGTACCCTTCTCTTGCAGTTGCAGTTGGAGTGTCCTCTTTTTTTTTCTTTTTCTTTTTTTGACAAAGGCATGCAGTGCCCTTGTGTTTGGCGAAAGAAACGTACGAGTTGATTGGGAAATGCATCCTAGTGACCTATTGTTTGCTCTTCGTTTTCTACTCCAACAAATTACTACTCTTTCCGTTCCAAATTACTCGTCGTGAAAATAAATGTATTTAGAACTAAAATACATCTAGATATACATCCATATCTGCTACAAGTAATTCGGAATGGAGGGAGTAGTTGATTGTGAAATGCAGCGGAGCTACACTTGCTCAAGGATGCGATCCAAGCTAAATTTAACCCGAACAGCACTTGCTCAAGGTGTTTGCTGTTTGTGCCACCGGACGAGGTGAGAATGTGATGATCAGATCACCGGCAAGGCAGAGGTACTACTGTATATTTTCCATGGGTGTACAGTGAGTGCAGGACGGGACTGATGGGGTTATGTACCTAGGGTAGGGTCATGGACCTGTTCCAAGTAACTTACCCTAGGACATCCCTAGAAGAGGTCGCCTTCCAGTCGACCAACGAGGATTCACTCGACTGGCCTGAAGGACTCGACCACGAAGACTCACTCGACCACCAGGAGGTCAAGAGGCACTCTGCACCGCAACGGCCTGTAATTAAGTAGACTTTATGATAGTAAAGGCACTTTATGTGGGGCGTTACCAGTAACGCCCCAGACTTAACTCACCTTAAACCCTCTCCTACGTGGGCTGGCTGGGGTCCTGGCGCACTCTATATAAGCCACCCCCCTCCACAGGCAGAAGGGTTCGGCACCTTGTAATCCATACATTCATAATCCACTCGACCGCCTCCGGGCTCCGAGACGTAGGGCTGTTACTTCTTCCGAGAAGGGCCTGAACTCGTACATCCTTTGTGCTTACAACCTCTCCATAGCTAGGACCTTGCCTCTCCATACCTAGCCCCCACTCTACTGTCAGGCTTAGAACCACGACAGTTGGCGCCCACCGTGGGGCTAGTGTTTTAGCGATTTTGTGGAGAAGTTGCGATTCTTCCGAGTACTTTCATCATGGTGTCTGCTGGAATTTTGGTCGAGGGTCAAGAGATCCGTCTCGGCGCTCTCGCCTTCATCGCCGACGACTCCGCATGGCTCCAGGAGGCTCCACTCGACGTAGATGCGCTCCCCGTCCGCGGTGCGACGCATTTTCGCGCATGTGTCCGCGGCGTTCTGCTGCGGCAACCATCGACCCAGTATCGGTCGGCTCTTCCATCTTCCACCCTCCCGGTCTCCCGCCAGCGCAAGCGCTCAGGCCGGTCGAGGCTTCAACGATGGGTGAGTCACGCGGTGGCTCGCCAGTCGGCCACTACACAAGTTGCGGCAATCGAGCCCAACGAATCTCTCTACGGCTTGTTCGATCAGTCGACTGGCTCCGGAGAGACTGCATCCGAGTGCGGAAGCAGTGATCCAGCGGCGGAAATCTTGATGGTCGACGGGCCCCACAGTCCTCCTGGCTTCGCCCGTGGTGGTGGAGCAGGCGACGGCGGCGACCCTGCACGAGGCTACGAAGAGTACCAGCCCGAGCCACTCGACTCTCTGCAAAGAGAAGAGCTTCGCCGCAGGAACGAGGATCCCCTGCGTATTCCCATCGCAGGAGAAACCCCCGAGGCTCGTGCCTTAGAGGAGGCGCGTCTCGCCAATTTGGCCGAGCGCACTCGACTGGAGAGCCTTCAGCGAGCACTCGACGAGCGCGCGCGGCAACGAGTTCCCGACACCAGTCGACGTCAACTCTTCCCGCCGACTCAGGTATATCGAACCCCAATTCAGAATTTAGCAGCTGCGACCCGTATAGCAGAGTCCATTCAGCCTTCGCAGTCAGAGGCTGGCAGAGGTTTGCTGCAGATCAGGGATCTGCTCCGAGCAGCAGGAGATCAGAATTCAGCCGTGTCTCAGTCGCGCAACAGAATTCACAGTCGATCCGTCACTGTGAATACGGTTCAGTCGGCTCACAGCCCCAGATCGCCTCCGCGGCGCGAAGGGCGTGAGAATCGGCGAGATCAATATGGCGACAGACTCGACCGAGATGATAGGCGTCGAGTGCCCTATTCCCCTCCGAGGGGTGGGTCTTACGCTCCTCGGCAGCCAGATGATAGGCGTCAGTACAGTACAGGGCGTAGGGTTCCAGTTGACCCCAGAGAGCCAGGCTTCGACGCGCGATCCATTATCGTGCAAGGGTTGGTCGACCGGAACAGAGCTCATTATTTCTCTGACCATTCAATCACAGTCGTCAGCGACGCTCCACTATCAGAGATTTTGCACAACAGAGATGCAACTGGTCGAGTGGCCAAATGGGCGATTGAACTTCTTCCCCTTGATATCAAGTTTGAGGCAAAGAAAGCCATTAAGTCCCAGGCAATAGCTGATTTCCTCGCCGAGTGGATCGAACAGCAGCAGCCGACTGAAGTTCACTCGGAGCATTGGACCATGTTTTTCGATGGTTCTAAGATGTTGAATGGTTCCGGTGCTGGGGTTGTCCTGGTTTCCCCCAGAGGAGATAAGCTCAGATATGTGCTCCAGATTCACTTTGATTCCTCCAACAATGAGGCAGAATATGAGGCCCTCCTATATGGGTTGCGCATGGCCATTTCACTCGGCGTCCGTCGCCTAATGGTCTATGGCGACTCGGATTTAGTGGTCAATCAGGTGATGAAAGAGTGGGACGTGAGAAGCCCAGCCATGACTGGATACTGCAGTGCAGTGAGGAAGCTGGAGAAAAAGTTCGAGGGGTTGGAGCTCCATCATATACCCCGACTGAAAAATCAAGCAGCTGATGATCTAGCAAAGATAGGTTCCAAGAGAGAAGCCATTCCGAGTGGTGTGTTCTTGGAGCATATACACACTCCGTCAGTCAAAGAAGATCCTTTCACCGAAGAAACTCCGCAGCCCAAGAGTGCCACAGATCCGACTGAAGTTGAAGTCCCAGCGGTGGTCGACTTGATCATGGAGGTTTTGGTAGTCATTCCCGACTGGACGATTCCGTATGTCGCATATATCTTGAGGAAAGAGCTTCCGGAGGATGAGGAAGAGGCTCGACGGATCGTCCGTCGATCTAAGGCCTTCACCGTCATCAAAGGACAATTATACAGAGAGAGCACGACTGGAGTCGGTCAGAAGTGCATAACACCAGAAGAAGGTCGACTCATCCTCAATGATATTCACTCGGGGACCTGCGGTCATCATGCGTCCTCCCGGACCATCGTGGCCAAAGCATACCGAGCCGGATTTTACTGGCCCAAGGCGAATGAGATGGCAAAGGAGATAGTGGATAAGTGCGAGGGATGTCAGTTCTACTCGAATATGTCGCACAAACCTGCGTCAGCTTTGAAGACCATCCCACTCGTCTGGCCTTTTGCAGTTTGGGGGCTGGACATGGTCGGCCCTTTGAGAACAGGACGAAGTGGCTTCACGCATGTACTGGTGGCAGTCGACAAGTTCACCAAGTGGATCGAGGCTAAACCAATCAAGAGCCTCGACACCGGTACTGCTGTTAGCTTCATCAGGGAACTAATATTCAGATATGGAGTCCCGCACAGCATCATTACGGATAATGGGTCGAACTTTGACTCAGAAGAATTCAGAACCTTCTGCAACTCCCAGGGCACACGGGTCGACTACGCATCAGTCGCCCATCCGCAGTCGAATGGGCAAGCAGAGCGAGCTAATGGACTGATTCTCAAGGGACTGAAGCCTCGACTGATGCGTGATCTCAAACACGCGGCTGGAGCTTGGGTCGACGAACTTCCATCTGTACTCTGGGGACTGCGGACCACGCCTAATCGGTCGACCGGAAGAACTCCATTCTTCTTGGTCTATGGAGCTGAGGCAGTCTTGCCGAGTGATCTTCTCCACAATGCTCCTCGAGTTGAAATCTACAGCGAAGCAGAAGCTGAACAAGCGCGGCAGGACGCAGTCGACCTTTTAGAGGAAGAAAGGGAGATGGCTCTGATCCGGTCGACCATCTACCAACAAGATCTGTGGCGTTTCCACGCCCGAAATGTGAGAGGTCGAGCCTTCCAGGAAGGGGATTTGGTTCTCCGAGTAGATCAGCACAAACCACACAAGCTTGCTCCTTCTTGGGAAGGCCCCTTCATCGTCACCAAGGTTCTCCACAACGGGGCGTATCGTCTTTACAACGTCGAGCATAATATCGACGAGCCCCGAGCTTGGAACGCGGAGCTACTCCGCCCGTTTTACACTTAAGCTTTATCACTCGGATGAGTTGCAATAAAGTACTTCTGTAGTTCATGGACCCCAAAATAATAAGTGTCATAGTTCCTCCATAATATCTGTCACTTTTTATTTTTTGTCCAATGAAATTCCCCTCAGTGGGTGACTTAGCTGCGAATCCGTTTCGCCTAAGTTTGTAAAAATCCTACCGAGTGAAGAGCAACCCTCTCACTCGGGGGCTTAGCTGCGAATCCGTTTCGCCTAAGGTATCAAATTCCTACCGAGTGGTGAACCAGACTCCCACTCGGAGGCTTAGCTGCGAATCCGTTTCGCCTAAGTTATCAAAATCCTACCGAGTGAAGAGCAACCCTCTCACTCGGGGGCTTAGCTGCAGTCCAAGCACTCGCCTAAGTTGTGAAATCCTACCGAGTGGTAAGCCAGCCTTCCACTCGGAGGCTTAGCTGCAGCCTCGTGCTCGCCTAAGTTATAAAAATCCTACCGAGTGAAGAGCAACCCTCTCACTCGGAGGCTTAGCTGCAGTCAAGCACTCGCCTAAGTTGTAAAAATCCTACCGAGTGGTAAGCCAGCCTTCCACTCGGAGGCTTAGCTGCAGTCCAAGCACTCGCCTAAGTTGTAAAAATCCTACCGAGTGGTAAGCCAGCCTTCCACTCGGAGGCTTAGCTGCAGCCTCGTGCTCGCCTAAGTTATAAAAATCCTACCGAGTGGTAAGCCAGCCTTCCACTCGGAGGCTTAGCTGCAGCCTCGTGCTCGCCTAAGTTATAAAAATCCTACCGAGTGAAGAGCAACCCTCTCACTCGGAGGCTTAGCTGCAGTCCAAGCACTCGCCTAAGTTGTAAAAATCCTACCGAGTGGTAAGCCAGCCTTCCACTCGGAGGCTTAGCTGCAGCCTCGTGCTCGCCTAAGTTATAAAAATCCTACCGAGTGAAGAGCAACCCTCTCACTCGGAGGCTTAGCTGCAGTCCAAGCACTCGCCTAAGTTGTGAAAATCCTACCGAGTGAAGAGCAATCCTCTCACTCGGGGGCTTAGCTGCGGCCCTGTGCTCGCCTAAGTTACAAAAATCCTACCGAGTGAAGAGCAACCCTCTCACTCGGGGGCTTAGCTGCAGCCTAGTGCTCGTCTAAGTGGACTAAAGAATAAGTCGATTGCAGCACAGGCACCTTGCTTTGAACCTGCAAAAGACATTCCGAGCCGAAGGCAATCGTATTCAAGCGCCAAATTCAAGTTTGAATTGATATCTAAAGGAACCGAAAGTGCTCAGGCGTCAAGCCTGTTAAGGTTTGTCGGTTACAATTCCACTCGGCATACCGAGGCAAATTTAAAGCGTCGAGCCAGAAGAAGTTTTTTACCCCTCCTGTGGAGGGCTGGAAGGTGCAACAAATTCATCAAGGTCAATCCCGTCGGCGATCCGAGTGGCAGCTGCAAGGAAAGTTTCCATAAAGGATCTGAAGTCGTGCTTCTTGGTATTGGCCACCCGAAGGGCCGCCAGCTTCTCTTCTCGCGCATCTTTGCAGTGGACTCGGGCCAGACACAGAGCAACATCTGCACCACACCGAGCCGAGGACTTCTTCCACTCCTGCACTCGACCAGGGATCGTGTTCAAGCGGGCCATCAGCGACTCAAGGTCATTCTGAAGTGTCTCCTCAGGCCAGAGCGTCGAGTCGATGCGAGATGTGGCGGCCTTCAGCCTTGCGAGATAGTCCACGACAGCTGCGACACGAGACTCCAGTCGGAAAACATCCATGGCAACTTCGTCGTTCACCGGAGAATTGACGGGGTCAAGGTTTGGCTCCAGTCGGCTGGTTTCCTCTTCGAAGTTTTGACAAAATTCTCCAAGAGTGATCACTAAGTCAAGGGGATAGTCGAATGGAAAAAGCCACAATTGGAAATATTTGCCAAACATGGAGGTTTACCTTCAAGCATAAGAAACAGCTTCTTGGCAAGGCCACTCAGGAAGGCCTCCAGTTCAGTTTTCTTCTCAGTCAATTTGCTGACTTGGTCGGTCAAGGCAGCTTTGTCAGTTCTCAGTCGACTGACCTCCTTGTTGGCAATCCCAAGAGCAGTTTTCAGATTGGTATTGTCTTGTTCGAGCTTGGTGACTGAAGCTAACTTCTCGTCAGCAAGCTTGATCTTCTCAGCTAGCTCAAGGTCTTTCTTCTGCTGGGCCTCCCTTACCTTACCTGCAAGCCACAGCAAGATCAGATGCTGAAACAAGCAAGGGGAAAAGCAGTCGTCAGGGTCTCACCAAACATACCTTCGGTCTCCTCCTTTGCCTTTGTCAGCTTCTCTTGAACCAGCTTCAAGCTCAGCTCGACTTGAGTATGCTTCTGTTCCAGCTCTGAGTAGCGAGCCACAAGATCACAAGAGTTCTGCGAAGAACCAATCGACTAAATGTCAAAAATAATTCACTTCCGAGTGAAAAGGGAAAAGCACACGTTTCTAAGACTACAGCCGAATACAAACATTCGACCGTAGTCTCGGGGACTACACCCAGTGGGTGCACTCAGCGTGCCCCCACTAATCCTGTTGAAGACAAAGTCGACCAGTCGACCTCAAAAAAAAAAAAGCGTGCGAGATGCATTCTCTAAGACTGTGATCAACTACAAGCAGTCGACCACAGTCTCGGGGACTACACCCAGTGGGTGCACTCAGCGTGCCCCCACCGGTTTGTGAAATCCAGTCGACCAGTCGACTGACAGAAAGATTTACATTATAAAGCCTAAGGCCGACTGCCAGCAGTCGACCTTAGCCTTGGGGACTACACCCAGTGGGTGCACTTAGCGTGCCCCCACCGGTTTGTGAAATCCAGTCGACCAGTCGACTGAGAGAAAGATTGACATCATAAAGCCTAAGGCCGACTGCCAGCAGTCGACCTTAGCCTTGGGGACTACACCCAGCGGGTGCACTCAGCGTGCCCCCGCTAACACGGAGTTTATTCGACACACCCAGTGGGTGACTAATATAAATTCCGGAAAAGAAAAGTTTTTGGTAGCATATCCAACAGAACAAACAACAGTCGACTGACCTGGACATTGCTTTGGAGGGCAGAGCTGGCGCCATTGCTTTGGAGGGCAGAGCTGGCGCCATAAGCTGCCTGGCTCGCATCCCGGATGGCCTTCAGCTGCTCCATCATGAGTCCCGCCTGGCGTATTGCCTCCTTCGCTGCACCAGCTTGGTCCTCTGGGACGTGGTGAGTCGTGAAGAGGGAGGGCTGCTGAGCACTCGTCAGTGGATTCGCGAAGGACACCGTGTGTCGAGTGGTGTTCTCTTCCTCCACAGTCAGAGTCTCAGGCGCCGTCGCATCCTGAGGCACCTTACTGGCGGGCGTTTTCCGACTCTTCCTGCGTGCCAGTGGTTCTTCATCGTCGTCGTCGTCAGGAAGATCGATAACAGTATGGGGCGGAGCTGCGAAGAAGAATCAGGATCAGAGGTCGCGAGTCAGTCGACTAAAAACGGTGTTAAGAATACAGTACCTGGGTTCGAAGTTGCCGCATCCTCCATCTCGTGGTCATCGGCCCGGGCCGAGGTCTCAGAAGTAGCAGCACTGCAAATCCAAAGGATCAGTCGACTAACTTCAGCGTCGACCAGAAATAAAGTTCGCACAGAATAAGAAAATATGAGCAACACAATTACCCTGATATGGTGGGGATGGACACCTTCATCTTCGGCAGGAGCTTGGTCGGCTTCGATGAGGCCGCCCTGGGCTGCTTCGGCGCCTTTTCAGTCGGCGCCGGAGAGGTGGTCCGAGGGCGCTTGGTCGACTGAGTGGCGGTCGCAACCCCCTTACCACGTTCGGTCGAAGGGTCGTGGACAAGTTTCGACCGCCTTTCTGAGCGCGGTGGAACGACCTCCTCCTCCTCTTCTTCCTCGTCCTCGATGTCATCTTCATCACCTTCATCATCATCATCGTCGTCATCATCCCCTGCAGCATCCGAGTCCCATTCCTCCTCTTCCTGGCTCTCGCCCCCACTCGCCTCGCCCCCGCTCGCCTCGCCTTCCTCAGTCGAAGCTTGTGCCCCATTGGGCATTGAGTACAACTCGGTGAAGGCCTAGCAGATGCCCAAACAAGGATCAGTCGACCAGTCGGCAGGGTTAGCAGAAATGAATACGACAAGGACACAATGGAAAGCAGAGCGAGTGTACCTTGTTTGGGTCGCTGTTGTGGTCGAGTGGAGGAATCCTTCTGGCTCCGCGCGGGTTGTCCCTGTTTCCGGTAACGGCTACCATCCATCTTTCCAGAGTGGCATCGTCGACTTCTTCTGGATGGACCCTAGTCTCGTCTTCGGGCCCACAGTACAACCACATGCAGTGGCTCCGGAATTGAAGGGGTTGGATGCGACGCCTGAGGAAGACCTCCAGAAGATCCATGCCCGTCACCCCCTCCCGAACCAACTGCACCACGCGCTCCATCAACATCTTCACGTCGGCTTTCTCCTACGGAATCAGCTTCAGAGGGGAGGGCTTGTTCACTCGGTCCATGGTAAACGGAGGGAGTCCACTCGACTGCCCTGGCGTCGACTGGACCTGACAGTAGAACCAAGTCGACTGCCAGCCTCTGACGGACTCGGGAAAGGACATGGGCGGGAAGGTGCTATTATTCCTCACCTGAATCCCCAGGCCCCCACACATTTGGATGACTCGGGTCTTCTCATCACCTGGGCTCGCCTTCTTCACGGTCTGAGAGCGACACGTGAAGATACGTTTGAACAAACCCCAGTGCGGTCGACAGCCCAAGAAACCCTCACACATGGACACGAACGCAGCAAGATAGGCAATGGAGTTTGGGGTAAAGTGGTGGAGCTGCGCTCCAAAGAAATTCAAGAAGCCACGGAAGAAAATGCTTGGCGGCAAGGAAAACCCACGATCAACATGAGTGGCCAGAAGCACACACTCACCCTCTTCTGGCTGTGGCTGCCACTCCTTCCCCGGCAACCTCGCAGCTCCGTGAGGGATCAAGCCCTCGTTGGCCATGTCGAGGAGGTCCTTCTCCGTGATGGTCGACTGGATCCAGTCTCCTTGGACCCAGCCTTTCGGCAGGCGGGATCTGGACGAGGACCCTCTGCGGCTGGTGGATCTCCCCTTCGCCTTCTCCGATGCCGACGCCTTCTTGGCACGCTCCAGCGCCGCCGCCTTCTCCTTGGCCATGGTCGCCGGTGAGATGCACGAAGGGAAGTGGCGCGGGGACGAGAGCGAGCACGCTGAGCAGGGAGGAAGGAAGCAGAGGGAGAGAGGGAGAATGCTGAGGCGCAGCACAGAAATCCTCGCCGGGCACATTTATAAGGTCCCTTCCGAGTGGCTGACATGTGGGCCCGGTCGATCTAATCATATTTGGGAGCAGTTATGAGGACTGGATACGTGGCGAAAAAGGCGGCGCGGAGATCGAGGCGTCTATGCCCCGTCCCATCCGAACGCCGCGGTCTGCCCCGCTTCGCGCGCGCCCCCAAATTTCGCACCCCGCGGAATCCGCGAGCAACAAATCAGTCTGTCAGACGCGGTGTTTCCGGCGATCCGTCGCTCGGAGATCGTCGAAGCTCGAAAGATCACTCGACGCAAAAATAGAATGGATCGAGTCGACCGAAGACAAATTGCTCCCTGTCAACGAAGAGATTCTTTGATCCAGAACAGCGCACAACTAGAGCGCAAAGGTTAATCGGAAACGACATCAACTCCTTCTTCACTCGAAGCCTCAATCCATTCGGGGGCTAATGATGGGGTTATGTACCTAGGGTAGGGTCATGGACCTGTTCCAAGTAACTTACCCTAGGACATCCCTAGAAGAGGTCGCCTTCCAGTCGACCAACGAGGATTCACTCGACTGATCTGAAGGACTCGACCACGAAGACTCACTCGACCACCAGGAGGTCAAGAGGCACTCTGCACCGCAACGGCCTGTAATTAAGTAGACTTTATGATAGTAAAGGCACTTTATGTGGGGCGTTACCAGTAACGCCCCAGACTTAACTCACCTTAAACCCTCTCCTACGTGGGCTGGCTGGGGTCCTGGCGCACTCTATATAAGCCACCCCCCTCCACAGGCAGAAGGGTTCGGCACCTTGTAATCCATACATTCATAATCCACTCGACCGCCTCCGGGCTCCGAGACGTAGGGCTGTTACTTCTTCCGAGAAGGGCCTGAACTCGTACATCCTTTGTGCTTACAACCTCTCCATAGCTAGGACCTTGCCTCTCCATACCTACCCCCCACTCTACTGTCAGGCTTAGAACCACGACAGGGACTGCTACGAGTGCCCTGCCAGTACGATGGATGACAACTTTTGAACGATGGATGACCACTTTTGACCCCACTTTGACAGCCAAGGTGGTAAAGTCCTGTTGACGGTCACAGGTAGAGATATGGTACACTGCACAAGATGATGATTTTCTGTCCGGATGATACGTCGCTTCATTTGATGTGATTGGATGGGACGCCACAGAAGGCCATGAGCCATCCATATGATCGAATAAACCAAGGGTCATCTCACTGAATTTCGTACTGGCGAAGAGCAGAGCAGAGGTCCCTCCCTTCCTTCCAAAGTTCCACCATGTTTAAAAGCTCCAATAAAGAAGAAATAAAATAATGAAGGTTTTCTAGGAAATAATGAATAAGCGGCACTGGTATTACCCTATAAGAACAACTAAAATAAAATAAAAATGAAACGAAATCAAAATAATGAACTTTTCAAAGAAAGAATGAACTAGTGGCATTGGTGTTACCCTTCAATATGAAAAATAAATAAAACACAATGAAGAAATTCCTTCACTGTTTTCTCTAATCTTGCCGTGCACATAGCTCTGCCATTGAAATGCCCAAAATAAACGCCCAATACTTGAATTCGCACAAAAAATAGGTTCCCCAAAAAAATGAATTAGTAGAATTGGTATTGCCCTTTCAAAAAAGAAAGTGAAAAAACTAAAACAAATAACATAATTTGCACACCGTTTATACAGAAAATTGCACCTTTTGTAATATGCAATAATTAGCATATAATACTGAAATTCTAAAAAAAACTTTCATTTGAAAGGATGTATTAGTAGCATTGGCATTACCAGTAAAGAAGAAAGAAAACGAAATAAAAACTAAAAAAGTCAAAAATAATTAAATTTTCAAAGAAAGGATGAATTAGTGGCATTCGTATCACCTTTAAGAAAAAATGTTTTAAATAATAATAACACAAATTTTCCACAATTTACAGAGAAAATACATTTTTTTATAATATGCAAGGATAACATATAACAATGGAATTTCCGAAAAACTCAGTTTTCTAAAAAAAAAGAATAAATTAGTGCCATAGGTATTGCCTTTAAAGAATAAAATGAAAAAATAAAGAAAAATATAAGTAAATTTTCTAAAGAAGACTGGATTAGTGGTATTACCCTTAGATAATAAATAAAATAAAACAAAAAAAGTAATGACAAAATTTGCACACGGTTTACATTGAAATCGTGTTTTCTTTTAATATGCAGGAATACGCATATAGAGTGGGGTTTTCATAGAATAGTAAGTATCCTAGGAAGCAATGGATTAGTGGCATTGTTATTAGCCTTAAAGAAGAAAGAGAACAAAATAAGAAACTAAAACAAAATCAAATTAATAAAGTTTTCTAGGGAAGAATGAATTAGTGGCATTGCTATTACTCTTCCCAAAAAAGAAAATAAAAATATTAAAACACTTAATGAATTTTTTTGTGCATAATTCACACAGAAAGTACGCTTTCTTCATAATATGCAAGGATAAGCGTATATTACTTAAGAATATTAAAAAATTCCGTATGGAGAAATAAATTAGTGGCATTGATATTACCATTAATGAAGAAATAAAAACAAAAAAATCAAAATAATGATTTTTTATAAGGAAGAATTGATTAGGGGCATTGGTATTACCCTTTTAGAAGAAAGAAAATTAAATAAAAACTAAAAAATCAAAATATTGTAATTTTTGTGGAATAATGAATTTTTATAAGGAATAACAAATTAGTGGCACTGGTATTACCCATTAAGAAGAAATAATGAAATAAAATCTAAAACAAAATCAAAACAATAGATTTTTTCTAAGGAATAATTAATTAGTTGCATTGGTGCTATTTAGTAAGATACACCATCTCCAACACTGACACGAAGTTTTGCAGTGCAGTTGCACGAGCAGAGACAATGTGGCCATCAGGCTTGTCAACCATGGAGACAGTGGCGAGTCTACTAGGTGGGCTTCATCAGGCTTAAGCCTACCCTCCACAAACATTATTTCAGCTAACCATACCACTTAACAATTATATTTATGTGCTTTAGATGCAAGAATCACAATGCAATTGCTAATTAGGCTTAGAACTTGATGTTTGAGCCTACCCTTCATTTTCATGCTAGATTCGCCACTGCATGGAGATCATAAGTTTTGCTTCTTGTTGCTCTACATATTGGTCAATTCATTGATTCACTCAAATTTTCAATTTGATAATCACCACGTTGTATAGCCCGGACAGGTTAAGGAACACAACTCCTATACACTCTATGACGAGGTTGAAGTTAGCCAACCTTTGTCGGTCGAAACAAAAGCTAGAGGACCAAAACACACAATCATGCCATCTGCTCTGCCTGACAGTGCCACCGAGATAAACCTACGGAATAAAAACAATTCCGACTCAAAGAACCAGATCAAGGGAAACACCTCGCAACAACACAAAAACACCATTAGCGCGAGAATGAGCCAGGGAAGACTTGCTCCATGTTTGACGATAGCTCCATCGCCACACCACCGACGACAAAGGATCAAAACCTTAATAGAAAAACCCAGCTACTACCATCGACACGAAACAATAAGCTCCATGTCTCTTTTCGTTGCGGAGGTGGCGAATGGAGAAAGGGAGCGGGGGGAGGCGCGAGCTCGTTGGGAGGAGGTAGATCAGCAATGTCGTGCTACTACCTCCGTTCGGGTTACTAGTCCTCGTATTTTGATCATATTTTTATAGTGAATTTAACTTATAAAATATAATTTATACGTAGCAAAAATATTTCAATAAAAAATACATTTGGATACGAATCCAACAACATATTATTTTTATGATATCTTTAACATTTTGATTTTGCTAGTCAAATACTTGGTCAAACTTCCATCCCGAAGAGAGAGGTTTCACGGTACTATTGGTGGCATTTCCCAAATGCTATTCATCTGCCACCTTTCCTAAATTTCTGAAATTGCACGTCTTGTAGTGGTAGCGGAGGGAGCACGCCACCCCGGTCAAAAGGAGTCAACGTGCAGGCTGAGACGCGATTCTGGTGGGCCCATCCTGCAGAGATGCATTGCCTCCATTAGCTCTCCAGTAGCCGCTCGACACGCGTCCTCCTTTCACCTGCCTGCATTCTCTGTCGCTCGCCTCTCCGGAAAACCCCAACCTTGCTCTCCTCTCCTCTCCAAGAACTCACCTCCGTCCGGCCATGGCGAGGCAGGTGAGCAAGAAGGACCTGGAGGTGGTCCTGACTCAGGCCATGATGGCCGCCAAGAACGTGCGGGCGCAGCGCGAGCGCCTCCTGGAGCTCCACCGCCGCCTGCAGCGCCACAAGGCGGCCGCCCCCGCCCCCGCCGACGCCGACGCCGACGCCAGGCTCGGGGAGCTCGGCTCGGACGTCATCAAGGTCTACTACCTCGGCCTGGAGGCCGGCGCCAAGATGCTCGGGAGCTGCGTCGAGATCGCCGTGGAGAACAGCGCCATCGCCGCCATCAACATTGCCTTCGCGCTCATGCCCGACGAGCAGCTCTACGACGCGCTGCTCGCGCAGCGGCTCCCGCCCCGCCCCACCACCCAGGCCCACGCCTTCGCCCGCCTCGAGGCCGCCCTCCTCGCCGTCAAGATGCTCGAGGAGCACCACCTCCCGCGCTGCGTCGAGTGCCTCGTCGGCGGCCAGGCCCCCGTCCCCGGCAAGCCCGCGCCTGATGCCGCCTCCGCCGACGCCGAACGCCCGGACGCCACCGCCAAGAAGAGCAGCAAGCCCCGTCAAGACGTGCACAAGGCGCTCGACTACCTGCACCGCGCAAACAAGATCACCAACCTCGCCGTGAAGCACATCGACCACGCCGTCACCGTCCTCTCCCGCTACGCCGACGCCGAGGAGGTCGCCCGCCTCACCGAGTTGGCCGACAAGCACGCCTACCTCGGAGTTGAGGTCCGAACTCCAAACCTCTCTCGTGCTCCTTCTTACTGTAGAATCTACCGGCATGAGCATCAATCGGACAGTTCGATTCACCATGTTCATCTCACTGCAGATTAGCCAACCCACTACCTCTGCTGACCCATCAACAGATTAGCCAGCTTACAACTTCACCTGATCGATCGAGGCTGTCGACACGATCAAGGGGGGTGGGATCCCTTGAATTGCTGATCGAATTAAGCCCTACTCCTCCTAGCATATATACCAGTGGTTGACTTCATCTATCATCTCTAGATAGTTCATCATGCATTGCAGACTACTTATGGCTTCAGTTGAGTTGGGTCCTTCAGATTAACCTGCTAATATGCTACTATGATCTGGATGCAATCTATCTTAGAATTGCAGGAGCTATCGTACTAGTTCAATGCGAAGCTGCATCTTTGTTCGTGGACGATCGAATCGAGTTGCACGATAAAATTGCATCTGTTGTGTGTTTGTTTAATCACATTATATGTGATGTCACTACTCACTACCATGTTTGGTAATCTTCGTAGCTACATGTTGGTTATTTGGGACTGGGAGCATCGATCAGGCACAGTTTGCTTGATGTCCCTGTTCATCCAAACTTACTGCCTAATTGTGTTATTATGTGTGGTGGCCTGATGTCTCTACTTGATGTGCCTCAAGGTAGAACCAGCGTACATGATTTCAGTTGCATTGTTGATCAAAACCGATCGAGTTCTTATCAGTCGCTTAGTTTATCTAGGCTCTCTAGTTCATCCAACCTTTTGATTGATATCAGTTAAGTTTGGTCTGTATAATCTGCTGCTACTATATCTGTGTTTAATTTCCGGAGAACTGTGGATATTCTTAATTTAGCTTGTAATATAGGAGTAGTAGTGTGATGCTGACATGCATCTTGTATCTGTGGGACAACCGAATCGAATTGCCGTTTAGGAGCATGTCAAAAATTGGGATTTTGAACACACTACTACTATGTGTTTAATCATTTTCTGTGTTGGCATTTGCTTTCGATCATAGGATAATAATCTAGATTAATAAATGTGTGCATCCCCAACTTGGTTAGTCTTGTTCTGCATGGCTTAACAGTTATCTGGTATGGTTGTGAATTACAATGATCAACCATAGTCACCGAGAAACCCATGATGAACTGCATCCTACGTATGCTGTTTGTTTGGGAGCATGCATCAGGCACATTATGCTATCCTTGCTCCAACATGTTTAGTAATCTTCTGCCTCGTATTATTTTGTATGCAATCTTTTACCTACTAGTTAGTTGTTGGCGTGATATCTGAACTGATTCTTTTGAAACGCCTAGTGATTCAGATTAGAGTTAGATATACCACTACGGGAAAAAGGCTCGTCGAGTTCTTTTCTGTGGGTACTCGGTAAACAAGGACCTTGCCAAGTGCTCCCCAAAATAAACTCTGCAAAAAGAAGACACTCTGTAACTACCAACCATCCTTAGGTAAACTCCGCAAGGGCCTTAGGAAAAAAATCCCTCTTTTTCCTCGAGGAGAGGCACCGAAGTTGGAAGGTAAGTGTGATGTAAATCACAAAGTAGTATCATACTCAATCTAGTGGGTAAGTAGGGTAACAAATAGAGAGATCAAACTAATCTTGTAAAAAGAAAATTAGTAATCCAGGAAGGATTGGTCAGAGAAATTAAATGACACACTTTGGGCTTATAGAACTGTATATAAGAATCTTATGGGTATGTTACAATAAAAAATGCTTTATGGACAACATGTCACTTACCCTTAGAACTAGATCATGAAGCTCATTGGGATGCATGTCAATCAAATTAGTTATAATTTCCAGTTAGCCGAAGAGAAGAGGTTGTTTGACATGAGTGCTTTAGATGAATGGAGGAATGAATATTACAAAAATGCAAAGATGTTTAAATAAAAAGTTAAAAATTGGCGTGAGGAGAGATACAATATGAATTAAAAATAGGAGACGAACTTATTTTCTTCAAGTCTAGTTTCAGACATTTTGCTAATAAACTTCTATCCAAATGGGAAGGTCCAAATATCATGGAATGCATTACCGGTTAGGTGCAATCAAGATCAGTGATGCCATGGGCACAAGAAGTGGTGAACAAGAAAAGACTCAACATTCTATTGCCTACCTCACGTCAAACAACCTCTTGAAGTGGACACCGATGTTATAAAACTAAGTACCCCAGAAGAATTCATTGAAAATAAATTCTGGTAGGCTCCACAACCGGAAAAAATAGGTATGTGAAAAGGTTTGAAAATGACCTCCTGACAATTATGTATTTTTTTGCGAGCTTTTATGAAAGTCAGGAATATCAGACGAAAGAAGTAACAGAGGGGAGACACTTGGGGCCCATGTGTCCCTACCTCACGGTCCACCCCCGGTCATGAGCCAGGGGCGTGTGAAGCCTGCGGGGTCCCCCTCTATCCAGTCTTTTGCCCGATGCTCGTCTATATACTTTTTTCGGATTTTTCTGATATGTGTATCGAACCTATTAGCCTCTGTTTCATATCGAGTTATTTTCTATCTAGATTTTGAGGATGTACATTACCATGTCTTCCATCTAACAAGGAGTATGTAGCACGACTTGTTGATCCTGCCATGATTTCCAACCCCCGCTAATAAAAACCGGAACCACACAGGCTACTGGTTAATGATTTAATTAGTCTCCAGGTGTGTGTCCAGTTAGGCGGGATGGGCTCCAACGAGGCAAAAGATCCGCGTCGATGTTGCGATGATCTGATGGAGGCAAAGACGGTAACATGGAACAAGCTACATGCATGGCTACCTCGTCCGTTTCGATGTGTTACGACAGAGAGGGTAGCACTAGAAGGCAGCCGCATCCGCAGTGTCGCTCGCACGTAGATCCGCTGCTAATTCTTTCTTTTTTTACCCTATATATCATTTGTCCGCCACCTCCTACGGTTTTGCTATTTGTGCTGCTCGGTCAGCCGCGTTCTTCTTCTTCCATGTGACACCTTCGTGCCCTCTGCCTTGCCGCCACCCCCTATAGCACGGCTATTTGTGCCTATGCTTATGTGAAAGGGAAGTATGTTCTGGAATTACACATAGATCTAGGGATTCTCAATTCTGGTCCAGCATATTAAAAGTGAAGGGACTTTTTTTATCACAATGTTAAAAAAATTGGGGATGAAAAAAATAGATTCTAGGAGGATTGGTGGGTTGATATAAACCTTTGAAAGAAGCCCATCCTAATATTTATTTATCAACAATGATCATAACATTTATGTTTTAGAAGCTATTGAAAAAGGATGGCAAAACTTTCTTTTACAAGAGCTCTTTTTGGAGTCTTTAGACATTTAGAACAGTTTAAAATTGAGGTGTGAGGAAGTGTTGATGCATGGTGGTAGAGATAAACCCATGTGGATGCTCACTTATGATAGAGTGTTCTCTATGAAATCTTTGTACTTGCATTTAATCAAGAATGATTGTGGCTTCCCTCATAAATTTCTGTGAAAGTCAAAGTGCCTACTAAAATAAAAGTTTGTCTTTGGTTTTTGAATAGGAAAAGCATATTAACTAGATATAGTTTGTTGAAAAGGGGATAGAAAGGAGATAAGAGTTGCATTTACTGTGGACAAGATGAAAGCATTGATCATTTGTTTTTCTCTTGCTCTGTAGCTAAATTGATTTGGAATATTTTAAGATGTGCTTTTGATTTACATTCCATTCCTATTGATTTGCATGATTGCTTTAGCAGATGGATCAAAACATTTGCGAAGAATGATCGAAAGTGAAGGAAATATGCCCTAGAGGCAATAATAAAGTTGTTATTTATATTTCCTTATATCATGATGAATGTTTATTATTCATGCTAGAATTGTATTAACCGGAAACTTAGTACATGTGTGAATACATAGACAAACATAGTGTCACTAGTATGCCTCTACTTGACTAGCTCGTTAATCACGTTAAAGTTTCCTAACCATAGACTTGAGTTGTCATTTGATAAACGGGATCACATCATTAGAGAATGATGTGATTGACACGACCCATCCGTTAGCTTAGCACTATGATCGTTTAGTTTATTGCTATTGCTTTCTTCATAACTTATACATGTTCCTATGACTATGAGATTATGCAACTCCCGAATACCGGAGGAACACCTTGTGTGCTATCAAACGTCACAACGTAACTGGGTGATTATAAAGATGCTCTACAGGTGTCTCCAATGGTGTTTGTTGAGTTGGCATAGATCGAGATTAGGATTTGTCACTCCGATTGTCGGAGAGGTATCTCTGGGCCCTCTCGGTAATGCACATCACTATAAGCCTTGCAAGCAATGTGACTAATGAGTTAGTTGTGGGATGATGCATTACAGAACGAGTAAAGAGACTTGCCGGTAACGATATTGAACTAGGTATGGGGATACCGACGATCGAATCTCGGGCAAGTAACATATCGATGACAAAGGGGACAACGTATATTGTTATGTGGTTTGACCGATAAAGATCTTCGTAGAATATGTAGGAGCCAATATGAGCATCCAGGTTCCGCTATTGGTTATTGACCGGAGATGTGTCTCGGTCATGTCTACATGGTCCTCGAACCCGTAGGGTCTGCACGCTTAACGTTTCATGACGATTTGTATTATGAGTTATGTGATTTGATGTACCGAAGGTTGTTCAGAGTCCCGGATGAGATCACAGACATGACAAGGAGTCTCGAAATGGTCGAGACGTAATGATCGATATATTGGAAGGCTATATTCGGACATCGGAAAGGTTCCGAGTGATTCGTTTATTTTTCGAAGTACCGGAGAGTTACGAGAATTCACCGGGGGAAATAGTGGGCCTTAATGGGCCATACGGGAAAGGAGAGAAGGGCCTCAAGGGGTGGCCGCCCCCTCCCATGGCAAGTCCGAATTGTACTAGGGAGGGGGCGGCGCCCCCCTCTCTTTCCTTCTCCCTCTCCTACTCCTTCCCTCTCCCCCTCTTGGAAAAGGAAGGGGACTTCAACTAGGATTGGGAATCCTAGTTGGACTTCCCCTATAGGCGCGCCCCTCCTAGGCCAGCCTCCTCTTCCCCCTCCTTTATATACGTGGGCAGGGGGGGCACCCCGAAGGCACTCCAAGATTTGTCTTAGCCGTGTACGGTGCCCCCCTCCACAGTTTTCCATCTCGGTCATATTGTTGTAGTGCTTAGGCGAAGCCCTGCGTCGGTAACTTCATCATCATCGTCACCACGCCGTCATGCTGACTAAACTCTCCCTCGGCCTCAACTGGATCGAGAGTTCGAGGGACGTCACTGAGCTGAATGTGTGTAGATCACGGAGGTGTCGTGCGTTCGGTACTTGGATCGGTTGGATCGCGAAGACGTTCGACTACATCAATCGCGTTACTTAATGCTTCCGCTTTCGGTCTACGAGGGTAGTAGACACACTCTCCCCTCTCGTTTCTATGCATCTCCTAGATAGATCTTGCGTGTTCGTAGGAATTTTTTTGAAATACTGCGTTCCCCAACAGAAAGTTGGTTTTAGTAGGAATTTCAGCCGTATTTTGGGAAATTTGGAAAAGTCATATGACATGATATTCAACAGAAAGAAAATTTATGGTCCTATGTGTGTGTGGTGAAACTAATATGCAACTGGATTTCAGATTGGACCATTTTACAGATAAAGGAACTAGAGGAAAGAACGTTGATGCTGGGGGCAAAGGTGGTAGAACAAGTGGCAAGTAAAGTCTATCGTGTTGCACAGGGATCAAGGCTGGGTGTTCCAAGACTTGGTGACTAAAGCTGAGTTCACAGGAGCGTGTTGGTCTCTCACCTGGCATGTGATCTGCCACTTTTGTGTAGTATAATGTCTAGTTGATCGTTTATCTTTCAATGTTCGGTTGCTTGATGTGAGTATGTGACCAAGTTGGGCCAGGTCTGTATAGACTTAGTAGGAGTTATGTTAAGTGATTCTGATGGTGGGAGTGAGAAAATGAAAATTGAGGGGCAAACCCCTCTTTTTCTAAAAAAAATGTGCCGATGTTGGACGATCGGACAGTTGGGTTCTCCTTCTCGGTGACATCTCTATACCCTCTACCTTGCAAACATCTCTCTCTCTCTCTCCCAGCATTGTTGCCCCCAGGAACACTAGTAGAAAAAGGGTCAAACGTGAAGCACATTAGTGCCGGTTTGAACTAGAGCCGGCACTAATGTGTACATTAGTGCCGGTTCGTGGCGGCGATCAATAGTACCGGTTCGTGGCGAACCTTTAGTACCGGTTCATGCCACGAAACGGTACTAAAGAGGCTGTGTCAGCCTGCGGTCAGGCTATGACCCCACCATCACCATTTAGTGCCGGTTCGTACCACGAACCGGTACTAATGAGGTTATGGCAAGATGTTTTTAGTCCCACCTCGCCAAGAGAGAGGCAGTATGAACGGTTTATAAGCCGTGAGTGCACAGACAATGACGAAGAGTTGCAATGCTCATCTACATGTTGATTAGCTTCAAGCCTTGCGGAATAGCATAGATTGCACTAAGCTATGTGCAGTGCAGTCTACACTATTCCGAAAGGCTTGAAGCAAATTAACCAACATTGCACCTCTTTTTTATTTTTAATAACTTATTTAAACTCCGGACTTCTTTTGTGTTCAGTATGCAGCATTTAAAGCGACGTCATCAATTTCCAACATGTTCTGACATCATTTGTTGTTTTTCGGTCATTTACCTAACTGTTTAGAGAGCTAAATGACCGTGAAATTGAAAATCACTACAAAATGAATCCTGAAAATGTTGAAACTTGGCATGGTATCATCATATCACCCGCATAGCATGCGCGAAAGAGTAGAGAGGGTCACGGCAAAAACTGGACGCACTTCGTTACAAACTGGACATACTCTTTCTGAGTATCAGGGTTTCGGACGAGAACTCATCTGTTACATGGCCACTTCAATGTTTTTTAAACTTATTTGAACTCCGGACTTCTTTTGTGTTTAGTATGCAACATTTAAAGCGACGTCATCAATTTCCAACATGTTCTGACACCATTTGTTGTTTTTCGGTCATTTACCTAATTGTTTAGAGAGCTAAATGACCGTGAAATTGAAAATCACTACAAAATGAATCCTGAAAATGTTGAAACTTGGCATGGTATCATCATATCACCCGCATAGCATGCACGAAAGAGTAGAGAGGGTCACGGAAAAAAGTGGACGCACTTCGTGTACAAACTGGACAAACTCTTTCCGAGTATCAGGGTTTCGGAGTACGGAGTGGGTACTAATGTGCATCCCACCAATCAGGAAGAATCACACGGATCATGTGTTTCTTTCTAGCTCTTGCGAGTCGTTGGATCAAGGGTGTGTTTCTTCCTAGCTCATGTGAGTCGTTGGATCGAAACTACCACAATCACTTTGTGAGCCAGACGACCCTATATATAGCCCACCTCTCGCCTTCCCTGCATAAGTCTTTCAGTTCATCGACTACATACATCTACCAGTTCATCGATTGCATACATCTACCAGTTCATCGACTGAATACAAATCATTCGGATTCGCCATCATACGTCCAACCGTGCATTTGATATGCATATATATGCATCACGAGCAACGGTTGGGCTGTATGATGGCGATACCGATTGGTTTGTTCTAGATCCGACATAAAAGGTTTGATACAACTTCTTTTTTGTGACATAAGAGCTATCGATCTCTCCTCCTACCTATTTTAGTTACACAACTACCTATTTGTGCCAAATTTTCACTTTTGCTATTGCTCTTGCATCATAAGCATCCATGTTAACTGGACTTACAAGTAATGCAATTTAACCAAACTATCTTGTGATTCATGTTGATTAGCTTCAAGCCTTGCGGAATAGCATAGATTGCACTGAGCTATGTGCAGTGCAGTCTACACTATTCCGAAAGGCTTGAAGCAAATTAACCAGCATTGCACCTCTTTTTTATTTTTAATAACTTATTTAAACTCCGGACTTCTTTTGTGTTCAGTATGCAGCATTTAATGCAACGTCATCAATTTCCAACATGTTCTGACATCATTTGTTGTTTTTCGGTCATTTACCTAATTGTTCAGTATGCAGCATTCAATTTCCAGAAGAAAATAAATAGAAGAAAATAAATAATGCAGAAAAGAAAAAACTATATAAAAAACTACTCAAAAATAAATAGAAGAAAATAAGTAATGCAGAAAAGAAAAAACTATATAAAAGTAGAGAGGGTTATCGTGTTGTCCTTTGCAAGCATATCCTTTATCATTACCAGGAGGGAATCTCTGTAATAGTTAGGGTAGCTAGTTATGTGTTTTGGCATTTGAAACGCGAAGAAATTTTATGTGCAAGCAAATTCTTTCATGCATTTATTGATTTTTTCAGCTAAATGACCCTGAAATTGAAAAGCATTTCAAATGAACTCAGAAAAGGATGAAAGTTGGCATGGTATCGTAATTTCACCCACATAGCATGTGCAAAAAAGTAGAGAGGGTTACCGCAAAAACTGGATGCACTTCGTGTACAAAATGGACAATCTGTTTCGAAGTATCAGGGTTTCGGACGAAAACTCATCCGTTACAAAGGCATTTCATTTTTAAATAACTTAAGCATTACCAAATTGAATATAATGATAAAACACACTAATATTAAATATAAGAAAAAATAATCACTGGAAAATGTGTTTTTAAAGTTAAGTTATTCATAAACTAGTGATTCACACAAATTTCAAATAATTCAAAATTTAAACTATTCAAATTTAAAAACTACCGGCACTAACTGAAAGTTTCTAAAAACTATCAAAAATATTCACAAAGAAACTCTAAATACAGCAAAAAACAACTAAAAATAAATAAAACAAAATAAATAAAGCAGAAACGAAAAAACTAAATGAAAAAAGCCCACCTACCGGGCCACAGCCGCCTGCATACGACTAGAAACCCAACCTGTTGTTGGGCCAGGATGCAGGCCCGCAAGCCCAATAGGCCCTACAGGGCAGAGTAGCAGAGGTAGGCCCAGAAGGCCTGCTTTAGAGAGGAGCTAGAGACAGCAGCGGCGGCGGGGCTTATAAGCAGGTGTGAGCGCCCTTCGGCTAGCGAGGTGGGACTAAACTTCTGCGCCCCTCGCCTGGCAGCGCACCCCCTTTAGTACCGGGTCGTGGAACCAACCGGTACTAAAGGGGGGGCCTTTAGTACCGGTTGGAGCCAGGAACCGGTACTAAAGGGGGGTGCTTCCCCCCGCTTGGCCTGACCAAAACAGGCCTTTAGTACCGGTTGGTGGCTCCAACCGGTACTAAAGGTGTCCCCTATATAAGAAACACTTCAAAAAAATTCAGTTTCTCATCTCCCACTTTCTCTCTGCCGCCGCCCCGTCCCGCGCCGTCACCGCCCCCGTCGCGCCGTCCCCGTCGACTCCGCGACGCCCCCGTCCTCGTCGCGTCGTCCCCGTCGACTCCACGGCACCCCCGTCGCCGTCCCGGTCGCCGATCCCCTCGCTTCGCCGTCGCCGTCGCCTTTGGATCGACCTCGCCTCGCCGTCGCCGTCGCCTCGACCTTGCCCGCGCGCGCTGTGAGCCCCTCCCCCGGCCCCTCTCCTCCCTCCAATCGATCGTAGCGCACACCGGCGCCGGCGCCGGCGCCGACCGTAG
>NC_041384.1:689650769-689655878 GCF_002162155.2 Triticum dicoccoides
ACACACACACACACACACACACACACACACACACACACTACACACACACTAGACGCGCACACACACACAATTTTTCTGTTTTTAGCTTTTAGTTTTTTCTGTTTTTCTGTTTTTCATACGAAGTTTTAGATGAATTAATTAATTAGATTAGATTAATGTCAAATAGTATGTAGAAATATTAGTTATAATATATATAATGTCAAATGTTATAGAAATGTTAGTTATATAGAAATGTTAAATTTTTTGGAAATGTTAGTTTTAGCTAGCTTGATGAATTAGATTAATTTCAAATTGTTAGACGATGATCGATGTTTTTTTAGTTTCTTATATTTTTAGTTATAAAATTTAGAATTTGCATATATGAAATCATCACAATCCATCATTTAAAAAATGTTACTTTACTTTTGCGGCATATAGTATTTTGTTGTCGACGATGCCCGGCCCGCATCCTCGCCGTCGACACGTCCGCGACAATGTCCTGCTTCAGAGGACCCATGTCCGGGACTGGGCTCCGCCGGGCTGGCACTGGGAGGTGCTACCTTCAGGGGTGCGATGCTTGGTGAGGAACCCGGCCCCGGGTCCCGTCGTCGACCCTCATCTCCTTTGGTGGCATTCGCGTGGGCCACTTTCGGTGCGGAGGGAGCCGACCCCGCCGGAGGTGGTACGTCGCCGTGTCAGGGAGGAGATTATATCTATTATTCGAGACGATGTATTCGAGATTATATCTATTATTCGAGACGATGTATTCGAGATTATATCAATTATTCGAGACGATGTATTCGAGATTATATCTATTATTAGAGATTATACTAAATTGTTTTATATTTCTTTTGGCATAGTTAAATAAAAGCTATGGCGGACAATACCGACAGAGAGAGAGAACAGACCATGTTCGATATCATACGCGGGCCAGATGATGATCAGAATGAAGGAGATTTTGACGGTTCCGAATTTCTAAACAACATCGGAGAGGGTGATATGATATTCGATCGCGACGACCGAGAAGATGAAGTCATGAACTACGACGAAGAACATGTTGATCCTGAAACAACAAACACCGGCGAGGTATATATATTTATATAAGCAGGAATCTGGTGATCATCGCATGTTTTAAATGAGTTGAAGATATATTAACGAATCGATCTTTCTTCTTTCAGCCATCCGGATCGAGCAAATCTTCAGGCAAAAGGACGAAACGAGGCCCGAACAAAAAGTTGAAGGAGGGCGTAAAGTACAATATCGAGGCATTCAAACCTAATGGCGAACCATTAGCGCCTAAGAAGATTGCGGACAAGTTCGTTCGTCAGCGCGGAGTTCTTGTGAAGGACCAACTCCCGATCTCCCTTCAAGAATGGAGAAAGCCAGCAAATCCACGTCCAGATGTTACTTTTGTCGACGAGAATCAAAAAAAATTTGCTTTGAGATACTCTCATGGAACATTTCACCCTACCAGATAATTTCACAGAAGCAGATGTGCGGAAAGTCAAGGACACTGCTTTTAGGAAGATGGCGGTTGCATTCAAGAACCACAAGAGAATGACGTGGGAGAAGTACGTCAAGGGAGGAAGGAAGACTCCAGTATTCGAGGGGATACTAGAGAATCAAAGTGCTCATTGGGACGATTTCATGAAATTTAAGGATTCAGAATTAGCTAAGGAACGGTCGAGAATAAACAAGAAGAATACCGAAAAAAGGATAAGTTCCATAAGCTGGGGCCAGGTGGCTACGCGATGGCAATGCCTAAGTGGGATAAGTCTGAGAAAGAGATGGAGGATGCAGGTATCACTCTGGTTACTAAGAGCTGGCCCCCCAGGTGCCGGACTTGGTTCTATGCGCATGGGGGGAGTTGGACCCGAAGACAGGCAATGTTTCGACGAAGGCATGTCTGAACGGAGCCGGCGATGCGCTACTTGTTGCAATAGAAGAGGCTCGATCGGGGGTGTTCCGGCCCAACAGAGAGAACGACGAGCTTACGCGTGCCTTGGAAAATCCTAAACACCCGGGAAGAACACGAGGCAAGGGCGCTCTTCCGTGGTATGAGGGGTTTTCGGACTGGAACACCGACTACAGAACCCGTGCGAGAAAGAAGATTGCGGAGGAGAAGAAGAGGAAGATGGAGGAGGAGCAGAGGAAGTGGGACTATGAACGCCTTCAAGGCCTAGAAGCAAGTCAAGCGAAATTGGCAGCTAAATTCCAGCGGCAGCAGGAGCAGATCGACTCACTTAGCCAGCAAAGGGGGTCTCAGCATCTGCAGCAGCTAGCGGATGATCCAGCATTGGATAGCACCGCCCCATCCATGCCGAGAAGCAGCGTGGGTTCCACCCCGGGCGACGCAGTAGTGCTGGATAGATACCCCGTGGATGACATCACGGAGAACACTAACTGCGAGCTACACTTCAAAATGAAGAACATATCCATGAAGGTGGCGGACGCCGTTGCCTTTTCAAATTCTCCCGAGGCAACCTTCCATTGCAACCCGATTCCAGCGGGCTATGCTCGTGTCTTGGTTGATGAGGTGGTGGACCCATATTCGGAGCTACAGCTTGACATTCCTGGAGGTGACGACGAGCACACATTGAGAGAGGCCATACATCGTGTCATCCCATGGAGAAAGGATTGCATCATCTTTCGAAGGCCACCGACACTGCGTCACCCGACTCCTCGTCGAAGTCCGCCACCGAGTCAGCAGACTCCCGCTCCTCCAAGTCCACCAACGCGTGAGGCCACTCCTCCTCCTCCAAGTCCGGCAAAGTGTCAGGCCACTCCTCCTCCAAGTCCGACACAGCATCAGACATCCACTCCTCCTCCAAGTCCGGCACAACCTCAGGCCACTGCAAGTCCGGCACAGCTTCAGGCCACTCCTCCTCGTCGAACTCAGCCCCGTCAGCCGTCTCCGCCGCCTCAGCAGTCGCAGAAGAGACACCCCGCAGCTATGGTGCGTAGCGGTACGAGTCGAGGTCATAGTACAGGAAGTACAGGCGGAGGCAAGCGATATAAATATGGTCCAAAGCTCACTACTCCTCTTCCTGTGAGGGCTTACGACAGGATCGAGGAGCAAACCAATGCCATAGTGCAGGCAGAAGTCGACGCCCATTTTGGACCGAAACCGCCACCGCCGCCAAGGGAGAAAGTGCCTGTGGAAGTAGTTGACCACTTCATTCGTATGGCTCAACCACCAGCTCCTAAGCCTGTTGACTCAGACTATGAGCGCCACATCAGGAAGTTACATCGACGACGTCTACAGAAGGAGGCGAGCTCGAGCTCGAGCAAACAACAAGCAGCTGTCAAAAAATGCAGGAAAACCATTGCCCAGCTGGGAAAACAGGCGGCGCAATCGACCCCCCCGCTTGTTGTGCCGCCAACAACACGTGACAGTACGCGCGCCCAATATTATTATGGCCAAAGAGTTTACGTTCTCGAGGTGGGCGATGTGGTAATAACCCAGGAGCATATAATGCAGGCTGAAGAACTCAAGATCACTGTTGGACAACTCCTCGAGATCGAGGACATGCCTGGGATTACAGAGGAGGAAATAAAACGGAAATATGTCCGGGGCCAACCTTTGGTCGAGCCAGAAGATGTCAACAAGCTCCCAACGAGAATGTATGAATTGAATCAATGGTACATGGACATTACCAAGAGATCCAATCGAGAGTCCCTCATGGTGAATGTCAAGAAGGATGATTACTACCATGAGAAAGCTGTGGCCGTTGAGTATTCTGAACTGTTTCAGTTATACAATCAAGACACACTCGACAAATCTATCGTCAGTTGCTATTGTCTATAAGTGATTTCTTTCTATAATTTAAGTCTCAAGCTAGCTATAGTGATCCTTTTGATCAATCATTACCTGTAATTATCCTCACTATATTCTTTTCTGTGGTATTATGCAGGATGAAGATGTATGAAATGAGAAAAGGTGGACGCTATGGCATTGGGTTCATTGACCCAAACACCGTTAATGAATACACATGGAAAATGAACAAGCATCAAGAAAAAGAGGTAGAGGACAACATTCTAGAGTTCTTGAAGCGCCTCAAATACAATGAAGATATACTACTTCCTTACAACTTCCAGTGAGTCACACTTTCTTGTACTACAAATTCTCTGTTTTTGCCTACTAGCTAGCTACATGTTTTTGCTTACATATGCCCGCTTAATTAAGACATGCAAACGTGTGTGCATGCAGATTTCACTGGATCTTGTGTATCATTAAAGTTGACGCCGAAATAGTTGAAATACTGAACTCGCTACTCAAAGCAAATAGTGACTATAACATCTTGTTTGGGATAGTCAACAGGTAATTTCAATCATTATTAACTATATATCTCGGCCTATTTAGTTCGTCATTAATTTCATGATATGAACTATTTAATAATCCCTTTATTCATTTTCTTTGTCGGCGGGCAGGGCTTGGGCAAGGTTCATCAGCGTCACGGAAGGCGAATGGAAACCAAAGCTGAAATGGTTTCGATCCAACGTAAGTAATTAAGTAGTACTAGCTAGCTAGCTAGCTGATCTCTTTAATTATCATGCTTGATTAATTATTATCTAATCAAATTAAATTCCATTCTCGTAATAAAGGCCCTGAAGCAGGCGCAGGGGACTGATCTGTGTGCATTCTGCGTTTGCGAGAACATTCGCATGATGGCGTCCGAAAGGAGCAGATCTCAAAGACAGGAATGGGTACGCTTGTCAGAACACTATTCACAATTTTTACACCATTATCGATATCTAGTCACACAACTAATACACATGCATATTGATCTCCTTAACAGTTCAAAGAGGTGCGGGACAAGCTCCTACCAACGGAGCGCGTAGAAGCACTTCAAGAGGAAATAGCGGAATTTTTGCTCGACCAGGTCATAAATCCGAAGGGAGAATACTATTACCCGCTACCGCCCCCATGAACCACTTTCAATTGTCATCGTGCTCCGAAGGCACCAATTAGGCTAATGCCACTGGCTCCGAAGGCAACATGCATATGTAGGAGAAATTGTATATAGCTATACATGTGTGTATGTGTAAATTAATATGGTGGTTTGTGAGACATTGATGATATATATATATATGATTGGTTCTACTAGAAATTCTATATATATATATATA
>NC_041384.1:689656037-689667019 GCF_002162155.2 Triticum dicoccoides
TGCATAACGTGTACAATGTGTAGTACCGTAAAATACCAGCAAACGAAAAAGAATTAAAATGGAAAACACAAAATTAAATGAAAAAAATCATAAAACCAAAAACCCCACAACCATTTAGTACCGGTTGGTGTTACCAACCGGTACTAAAGGGCTCCCGGCCCCGGGAGCTGGCTCGTGCCACGTGGATCCCCTTTAGCACCGGTTCGTGCTGAACCGGTACTAAAGGGGGGGGCCTTTAGTGCCGAAACTTTAGTGCCGGTTCCTAAACCGGCACTAAAGGGCCTTACGAACCGGTGCTATTGCCCGGTTCTGCACTAGTGGAAGTGATGCATGGAGCCACAAACCATCGGCGAGGACTCAGTTCAAGCTGCCTACACAAGGCACCATGTTGATGGCTACGATGTGGCATTGTTGGATGTGCTACTTCAATTTAGTGCATGTTTTAATTAACCAATATCGTTATGCATACAAATAATCATCACCAAGAAGGTTTGCATCTGTAGTACTTTAAGGACATAGAGGAAAGCATACCGGTTGCAGAAGAAGAATGCATTGTGGTTGCATGAGTGTGTTGTGCCCAATGAGGTGAAGTGATTAGGAGGCTCATGCTAGGTGCCGATGGCGAGTACGCTACATGCAGATTACATCGCGCATCCAGATGCGGTAAGTAGATATTGTATCAAGCAGGTTTAATATTACTATGTGTGTTCTCTAGATTTGGATAGTGCATATGATTTGGTGGAGTTGTGGAATTTGTTGATACTTTGACACAAGATGTGATAACTACACATATCTTCTTATTTTTTTCAGACCAAGAGGCGGAGGTCTCCGCTGACAGTGCCCACCATGTTGCGCGGGATGTGCATCGACCTAGGTTTTGGCACCAAATTATATAAGGGTGTGTCATCGCAGGTGCATCTGGGATCTGTATTCACTACAGTTACCTGCGAGTCTGTAGGGTGATCACCAGCGAGCTAAGCGTCCCCTCGACCTCCCGACAGCATGACACCTTCTAGTTTAATCCCAGAGATGGCCCTGCTACCTTCATCCCTCCCTCAACCTCGCCGGGAACTGTGAATGTAATAAAATCATGCAATGCTTTCTCATTTTTTTTCAACAACATATCATAGGATTTTGCAGGCGACTGAAGTAAACCATTGCTCATTGGTACCAATCACACAGTCGGCAACCTCACAAGGGGAGATAGGGTGACATAGAAGGAAGCAACGAAACCGATGGCAAATGGGAAGACTGAGATGGAGGTCTGATTTGGCGGCATCGCAGTCACCAACCCGCCAGTGAACGTCCTCTCTATTGATGGTGAATCATTCCCATTTTCCTCAATGTCATAGTTTCAGTGCATAAATTTGTTAGATTTTTTGCAAAGATGGTATGCTTAAAAGAATAATTCTTCTTCATGATAGTGATATTTAACGTAGGTCATAAATAAAATCACCACTTGTGTTATAGGCCATACTTACTCCATTTTTGTTGAGAGAAACATACTGATTGAATTAGGAGTGTCGGAATGCAATGAAGTGTTCTCCCGTTGCAAAACACGGGCGTATTTGCTAGCCTACTAATAAGAAGAGGTGTGTTTCTCCAATTTTTTGGTCCATTCATCCATATTAAAAGTTTTCATTTGTCCAAAATATTGGTATATTTTCTCGATCGCTATTTTTTTCCTTCAAGCGCACAAGCTGGTGTCTATTGGGCCTCACCCGCCATGTGACCCAGTATTATAGTCAGGAGAAACTTCTTTTTGAAGAAAATGGGTTTTCCCCCACCCCATTTTATTGAAAAATGAGGCAACAACAAGACATAGCTAAACTGTTTTCAATGCTCGAGCAAGCGAAGGTAGGTGAACCAGATTAAACCAAACTTTTTAGACAGGAGAAGGGAGAGCCAACTGCGACAAACGACAACATACATGATTTATCAAAGACAACCAGGCAAAACTATTATAGATCATCTAGCCTAGTAGGAATGAGCCTTCAGATAGAAGCCCCGGTTTCTGCCTTGGTGGATCATCTTAGTCTTCCCTGCTAGGCGATCCTCTGGACCTCTCCTCTTCTTTGGTCCAGCAGATGAAGGCATTCTTTCATCAGCTTTGATTGTTCATCCGAGCACAAAACGGTCCGCTGGTGAAGAAGTAGGCTTATCTTTCCCAGAATAGTCCAGGTATCTTTCCAAATATCTCCCTGAAAAAAATCATTAAGAGTGGTCCATAAGCAGGAAATGGTAGCAATCTCAACCATAGCAAGAACATTTTTCTCGATCGCTATTTTTTTCCTTCTTGCTCATAAAAGAATAAGCAGGAGATATCCTCCAACTGTTGTCTTTTACTCAGATTATCTCTAGTAAGGATTTTATTATGAATAGCAATCCAAACAAAGACTAAGTACCTATGGGGCATAATTATCTTCTAACATTTATACTAACCTGGATTAGAAACCCACCCCTCCCCCATTAATACTTTATAAAAAGATTTAGTAGAATAATTACCAGAAGCTTATCAGGTTCACTAGAAGGAATAAAATTACTTACAGTCTCTTTAAGCATATTCCACATATGTAACACATCAATCAGGGGAAACACACCTTCTAAAAGTAAGTTTTAGAGTATGGCCATCCTACACTTGTTTGACAGTGCAATTCTGTTACTGACACAAATCAAACAATACCCAATATTGAGTTGTAAGAGAAATCTCCAGCCCAAGCTTCATGCCATAAGGATATAGTATTCCCATTCCCCGGGGCCGACCTATAGAAAGGCCTAATCCAACCAGAGCCCATGTAAACCCTTTCCATAAAGGGGAGCCCACTTGTTCCTTGCACTAGAAGCTGTTAGGTTTCTCAGTTAAGTATTTACGATCCACCGAAGTCACCCAGTTTTTCCCCCTTCCAGCAAAGTTTCTCCTAGACCAAGAAGCAAGCGAAGACATGTTTACTTCCCTTAAGTTAGGAATATTCAAAACCCCAAATTCTTTTCCCCGAGAAACCAAATCCCAATTTTCTAGGTGGTATTATGGATATCCCCAAGGTATTCCCAAAGGAAGTGTGCCATTTGAGATGTAATGGCCTCAATTGCCCATTTAGGAAACTTAATAATAGACATCAAATAGGTGGGGATACTAGCAATACAAGCTTGAAGAAGCACCAGTTTAGCTTCGTAGCTAAGCAGTCTCACCGTCCAGTCACATATTCTTTGGATAATTTTATTAATTATAGGTTGGAGTTCCTCTCTGCGCTGATTTGCAAAATGCAAAGGCACACCGAGATATTTTAAAGGGAAGGATCTCAGTTTACAGCAGAAAATCTGGGCTAGTAGTTTAGAAATCTCCTCCTCAACATTGAGAGTGATCAGATCACATTTACTAAAGTTAATTTTCATGCTAGATAATCCAACAAAACAAGATTGTAGCCATTTAACATTTCTAGCATTTTCCAAACTAGGTTCTAAGAACAAAAGTGTATCGTCGGCATATTGCAAGCTAATGATCCCTCCAGGGACAACATTAGGGAGAACCCCAACAATAATACCTACCTGAGAAGCTTTAATGAGCATTTTAGAAAACACATCAGCCACCAAATTGAACAGAATGGGAGAACGTGCCCCCCCCTATTTTAACCCTTTCCCACTAACAAACAAGAGCTATTGTTATCATTTAGTCTCACACAAGAAGAACAATTCTAAATAGTGTTCATCATTCAACTAATCCATTTATTACCAAAACCCCTAGAAGAAAGCATTTACACAAGGAAATCCAAACTAACTCTATCATAGGCCTTTCCATAGTCCAACTTGAGGACAACCCCAGGTAGCTTGGACTCGTGGAGTTCATGAATAGTTTCATGAGCAGTCACCGCACTTTCCAGGATGTACCTACCTTTAACAAAAGCCGACTAGCAAGAAGAAAGCAGCCTATCACTAATAGGTCACTATTAGTCATGGCTTTACTGAAATTTTTTATGGAGCAATTGCCCAAGCTAATAGGCCTGAACTGTTTCATAAGCTTGGCATCAGGCTCTTTTGGAATCAGATTAATAATAGCATAATTAATTCTAGCCATATCTAATACCCCATTTTCAAAATCCCTGACTAAAGCCATGAAATCATGCTTAATAAGTTACTAGAAAGTTTGGTAGAAAAGAAAAGAAAGTCCATCACGGTCTGGAGCACCACAAGAGTAGGACTCCATAATAGCATCCTTAATTTCTTGTTCAGAAAAAGGTTTTCAAGAGCATCTACTTCAGCAAAATTCAATCTTTCTTGCTCAGGCCAGAAGGAGGGATCCAAATGAATGTTCTCCTTTTGTTCAAAACCAAAAAGGTTTCTATAAAAGTCTATGGCAATTTTCATCATGTCAGTGTTAGTGGTCACATGACCTTCATCCCCCATTAACATAGCTAAGTGGGTTTTCCTCCTCTGGTTGGCTAGGGCATGGAAATAATTGTCCCCTTCCAGAATTTTCTTAGTCACATGGCAGTTTCCTCTTTTCTCCAAATATCTTTCAACTCAGCTTGAATATCTTTCATTCTTTGATGATCAACATCAGAAATCAAATTCTTCTCAGAAAAAAACTTCAAGGATGTCAAATTCTAAAATCATGTCTCTTTTCTTCTTAATAGCAGCATCAATATTGATGCTCCATCCTTTCACCTCTTTCCTGAAAATTTTGTTTTAAAACTCCAAGTATCAATAGGAGAGTTATAAGGTGAAGGGGTAGACCAAATCTCCTCAACTAATTTAATTGTTGAGTAAGGAGAAACTCGGCTATTAAATTATCCCACCTCGCTTTCTTACAACTGACGCACCAATTTATATATTCTATGAATTGAAACCAATAAGCCGCCTCAAGGAGTGGGTCCCGTTCGGTCACAAATATGAACAGAAAGGAAAGGAAGAATTAAATTCCGCTTTTGTGTCGAGGAAGGAAGAAAAAGAATTAAAGAAGGAATTTATTGCCCTATTATGAGCCCTTGAGCATGAAGGAAAAAAAATAGAAGAAGAAAATAAATTCGGCAGAAACAAAAAAATAAATTAGAAGAAGAAAAATAAATTTTGGTTCTCTATGCATGCACTTATCTCTAGCCCCGAGAGGTTTTAAGTTGAACATGGCCAAATTGGGTCCCACAAAAACAAAACGCGGTTTCTTCATCTCACCAACCATTTTTGCAGATATATATATACGCTTTATAAATGCACCTTTGGGACGTGTTGGAGTCGGACCCTTGAGCTCGATCGGCCTCTCCCCATGGAGCGGCGCGCCGACGCGAATGGCGACATCGTCCTCGAGATGGCCTCTCCCGGCGCCGACGACCACCAGCAGGGCGGCGATGGCGGCGCAAGCGGTGGTCGGACCCTGAGCTTCAGCCAGGCGTACAAGATGCGACACCGGACACCTCAGGCACGTATATAATATCCATGCATCGTTACTTAATATATCGATCTCCACCGATTCTCGACCAGATCATGATTTTGTTGCATGGATGGATGGGTGTATGTAGGCGTTCACGGTGTCGCAGACGCTGCTGCTGAGCTTCCAGTCGCTGGGCATCGTGTACGGCGACCTGGGCACGTCGCCGCTCTACGTGTTCCCGTCGGTGGTCCTCCCCGGCGCCGGCGAGCGCGACTTCCTCGGCATCCTCAGCCTCATCCTCTGGACGCTCACCCTCATGAGCCTGGTCAAGTACGTGCTCATCGTGCTCCGCGCCGACGACCACGGCGAGGGCGGCACCTTCGCGCTCTACTCGCTGTTGCGGCAGCACGTCAACTTCAAGGGCGGCACGCCGGCGCAGGTCACGCGGCTGCCCTCCGACCTCCACCTCAGGTTCCACGGCAAGAAGAAGAGGCCGGAGCCGTCCCGCATGCAGAAGTTCCTCGAGGGCAGCGCCGCCGCGCAGTCGGTCCTCACCTACGTCGTGCTCGTCGGCACCTCCATGGTCATGGGCGACGGCGCCCTCACGCCGGCCATCTCAGGTACGACCCGACGTACCAGCAATATTTTCTTCTGTTTGAATTGAACAGTTTGTTAAGTTGTTCAGATATTTTTCCTAACCGTCCGTCCGTAACAACCTGATTGATCTCTTTTTTGTCTGTTTCTTGTTTCCGGTCAGTTCTTTCGGCCGTTCAAGGGATCCAATCGAGATCACCCAAGATCGAACAAAGTAAGAAGGAGAAGAAGAAGATTTCGTTACTACATTATCTGCTAGCAGATCATTGTGATTTGACGTGCGGTTAACATTTTCTCTGTTGCAGAGCATGTGGTGATGCTGTCGGTGGTGATCCTGCTGCTGCTCTTCCTTTTCCAGCAGATGGGCACTAGCAGGGTCAGCTTCTCCTTCTCCCCGATCATGCTCGTCTGGTTCGGGTCAATCGCCATGATCGGCCTCTACAACATCATCGTCTACTACCCGCCGGTTCTCAAGGCCGTCAACCCCTACTACATCTACTGCTACTTCGCCAGGAACGGGGCCGCCGGCTGGGAGCAGCTCGGCGCCGTCATCCTCTGCATCACAGGTGTCAAACTGTTCTCAAATTTATGTCATTCTTCCCAAGTTTATTAAACACAAAAATGGAGATTAAGAAATTTTTAAAATTGCACTGAATCTGAATAGGTGCTGAAGCTATGTTTGCCGACTTGGGTCACTTCAACAAGAGATCAATTCAGGTACATTGCCCCTGCAAATTGTACCATAATGGCATACAAAATGTTACTCCCTCTGTAAACTAATATAAAAGCGTTTAGATCATTATTTTAGTAAACTAAACACTCTTATATTAGTTTACGGAGGAAGTACTGTATTTAGTGCTCAGTGGTATCATTTTATTTATCATGCAGGTGGCGTTCTCGACGGTGGTGTACCCATCACTCATCCTCGCGTACGCCGGCCAGGCAGCGTACCTGATCAAGAACCCGGCTGACCTGAGCACGGCGTTCTACAGCAGCATCCCGGGAGCCCTGTTCTGGCCCATGTTCATCGTCGCCACCCTCGCCGCCATCGTTGCCAGCCAGTCGCTCATCTCCGCCAGCTTCTCCATCATCCGGCAGTCCATCGTGCTCGACTACTTCCCCCGCGCCACCGTGCGCCACACCTCCGACAAGTACGAGGGCCAGGTGTACTGCCCCGAGGTGAACTACCTCCTCATGGTCTTCTGCGTCCTCATCACCATCGGCTTCCAGGGCGGCCCCGAGATCGGCCACGCCTTCGGCGTCGCCGTCATTTGGGTCATGCTCATCACCACAGCGCTCATGACGGTGGTCATGGTGGTTATCTGGGACGTGCACCCGGCGATCGCCGCCACGTTCTTCGCTGTCTACGTGGCCGTCGAGGGTCTGTACATGAGCTCGCTGATGAACAAGTTGGCGCAGGGCGGGTGGGTCCCGTTCGCCATCACCGCCTTCTTCCTGGTCATCACGGTGTCCTGGACCTACGGCCGGAAGAAGAAGAGCGAGTACGAGGCGGGCCACATGATCTCCGGCAACGAGCTCGCCACGGTCGTGGCCAGGTCGGCCCGCGTGCCGGGGGTCTGCTTCTTCTTCACAGACCTCATGAACGGCATCCCACCCATCGTGCGCCACTACGCGGAGCACACGGGCTGCCTCCGCGAGCTGCTGCTGTTCGTCACCGTCAGGAGGCTGCCGGTCACCTCGGTGCTGCCTGAGGAGCGGTTCCTCGTCGCGGCGGAGGAGGAGGTGCCACCGGGGGTGTACAGGTCCGTGGTGCAGTACGGGTACATGGACAAGCAGGACATGGAAGGCGAGGAGTTCCTGGAGTCGGTGCTCGCCGCGCTCAAGGAGATCGCCCGCACAGCCGAGGAGGCCTCCATGATGGATCGAGCCTGCAGGAGCGGGGTGAGCGTCGTGATCGGGAGGACGATCCTGACGGCGAGCGGCGGGAATCGCGTGCATGGATGGTTCAGGCGATTCGTCGTCAATCACATGTACAGGTTCCTGCAGAAGAACTTCAACTCGGGCGTTTCCAACCTCAAGTTAGATCATGACAAGACGATGCAGGTTGGGATGAACTATAAGATTAAGCTAGATTGAATTTGTTGCTACATTTTAGAACATGTAATACCCACGCATTTCTGAGCCTAAATTCGAAGACTCCTTTTGCTCATTAGTCATGTTTCTTATATTTGATTACCTCTCCTTTCTCGCTTTTCTTGATTGATTACTTGCTGCTCGTAGTTAAGTTGTCAGCCGTGCGCTTATCCGGCGCTCCCACGGCTTCTTTTCCATTTGTGCTCACTCCTTTTCAATTTCCTCCCATATCTCAAACAAGATTGCATGCATGATCCCGGTTACCCCAGGAAGAAATATCGGGCGGAAAAATGCGGAATTTTAGTTTGCTCGGTACGAAAAAAACCTGCCACGCACACACCTCAACTATTTTTGCTGCATTCCCATGCGTGCTATTCGGATTTGCCTTTCATAAGTATGCAACAAAGAGGTCATAATATAGATGTACTCAAGTTAGTTGGTCATTACTCATTACAAACTTGTGCAGCGAAATGGGATTGGGGTTGTGAGTTGTGATTATACCTGGCCAAATGTCGGGCCGGGCCGGGCTTCGGGCCGGGCCAAACAAAGCCCGTTGCAAAAAACCTGGGCCCGAGCCCGGCCCGGCCCGGCCGTCGGGCCTAGATTTCAGGCCCGAGCCCGGCCCATCAGTCAAAAAGCCCGACGGGCCTCGGGCCACGGGCCGGGCCTCTTTGTTAAATGGCAAATATGGCAGGCCCGAGCCCGAGCCTGGCCATCGGGCCTAAAAATCAGGCCCAAGCCCGGCCCATGGGCAAGGTCGGGCCGGGCCGGGTTGGGCTTTTTTAGATCGGGCCGGGCCGGGCCGTCCGGGCCGGGTTTCCCATGGCCAGGTCTACTTGTGATGGGTCATGCATTTAGCTGGGTACTTCGTCACAACATTTCGGTGGCGTGTGACCAAAGCTTTACTAGTTATGCGACCATAGTTTTATGTAAAAGATACATGAAACTAGCAAAATAAATTTATGGAGCACTAGTTCATTTTTTGCTTCTTTTCTACTCACGGATGAAGCTCAACTGGGTGTTGAGTCATTTGTTGGCCGGACCTTTGTGGACAGTTGACAAAATAGCAACATATCAACTCCTGAATCTATCCCTCTGGATTAGTCCCCACTACCAAGTGATCGGTTACTACTGTACAAACAAACTGAGTTATGGCACGGCACGCTGTTAGTAGCAACACTTATCACTGACGGGCAACCGGGTACTTCAACTCCGGTGTTTCCAACCTCAAGTTTGATCAACACAAGATGTCGCAGGTTGGAAAATTATAGTTAGACTGACACTGTAAAAAGAAAGATTAATGTAGATTGAATTAAACCATTCAACTATATATGTACTAGCTTACATATTTAAATTCACTGGTAACTCGCTCATGCTCATTTTGCAAGCACCACACGACGAGGTTCGTCATTTGAATTATTTCCTCCCGGCGTGGGAAACTTATAGGAAATGAGATGTCACAATCTCAAATCTTATTAGTAGAAATATGAAAAGAGATGTCATTTGGTTCATATCATAGGAAATTTTTCACTGAGTCTAGACTAATGTTGATTTTTTTATGAAACGTGGAGGATACGAAGAATTCCTTCATAGAAATTTTCCTATAGAAGTCATATCTTACAAAATTACTATAAAATCCCTCCAAACCAAAGGAGGCCGAAACTTTTTGACATATATACACATTCCTTCGATGTCACCGTCATATGGGTCATGCTTGTGACGGTGGTCATGGTGGTGATCTGGGACGTGCACCCGGCGCTCTGGTGCGTCTCTCTGGGAGGAGCGACCTCACTTTTATAGGCGCAAGAGAAGGAGGCGAGAGGGCAGCGACGGGAGACGAAACGAAGAGACGAAGGCGAAGCGAATAGCCAGCAGCCGAAGGGCTGCACTGTTCGCATTCGAACTCCACTTTCGCAAAAATCTTTTCAGCTCCTGTGTGACCTTTCGTATACCCGTAGTACGTGGCAAAAATTTAGATATCGGCTCGGCTCATTCCCGCAACCCGCGGCGTGGCACGGCGCGTCGTGGCGAGGCGGGCGGCGGCGAAGGAGCGCGCGAGGATATTCCTCTTGTTCTCATGCTCATACAAGTGGGAAAAAAACTTCCCTTATAAGGAGGTCCAACTCCCACTCAACTAGCAATGTGAGACTAAACTTTAGTAGTATCCCTTGCCTTGCACAAATGGGCTAAGTGGGCTTCTAGGATTTATTAGGAATTTCTAAAACTGCTATTGGGCTAGACCCAAAATAGACAAAATTCCAGCAAGACCATCGCTCGTCCCCGACCGTCACTCATAAGGAAGACAATCAATAAATAAATCATGCTCCGACTTCATCACATAACGGTTCACCATACATGCATACTACGAGAATCACAAACTTTAGAACAAGTATTTCTCAAATTCACAACTACTCAACTAGCATGACTCTAATATCATCATCTTCATATCTCAAAACAATTATTAAGTATCAAACTTCTCATAGTATGCAATGCACCTTTTATGAAAGTTTTTATTATACCCATCTTGGATGCCTATCATATTAGGACTAATTTTATAACCAAAGCAAATTACCATGCTGTTTTAAAAGACTCTCAAAATAATATAAATAAAGTATGAGGGATCAATAATTTTTATAAAATAAAACCATCATACGGGTCATGCTTGTGAGACGGTGGTCATGGCGGTGATCTGGGACGTGCGCCCGGCGATCGCCGCCGCGTTCTTCGTAGTATACGTGGCCGTGGAGGGCGTGTACATGAGCTCGCTGATGAACAAAGTGGTGCTGGACGGGTGGGTCCCGTTTGCCATCACCGTCTTCATCCTTGTGATCACGGTGTCTTGGACCTACGGCCGGAAGAAGAAGAGCGAGTACGAGGTGGGCCACATGATCTCCGGCAACGAGCTTGCCGAGCTCGTCACCAGGTCGGCATG
>NC_041384.1:689667300-689671721 GCF_002162155.2 Triticum dicoccoides
TACTTCTTTTTCATCGGTCTTATGAACGGCACCCTGCCCATCGTGCGCCACTACGCCGAGCATACGGGCTGCCTCTGAGAGTTTTCTGTTCATCACCGTCAGGAGGCTTTCGGTCACCTCGGTGCTGCCCGGGGAGCGGTTCCTCGTTGCGGCAGAGGAGGGGGTGCCACCAAGGGTGCACAGGTCCGTGGTGCAGTACGGGTACATGGACAAGCAGGACATGGAAGGCGAGGAGTTCTTAGAGTTGGTGCTTGACGCGCTCAAGGAGATCGCCCGCACGGCCGAGGAGGCCGCCATGATGGATCGAGCTTGCAGGAGCAGGGTGAGCGCCGTGATCGGGAGGACGATCCTGACGGCGAGCGGCCGGAATCAAAGGCACGGCTGGTTCAGGCGATTCGTCGTCAATCAAATGTACAGGTTCCTGCAGAAGAACATCAACTCCGGCGTTTCAAACCTCAAGTTAGATAATGACAAGACGATGCAGGTTGGAATGAACTATTAGATTATGCTAGATTGAATTTGTTGCTGCATTTTAGAACACGTAATAGCCCACACATTTCTGTGCCTAAATTCGAAGACTCCTTTTGCTCATTACTCATGTTTCTTATATTTGATTACCTCTCCCCTCTCGCTTTTCTTGGTTGATTACTTGCTACTCGTAGTTAAGTTGTCAGTCATGCGCTTATCCGGCGCTCTCACGGCTTCTTTTCCATTTGTGCTCACTCCTTTTCAGTTTCCTCCCATATCTCAAACTCGATATAGTTTCCATACGGATCCTGATGCATTAAGATTTTTATTTACCAGGAGAGAAAATGCGGTTTTTTATTTTGCTTGGTACCAATAAGAGTAAGTTCAATGAGACGACCCATTTCGTCCACGGCCGTTCGTTTGGGTCGGTGCGGATAAAAAGTCGGCCCAACGCGTCGACCCAAACGGACGCGTGTCCGCTTTCGCCCGTCTGCCGACCCATTCCCGGTCCATTTTTGAGACTGATTTACGTCGGTGCGGACACAAGACGGACGCGCGCGCTTGCCCTCTTTTCTCACCGGGCCCGCTGGTCGGTGGTACATTGGTCTCTTCACATCAAACAACACATCCTCGCCCGCCTGCTTCGTCGCCGACGCCGCCGACCATTTTTCCGATAAAAATGGATACATAGATAGTTCTAGCGTACATAGATAAAAGAAAAAACCAACTATTCGTCGCTTTTCGACTCCGACTAGGTAATGTCTTCCTTCGACGTCTGAATGTAGGCGTCAGCATGCTGCTCGTCTTCGAAGTCCCAACCCGACGTTCCTCGTAGCTTCAGTTTCAATTGAGCGGCCTGCTTCCGCGAATGCTTGTCCTCCCGATAGGCGGCTCGCTCTGTCCTCCTCGCGTCTCTCTCCGTCCTCCTTTGCTTGTAGAACTGGCGCTCGTCGACGATGTCCTGTGAGAAGCGTTCGCGCCACACCATCATGGCTTCCAAGTTCATCTCGGCGATGGCGAGGCGACACTGCCGCCTCAGGTGGACACGACGATCCTCGTCAGTGAAAAGTCGCGGGAGAGGCGCGAGATCCTGCGCCCGCTGGCTCGACACATCGGGAAAATTCATATCCCGACGAGGCCTCAAGAGGTGCCACACCGCCGCGTCGTGCGCGCGGGCCGCCTCGTCTGCGGTGTCGAAGGTGCCGACGATGAGGCATTTCTCGCCAAACCAGATCTCGGAGGAGAAGGCGCTGGAGCGGTGCTCGCGGACTCCGCGAAAATCCGAAGCGCCCAGGCGGCCATCGACATGGTGGCGCAGAGGCGGCGAGGCTAGTGAGAGGGGGCGAGACGAGTGGGCGGCGGACAGTGTGAAGGGAGCGCCTTTTTATAACGAGCGCCGTCCACGGCGCGCGCGCGAACCTTTCCCGCGCGTTGGAGCGCCAAAACCAGCACACGCTAGGCCGCTTTTCCCCCGCGCGCTGGAGCGCCAAACCAGGGCGACGGCATGGCCGCTGGCATGATCTAAAGCGCTCGCGGTCATGAAATGGGTCGGCCCGTTGGATACACTGCCGACCAAAATCTAAAAGAGAGCGGACGGCGGGCGGGCGGCCGATCCAAACGGATAAAAAACGGACAAAAGGTTTGGATCGGCACGTTGGAGTTGCTCTAAACACCTCGACTATTTTTGCTGCATTCCCATGCGTCCTATTCGGAGTTGCCTTTCATAACTAGCTTGGATAATTGTTCTGCATTCCTATTCGGAGCTGCCTTTGATATAAGTATGCAACGGGATCTCATGATAGATGTACTGAAGTTGGTTAGTCATTACACACTCGTGCAGCGAAATGAAAATGGGTTGTGAGTTGTGACGGGTCATGCATTTAGTTGGGTAATTCGTCATGACATTTGGGCGGCGAGTGAATCATAGTTTTTACCGATCATATACGATCATAGCCGATACATTAAACTAGCGAAATAAACTTATGAAAAACTAGTTAATTCTTGATTCTTTTGTACTCACGGATGAAGAGATCGAGGCAGTTGTTCCCTCTTCTAATTCTAAGTCTGCCCCCGGCCAGATGGGTTCTCTATTTCCTTCTTTAAAAAGTTTTGGTCTGTGCTTCGTTCGCTGGTATGTGCGATCATTCAGGGCTTCAGTTTGGGCACAGCTGACCTTTCTCGGCTTAAGTATGCTATCCTTTCTCTGATTCCCAAAATCAAAGAGGCTGATTCTATTTCTTAGTTTCATCCGATTGCCCTCATTAATAACCTAGCCAAGTTTCAGGCCAAAGGTTTCGTGGTCCGCCTATCCCCGATCGCGGATAAAGTTCTTAGTCCCTCACAATCCGCTTTTGTGAAGGGGAGGGTTATTCTTGATGGGATTCTCAGTCTTCATAAAATCGTACATGTCCTCAGGGTGAGGAAGACGAAGTTTTGATCCTTAAACTTGATTTCGACAAGGTGTATGATTCTGTTAGCTGGGATTTATTACGCAATGTTTTGTTGGCAAAGGGTTTTGATGGGGCTTATGTGCATCGTCTTATGCAATTTGTGACCGGTGGTCACAATGCTGGCTGTAAATGGTGTGATTAGTAACTATTTTGTCAATGGTAGGGGCTTGTGGTAGGGGGATCTCATCTCCCCGCTTCTTTTTAAATTTGTTGCTGATGCGCTCTCATGTATTTTGTCTCGGGCCGCTGGGTCAAGTCACATTTCTCCAATGGTCTCGCACGTTATCCTGGAAGGAGTTAATCACTTTCATTACGCTGACGATACATCATCATGGTTGAGCTTAACGATATATGCATCCACCATTTCAGTGATCTGCAACGCAACCGTTAATTCAGTGCTAGATATACGTATGCTCCTCTCATCACAATCACAACCTTGATGTGATCCCTATTCTTTAACTTACACGCTCCAAACACATCCACTTTAGCATTGGAGTTCTCAATATTTTTGTGGCTTGATGTCTAGATGAGCACTTCTCCGCCTGCACTCTTCATGAAGAAAACGCACGGCCTTTTGGCAATGCCTAATATGATCCTACGAGTGGAATAACCAAACCTTTTTGACATAAGTCTCTCTGACTTCCTTGTAGAAAACCCAATCAAGCTCAAAAGATCACATGCAAAGTTGCTTTAGTTCCGTATTTTTAGAAGTTATTTTGATCATTTTGTATATGATAAAGAAGATCAACACAAACATCTTTTGGCACTAAAATTTTGTTACATATGTTTATGATACCAAAATATAGGTTTGGCTCGAGATAACTAGTATCATGGAGAGAAGCCACAATAGAGGGTTATTGATGACATCAAGTGTTGGTTCTTCCAAGAAAATAAGTAGCCCATGCATGAACACAGAATATACAGTCAGCAACTACTAGTCAAAAATAACTATTCTCACATAATAACCCTCTTGAAGTCTACTCACTCAACTTTAGACGTTTCATTATGGTGCTCACCGACAAAACCAAAATATAACCCAATGTATTATGCTTGCTTTGCAAATTTGAAATCCCTAATCTATTATAAGACTGGTGTGTACTCACACGTTGCACGTATCTTGTGGTACAATGTTTCTAGTTTTCTCCCACATCTCAAACATGATACCGATGCGAGGCCTCTATTTTTTGTTGCATTCCTATCCCGAGTTGCTTATATATGATGAAGCATGTAATGGGAGTTCATCATAAATGTACCTGAATCGGTCATTACATAGTTGTGAAGTGAAATGTGAATGGGATTGTGACGATTCATGCATTTAGAAGTCAAATTATGTACTTCTTCACAACATTTGTGCCCTCACGAGTGTATAAGTCCGTGTAGCAGTACGAGTATATATGGATAAGCAGGACATGGATGTCACGAACTGAATATACCTCATATGGCTAGGTTCCTTGTAGTGGAACCAACCCACCCAGGTTCAACCGTTCAAATCCTAGTGCTCAT
>NC_041384.1:689671885-689681723 GCF_002162155.2 Triticum dicoccoides
AACGTGTGCGCGCGTGCATTCATCTGTTCGACATGATTTGGCCGCCATTTTGTGAAGTATAAAAAATGGCATCAATATGTACGTGCAAGCACAACCCGAACTTAAACCGGATTTTTTAGCTGACTTGGTGCGGATCTGTGGAGACAAGACTCTTCCAATCCTAGTCGAAGGGGATTTTAACATAATTCAGAGGAGAGATGAAAAGAACAATGATAACTTTGATGGACGTTGGTCTATGATGTTTAACATGATTATTGAGAGTCTTAGTTTGAGAGAAATTGAGCTTACCGGTAGACAATTTACATGGGCCAATTCGTTGCCCACTCCAACTTATGAGAAGTTGGATATGGTGCTCGCTAGTGTGGAATGAGAACAAAAGTACCCATTAGTGTCGGTACATGCGATGCAGAGGGCTATCTCAGACCACACACCATTACTTGTAGACTCGGGAGAGGCTACACATATTGCAAACAAGAATGATTTCTCTTTCGAACTAGGTTGGTTCAAGAAAGAAAACTTTTTGGAGATCGTTGCACGCGAATGGGCAAAGCCTGTTAATGGACAAACTAGTATTGAGAGATGGCAAAATAAAATTAGACATCTGAGACAGTTCTTGCGAGGTTGGGCCAGAAACGAGAGTGGGATATACAGACAGAAAAAGAGCAACTCACCCAGTTAATTGAAGCATTAGATTTAAAAGCTGAAGTTAACCTTCTTACGGTGGATGAGCAGAGCTCCAAGTCCGAAGCTGAGAAAGCCTTACAAGCCCTTCTTAGAGAAGAGGAGCTCAAGTGGGCATTGCGTGCTAAAGTGCTTAAGGTTGTCCAAGGGGATGAAAATACACAATTCTTCCATATGATCGCGAATGGTAAACATAGGAAGAAGAAAATAATACAGCTTGAACAGGACGAAGGGACAATAGTGGGGCATGAGAATCTGAAAGCTTATATCTCTAACTATTATAAACAACTTTTTGGGCTTCCGGAAGTAAGCACGGTGTCCCTAGATGAATCCGCTATTGGAGATATCCCTCAGCCCCGAGTAGAGGAGAATGATATTCTATCTACACCATTTACTAAGAAAGAGGTTCTGGATGCAATCTCACAAATGAAACCGAATAAAGCACCGGGACCATATGGGTTTCCAGTTGAATTCTATAGGAAATGTTGGCATATTATTAAGGATGATCTTATGCCTATGTTTCATGATTTTTTAACAGTCATTTAGAGCTGTTTCATTTTAACTTTGGTATGATTATGCTGTTGCCAAAGAAAGAAAGAGGCAGTTCGGATCGAACAATTCATGCCAATATGTCTTCTTAACGTGAGTTTCAAAATATTCACGAAAGTGGGCACCAATATATTGACACAGATTGCTCACTCAGTGGTACAACCGAGCCAGACATCGTTCATGCCAGGGCGACACATACTTGAAGGGCTGGTCGTTCTGCATGAAACACTGCATGAAATTCATTCGAAGAAGCTATATGGGATTATATTCAAAGTGGATTTTGAGAAGGCATATGATAAAGTTAAGTGGCCTTTCCTTCAGCAGGCAATGCGTGTGAAAGGATTTAGTGAGGCCTGGCGAAACCAAGTGGGATCTCAAGTCTAGAAGGGTAGTGTCAGAATCAAGGTTAACGATGATATCGGTCACTACTTTCAGACACACAAGGGATTGAGACAAGGGGATTCCATGTCTCCTCTCATATTTAATATAGTGGCCAATATGTTGACCATTCTTATTGGCAGGGTCAAGCAAAGCGGTCAATTGGAGGGGTTAGTGCCTCATCTGGTCGATGGGGGAGTCTTCATTTTACAGTACGCTGACGACACTATCTTATTCATGGAACATGATATTGCTAAGGCATGCAATATGAAACTTATATTATGTCTCTTCGAACAATTGTCTGGTTTAAACATAAACTTTCACAAGAGCGAGTTGTTCTGCTTTGGGAAGGCCAAAGAAGAGCAACACACTTATATACAATTGTTCAGGTGTGAATTAGGTTCTTTACCATTTAGTTATTTGGGCATACCGATTAATCACCGTAAGTTATCCAATAAAGAAGGGAAGTGCATCGAAGATCGAATTGAAAAAAAGCTTAGTTGCTGGAAGGGCAAGCTTATGTCATATGGAGGTCAGCTAGTGCTGATTAACTCGGTACTGACTAGTATGCCAATGTTCCTACTATCGTTCTTCGAGATTCCAAAAGGGGTACGGAAGCGGCTTGATTTCTTCAGATCTCGATTCTTCTGGTAGTCAGATGAGGCCAAGAGGAAACACTGTCTCGCGCGATCGGATATTCTTTGCCGACCTAAGGACCAGGGGGTGATACGTCTCCAACGTATCTATAATTTTTCATTGTTCCATGCTATTATATTATGTGTTTTGGATGTTTAATGGGCTTTATTATGCACTTTTATATTATTTTTGGGACTAACCTATTAACCGAAGGCCCAGTGCGAATTGCTGTTTTTTTTGCCTATTTCAGTGTTTCGCAGAAAAGGAATATCAAATGGAATCCAAACGGAACGAAACCTTCGCGAGGATCTTTTTTTGGAACAAACGCAATCTAGGAGACTTGGAGTGGAGGTCAAGAAAGCAACGAGGCGGCCAGGAGATAGGGAGGCGCCCCCACCATTGTGGGCCCCTCGTAGCTCCACCGACCTACTTCTTTCGTCTATATATACTCTTATACCCTAAAAACATCCAGGGGAGCCACAAAACCACTTTTCCACCGTTGCAACCTTCTGTACTCGTGAGATCCCATCTGGGGACCTTTTCCGATGATCTGCCGGAAGGGGATTCGATCACGAAGGGCTTCTACATCAACACCATAGCCTCTCCGATGATGTGTGAGTAGTTTACCACAGACCTTTGTGTTGGAAATATGCCCTAGAGGCAATAATAAAATGGTTATTATTATATTTCTTTGTTCATGATAATTGTCTATTGTTCATGCTATAATTATGTTATCCGGAAATCATAATACATGTGTGAATCCATAGACCACAACACGTCCCTAGTGAGCCTCTAGTTGACTAGCTCGTTGATCAAAAGATAGTCATGGTTTCCTGACTATGGACATTGGATGCCATTGATAACGGGATCACATCATTAGGAGAATGATGTGATGGACAAGACCCAATCCTAAGCATAGCTCAAAGATCGTGTAGTTTGTTTGCTGTAGCTTTTCCGAATGTCAAGTATCATTTCCTTAGACCATGAGATTGTGCAACTCCCGGATACCGTAGGAGTGCCTTGGGTGTGCCAAACGTCACAACGTAACTGGGTGACTATAAAGGTACACTACAGGTATCTCCGAAAGTGTCTATTGGGTTGGCACGAATCGAGACTGGGATTTGTCACTCCGTATGACGGAGAGGTATCTCTGGGCCCACTCGGTAATGCATCATCATAATGAGCTCAATGTGACCAAGTGGTTGATCACGGGATCATGCATTACGACACGAGTAAAGTGACTTGCCGGTAACGAGATTGAATGAGGTATTGGGATACCGACGATCGAGTCTCGGGCAAGTAACGTACCGATTGACAGAGGGAATTGTATACGGATTGATTGAATCCTCGACATCGTGGTTCATCCAATGAGATCATCGAGGAGCATGTGGGAGCCAACATGGGTGTCCAGATCCCGTTGTTGGTTATTGACCGGAGAGTCGTCTCACTAGTAGAAAACAGGGCTTTGGTCCAGGCCGGGTCAGCCCATTAGTCCCGGTTCAGTCCAGAACCGGGACCAATGTGGGCATTGGTCCCGGTTCGTGAGCCCAGGGGGCCGGCCGGGCCATGTGGGCCATTGGTCCCGGTTCATCTGGACCTTTTGGTCCCGGTTGGTGGGATGAACCGGGACCAATGGGCCTCGCTCCTGGCCCACCACCATTAGTCCCGGTTGGTGGCTTGAACCGGGACCAAAGGCTCCCCTTTAGTCCCGGCTCATGTCACCAACCGGGACCAATGAGGTGCCTATATATACCCCTCGCTCGCGAGCAGAGAACCCCAGTGCTTTGTTTTTCTTTGGCCGAGGGGGAGAGGGCTTGGTGGTGCTCTAGCTCACCTCCTATGCACACAAGGTGTTCGATGGAATGCCCGAGCCACACTACTTAAGCTTTCTCCTCTCCAAGCTCGACCTCCAAGCTCCATTTTCCATAATATTTGTCTAGGTTTAGCGGTCCGTCATGCCCCATCCCCGTCTTCACCGCCGTCATTCACCTGCGCCGAGCTCATCGCCGGCACCACGGTGGTGAGCCTCTTGTTCTTATCTTCTTTCTGAAAGGAAAAATATTCTTACTTGTATGTTTACATAGATACTTGTATTATTTTCTTACTTTTATTATTGCATCTTATATAGTGCGATGGTTTTGGTATCCACCCCCGTCGGCCCTCGTCCTTTCTATGATTCGGATGTGGTATATATATTATCTTTATAACTATTGGTTCATTTATTGTTTATGAAAATTATGCCGACCAACGTGACATAGATTTTATTTATGTAGGATGTATGTGAATCGGAAATGCCAACCGACCCTATTGTCGAGAGGTTAAATTTAGTTGAAGAAGAAAACAATTTGTTGAAGGAAAAAATAAAAAAATTGAGGAGGAGAAGATGATATTGGAGTTGCATGTTGCGGATGTCGTCGATGATCACAAGATCAAGATGGATGCAATGCGCTTGAAGATTAGAAAGATTATAAAATATGCCATTCATACCGAGGCTTGGTATCATTATGCCGTTGGATCAATTGTTACCTTGGTTGCGATTATGATCGCATTGAAATGTTTTACATAGTTTCAATGTATGGTTTAATTAATTAGATGCTCTGGAGAGCTATATGTTGTTAGATGAGAACTATGTATGCACTTTGGTTTTAATGTGATGATGAACTTCTATTAATTTGGAAACTTAATTATATATAACACACGCAAATGAACCGGCAATGGATGTACAGTGACAGACACACCTGCGAGTACATTAAGGGCGTGCATGAGTTTCTCGATGCGGCCGAGGCAAACAAGCAGAATGGTTTTATGTGTTGTCCATGCACTGAATGTGGGAATACGAGGTCTTACTCTAACCGGAAAATCCTTCACTCCCACCTGCTTTACAAGGGTTTCATGCCACACTATAATGTTTGGACGAGGCACGGAAAAATAGGGGTTATGATGGAAGACGGCGAAGAAGAAGAGTACGATGACAACTATGTGCCCCCTGAATACGGTGATGCTGCAATGGGGAGGAGCTGGTGAAGATCAAGAGGAACCAGACGATATGCCCAATGATGCTGCAACGGGTGAAGCTGCTAAAGATCAAGAGGAACCAGACGATGTGCCCGATGATGATGATCTCCGCCGAGTCATTGTCGATGCAAGGACGCAATGCGAAAGTCAAAAGGAGAAGCTGAAGTTCGATCGCATGTTAGAGGATCACAAAAAAGGGTTATACCCCAATTGCGAAGATGGCAACACAAAGCTCGGTACCGTACTGGAATTGCTGCAGTGGAAGGCAGAGAATACTGTGGCTGACAAAGGATTTGAGAAGCTACTGAAAATATTGAAGAAGAAGCTTCCAAAGGATAACGAATTGCCCAACAGTACATACACAACAAAGAAGGTCATATGCCCTCTAGGATTGGAGGTGGAGAAGATACATGCATGCCCTAGTGACTGCATCCTCTACCGCGGTGCATACAAGGATCTGAACGCATGCCCGGTATGCGGTGCATTGCGGTATAAGATCAGACGAGATGACCCTGGTGATGTTCACGGCGAGACCCCCAGGAAGGGGGTTCTTGCGAAGGTGATGTGGTATGCTCCTATAATACCACGGTTGAAACGTCTATTCAGAAATGAAGAGCATGCCAAGTTGATGCGATGGCACAGTGAGAACCGAAAGAAAGATGGGAAGTTGAGAGCACCCGCTGACGGGTCGCAGTGGAGAAAAATCGAGAGAAAGTACTGGGATGAGTTTGCAAAGGACCCAAGGAATGTATGATTTGCTTTAAGCGCGGATGGCATTAATCCTTTCAGGGAGCAGAGCAGCAATCACGGCACCTGGCCCGTGACTCTATGTATGTATAACCTTCCTCCTTGGATGTGCATGAAGCGGAAGTTCATTATGATGCCAGTTCTCATCCAAGGCCCTAAGCAACCCGGCAGCGAAATTGATGTGTACCTAAGGCCATTAGTTGAAGAACTTTTACAGCTGTGGAATGGAAATGGTGTACGTACGTGGGATGAGCACAGACAGGAGGAATTTAACCTTAAGGCGTTGCTGTTCGTGACCATCAACGATTGGCCCGCTCTGAGTAACCTTTCAGGACAGACAAACAAAGGATACCACGCATGCACGCACTATTTAGATGACACTGAAAGTATATACCTGGACAAATGCAGGAAGAATGTGTACCTGGGCCATCGTTGATTTATTCCGACCAACCATCAATGTTGAAAGAAAGGCAAGCATTTCAAAGGCGAGGCAGATCACCGGAAGAAGCCCGCCATGCGTACCGGTGATCACGTACTTGCTATGGTCAATGATTTACACTACATAATCTTTGGAAAGGGTCACGGTGGACTAGCTGTTCCGAATGACGCTGAGGGACACGCACCCATGTGGAAGAAGAAATCTATATTTTGGGACCTACCCTACTGGAAAGACCTAGAGGTCCGCTCTTCAATCGACGTGATGCACGTGATGGAGAACCTTTGCGTGAACCTGCTAGGCTTCTTGGGCGTGTATGGGAAGACAAAAGATACACCTGAGGCACGGGAGGACCTGCAACGTTTGCACGAAAAAGACGGCATGCCTCCGAAGCAGTATAAAGGTCCTGCCAGCTACGCTCTTACGAAAGAAGAAAAAGAAATCTTCTTTGAATGCCTGCTCAGTATGAAGGTCACGACTGGCTTCTCGTCGAATATAAAGGGAATAATTAATATGCCAGAGAAAAAGTTTCAGAACCTAAAGTCTCATGACTGCCACGTGATTATGACGCAACTGCTTCCGGTTGCATTGAGGGGGCTTCTACCGGAAAACGTCCGATTAGCCATTGTGAAGCTATCTGCAGTCCTCAATGCAATCTCTCAGAAGGTGATCGATCCAAAAATCGTACCAAGGCTAAGGAGTGATGTGGCGCAATGTCTTGTTAGTTTCGAGCTGGTGTTCCCACCATCCTTCTTCAATATCATGACGCATGTCCTAGTTCATCTAGTCGACGAGATTGTCATCCTGGGGCCCGTATTTCTACACAATATGTTCCCCTTTGAGAGGTTCATGGGAGTCCTAAAGAAATATGTCCGTAACCACGCTAGGCCAGAAGGAAGCATCTCCATGGGCCATCAAACAGAGGATGTTATCGGTTTTGTGTTGACTTCATTCCTGGCCTTAAGAAGATAGGTCTCCCTAAATCGCGGTATGAGGGGAGACTGACTGGAAAAGGCACTCTTGGAAGAGACTCAATAATATGCAGGGACGGATATTCTTGGTCTCAAGCACACTACACAGTTCTAGAGAACTCTACCTTGGTGACCCTGTATGTCGATGAACACAAGAACAGTCTGCGCTTCAAACACCCGGAGCAGTGCGACGACTGGATTACATGTGAACACATCAGGACTTCCAGTAGTTGGTTGGAAACACGTCTCAAAGGTGACAACACTGTTTGTGATGAGTTGTACTTGTTGTCCAGGGGACCATCTTTGACTGTATTGACTTACAAAGGATACGAGATAAATGGAAATACATTTTACACGATCGCCCAAGATCAAAAGAGCACCAACCAAAACAGCGGTGTCCGCTTTGATGCAGCAACCGAGAGCGGAAAGGACACATATTATGGTTACATAGTGGACATATGGGAACTTGACTACGGACCTGATTTTAAGGTCCCTTTGTTTAAGTGCAAATGGGTCAATCTGTCAGGCGACGGGGTACAGGTAGACCCACAGTACGGAATGACAACAGTGGATCTGAAAAATCTTGGGTACATTGACGAACCGTTCATCCTAGCCAATGATGTGGCACAGGTTATCTATGTGAAGGACATGTCTACCAAACCGAGAAAAAGAAAAGATAAGGAAGCGAATACATCATACGATGAGCCAAAGCGCCACATAAAAAGGGACATCCTGAGAGTAGACGGCAAGACAGACATGTCTGAAGATTATGAAAAGTTTCATGAAATTCCTCCCTTCAATGTCAAGGCTGACCCAAGCATCCTGATAAACAATGAAGATTATCCATGGTTACGGTGCAATAAGCAAATGACACAAGCGAAGAAAAAGTGAAGACTTTCTCCCGCAACTATTATGATGATACCATGCCAACTTTGTAATACACGAACATGCTACCATTGTCCGTTTTGTACATGCACATGCTATGTGGGTGAAATTATGATACCATGCCAACTTTCAACTTTTTCAGAGTTCATTTGAAATGCTTTCATGTCTTATGGTTCGGCCCTCGTAATACCATGACCATTAGTCCCTGGCCCATGCCAACTTTCAACTTTCAACTTTCTAAAACTAATGGCACTAACAGAAAGTTTATAATTTTGCTGCTCGCCCCTGGCCCATGACCATTACTCCCGGTTTGTGCCACAAACCGGGACTAAAGGGTTGGTCCTCGTTGCGGGCAGAGTTTAGCCCCACCTCGCCAACCGAAGGGGGCTCACACCGGTTTATAAGCCCTTCCCTCTCTGCCTTGTTGAGCTCCTCTCAAAGTGAAAATAGATGCCCTAATAGAGAAAAGTTTAACCTAAATTCATAGTGAATTTCTCTGAAATTCATAGAAATTTACTATGAATTTAGGTTGAATTTTCTCTATAAGCGCATCTATTCTCATTTTTTTAGTAAGTTAATCACAAACTTGTGATTCAAACAATTTTCAAAGATCTCAAATTTTAACTATTCAAATTTGAAAACTAATGGCACTAACAGAAAGTTTATAATTTTACTAACCTAAAAGCAAACAGAATTAAAAATTAAAGCAAAAAACAAAAGAAAATAAATAATGCAAAAAACAAATCAAAAAAACAGGAAAAACTATTTTTATAGTAAAGTTAATCACAAAATAAAATGGCACTAACAGAAAGTTTATAATTTTTCTAAAACTAAAAGCAAAAAGAATAAAAAAAAGTAAAGTAAAAAACAAAAGAAAATAAATAATGCAAAAAACAAAACAAAAAAACTGGAAAAAATAGCAACAATAAGTATTTTGTTGTAAGTAGAAACAAAATAAAATAAATAAAGCAACAAAGAAAACATAAAAACAAAAAAAGTGTTTTCAAATTTGAAAACTAATGGCATTAACAAAAAGTTTATAATTTTTCTAAAACTAAAAGCATAAAGAATTAAAAAATAAAGCAAAAACAAAAGAAAATAAAATAAATAAAGCAACAGAAAAACAAAAAAATGCCACCTACTGGGCCCTCACGGCGTGAATACGACTAGAAACCCATCAAAGGGCCAGGATTCAGGCCCGCAGGAGGCCTAGTAGCCCCACAGGCATAGCAGTGACAATTAGGCCCGTAAGCCTGCAATGGAGAGAAGCTCGAGAGGGGTGCGGCAGTGGGGCTTATAAACCACTGCGCACCCCTCTCAACTAGCGAGGTGGGACTAAACTTTCGACGCCGCAGCCGCACAAGGCCTTTGGTCCCGGTTGGTGGCACCAACCGGGACTAAAGGGGGGCATTGGTCATGGTTCGTGGCACAAACCGTGACCAATGCCCCCCTTTAGTCCCGGTTAGTGCCGCCAACCGAGACCAAAGGCCTTTTTTCAGCAGCCCAAAGGGCGGGAAGCGGCGGCCTTTGGTCTCGGTTG
>NC_041384.1:689682011-689696631 GCF_002162155.2 Triticum dicoccoides
CCGAGCACCCCCTGCGCCCCCGAGCCCGTCCGCCGCCCCCGAGCGCGCCCCGCCCTCGCCCTCGCCCTCGCCAACCCTGAGCCCGTCCTCATCACCGTAGCCCCCGACGCCGCCCGCCCGCGTCTCCTTCCCGATCCCTCCGGGAGAGGTAGCTACCGCCCCATCCTCCCCCCTTCCTTCCTTCCTGCTCCTTAATTTGCATAATACTATAGATGTATGTATGATGAATTTTGATATTTTTTTGTTCATATATAATGTAGATGCATGTCTATGTATGTATGGAATGATATCGATGGATGTATGTATATAGAACATTCATAGAAAATATGACGAATCCGATATGACCAATGTCCCCCTCCGGTTCACTCGGGAACACTAACTCTCTCATAGAAAAAAATGTTATCGGGGAAAAAAATGTTATCGGGGTCGAGGGTCGTCGAACATGAGAGGAAGAAGAGGATAAAAAGAAGAGGAAGAAGAAGAAAAAAAAGAGGAGAAGAAAGAATAGAGGAGCTTCTCCTCTATTCTTTCTTCTCCTCATTTTTTTCTTCTTCTTCCTCTTTTTTTTATCGAGAACGAGGGTCGTCGAGGGTCGCCGAGCGGTAGAGGAAGAAGAGGATAAAAAAGAAGAGGAAAAAAAAGAGAGGGGTCGACAGTCGCCTAGGGGCCGAGGGTCGAGAGGGGGTCTAGGGTCGCCGAGAGGGGAGAGGAAGACGAGGAGAAATAAATAAGAAGAAGAAAAAAGAAGAAATAGAAGATGAGAAGAAGAAAGGAATAGAGAAGAAGAAGAGAAAAATAGAATATATATTCTATTTTCTCTTTTCTCCTCTATTCCTTTCTTTTTCTCCTCTTTTTTTTTCTTCTTTTTTTTTCTTTGACACATGTGGGGGGGGTCGAGAACGTCGGACATTCATGAGAGAGGCGAGGAAGAAGGGGAAGAAGAGGGAGAAGAAGAGGAGAGGAAGAAGAGGAAGTCTTCTCCTCTATTCTTTCTTCTCTTCTTTTTTCTTCTTCTTCCTATATGTATTAGCTTTAGTTTTTTTATTTAGGTTGTTAATTAGTAGATATTAATTTTGTTCATATATGTATGGATGCATGTGATATGTATGTATGTATGTATGTATCGGGTATGTCGTTGTTGATATACCCCCTACCCGATAACTTCGACATGAGTGGGTCGAGAGGGGGTCTAGGGTCGCCGAGGGGTCGAGGGTCGTCGAACATGAGAGGAAGAAGAGGATAAAAAAGAAGAGGAAGAAGAAAAAAGGAGAAGAAAGAATAGAGGAGTTCTTCTTCTCTCTTTTTTTCTTCTTCTTCCTCTTCTTCTCTTTTTTTTTCTTCTTCTTCCTCTTTATTTTATCGGGAACGAGGGTCGTCGAGGGTCGTCGAGCGGTAGAGGAAACCCTAAATAGCAAGTATCGTCGGTGTGAGATACATGCGGCCGTCGGTGTCGGACACTACATCCACGTCCCACAAGTGGCGCGGGCTTCGACGCCCACGTCACTTGTGGGACGTGGATGTAGTGTCCGACACCGACGGCCACATGTATCTCACACACGATACTTGCTATTTAGGGTTTCCTCTACTGTTCGGTGACCCTTGAAGACCCTCATTCCCGATAAAAAAAAGAGGAAGAAGAAGAAAAAAAGAGGAGAAGAAAGAATAGAGGAGTTCTTACTCCTCTATTCTTTCTTCTCCTCTTTTTTTCTTCTTCCTCTTCTTTTTTTATCCTTGAAGCGTTGTCGAGGCCACCCCAAACCCTAGAGAAGCAGCGTCGAGGCCACCCCAAACCCTAGAGAAGCAGCGTCGAGGCCACTAATTAATATTAGTTCTACGTTTGCCACTAATATATCCATCTGTCATGTTTGAATAATAATTGCCATGTTGTCAATATTTGTAGAAACTATGGACACCGCCCGAGACGAAGTACAATAAGAGTTGTTGGGGGACATAATTGCACGAGGAAGTGATGCCGTCTGCTTGTTGTTTCTCAATGACACCGATGGTCTGGAAGCAGCTGGCTATGATTATGATGGCTCCGGTGACCTAATGCCGGTGCAAGAAGGAGACCGTGAGGACGGCTCCGGTGACCCAATGCCGGTGCAAGAAGGAGACTGTGATGACGTCTCCGGTGACCGAACCGAGTCCGGGCAGGTATATATATTAGTTAAGCTTCTGCTGACTAGCTAATTGATGCATTCATTGTTTTGGTATGTACACATATTAATTAAGTCTTTGTTCTTTTTTCTAGCCCTCCGGATCGAGCACAACTTCAGTAAAGAGACGAGGCCCGAAGAAAAAGTTGAGCTCGGATGAAAAGTTTGAGATCATAGCAATCGCGCCCAACGGCCAACCGATTGAACCCCTCCGGACAAAGAGCGCATTTGTTTCTCAGTGCGGGGTTTTGGTTAGGGACAAGATCCCGATCAGCATCCAGTAATGGTTAAAGCCGGCTACAAAAGACCCTGAGGTGTCTTATGTCAATGATATGCAGAAAAATGATCTTTGGACTGAGCTGAAGTCAAATTTCACCCTACCGCCAGAGGATGATCCAGAGAAGCCAGTTAAAGAGCAATTAATCATGTCTTTTGCTCTTAAGAGGATGGCAGAACTATTCAGGAGGTGGAAGAAAGAGCTGAATAAGTTTGTTGAAAATAATGGGACACCAGAATTCAAGGGCAGATATAAGAAGATCAGAGATCACTGGCCCGCATTTGTGGCCCACAAGACATCGGAAAAGAGTAAGAAGATGTCGGCGACAAACAAGCAAAATGCTGCGAAGAAGAAGCATCACCATCGCACGGGGTCAGGTGGCTACCTCGTAGCCCGGCCTAAGTGGGCCAAGACTGAGAATGATCTGGTTGATAAAGGGATCGAACCAGAGACAATTAACTGTCCAGACCGTTGCCGGACTTGGTTCTTCGGGGCTGGCGGAACCTTGGACCCTGTAACAGGGAAGTGCATTTGGACGAACGATCAAATGGACATACCAGTCAGGAAGCTTCAGTAGTATATCAAAGCAGCGCAGCAAGGGACGTTCTTTCCAGACAGAGAGAACGAAGAGGTCACAATGGCCCTCGGGAATCCTGAGCACCCTGGACGGACACGAGGCACGCCAGGCTCCATTCCGTGGAAGTTTGGGTTTCCGGATGCAGGCGGTTACAAATCCCAGGAGAGGAGGAAAAAATTGCAGCAGACCCAAATGCAGGCGCTGCAAGTGAAGGAAATATGCCCTAGAGGCAATAATAAAGTTATTATTTATTTCCTTATATCATGATAAATGTTTATTATTCATGCTAGAATTGTATTAATCAGAAACATAATATATGTGTGAATACATAGACAAACAGTGTCAATAGTATGCCTCTACTTGACTAGCTCGTTAATCAAAGATGGTTATGTTTCCTAACCATGGACAAAGAGTTGTTATTTGATTAACGGGATCACATCATTAGTTGAATGATCTGATTGACATGACCCATTCCATTAGCTTAGCACCCGATCGTTTAGTATGTTGCTATTGCTTTCTTCATGACTTATACATGTTCCTATGACTATGAGATTATGCAACTCCCATTTGTCGGAGGAACACTTTGTGTGCTACCAAATGTCACAACATAACTGGGTGATTATAAAGGAGCTCTATAGGTGTGTCCAAAGGTACATGTTGGGTTGGCGTATTTCGAGATTAGGATTTGTCACTCCGAATGTCGGAGAGGTATCTCTGGGCCCTCTAGGTAATGCACATCACTTAAGCCTTGCAAGCATTGCAACTAATGAGTGAGTTGCGGGATGATGTATTACGGAACAAGTAAAGAGACTTGCCGGTAACAAGATTGAACTAGGTATTGGATACCGACGATCGAATCTCAAGCAAGTAACATACCGATGACAAAGGGAACAACGTATGTTGTTATGCGGTCTGATCGATAAAGATCTTCGTAGAATATGTAGGAGCCAATATGGGCATCCAGGTCCCGCTATTGGTTATTGACCGGAGACGTGTCTCGGTCATGTCTACATTGTTCTCGAACCCGTAGGGTCCGCACGCTTAAGGTTTCGATGACAGTTATATTATGAGTTTATGCGTTTTGATGTACCGAAGGAGTTTGGAGTCCCGGCTGAGATCGGGGACATGACGAGGAGTCTCGAAATGGTCGAGACGTAAAGATCGATATATTGGACGACTATATTCGGACATCGGAAAGGTTCCGAGTGATTCGGGTATTTTTCGGAGTACCGGGTAGTTACGGGAGAAGCAATGGGCCTTGATGGGCTTTAGTGGGAAGAGGAGAAAGGGCTAAGGGGCTGCTGCGCCCCCTCCCCTCTAGTCCGAATTGGACTAGGGAAAAGGGGGCCGGCCACCTTTCCTTCTCCTCCACTTCCTTCTCCCTTTCTCCCCTCTTGGTGGACTCCTACTAGGACTTGGAGTCCTAGTAGGACTCCACATCCTGGCCGCACCAATTGCCTTGGCCGGCCTCCTCCTCCTCCATCCTTTATATACTAAGGCAAGGGGCACCCCATGAACACAAGTTGATCCACGTGATCATATTCTTAGCCGTGTGCGGTGCCCCCTTCCACCATAGACCTCGATAATATTGTAGCGGTGTTTAGGCGAAGCCCTGCTGCAGTAGAGCATCAAGATCGTCACCACGCTGTCGTGCTGACGGAACTCTTCCCTGACACTTTGCTAGATCGGAGTCCGGGGATCGTCATTGAGCTGAACGTGTGCTAGAACTCGGAGGTGCCGTAGTTTTGGTGCTTGATCGGTCGGGCCGTGGAGACGTACGACTACATCAACCAAACGCTTCCGTTGTCGATCTACAAGGGTACGTAGATCATACTCTCCCCTCTCATTGCTATGCATCACCATGATCTTGCGTGTGCATAGGAAAATTTTGAAATTACTACGTTCCCCAACAGTGGCATCAGAGCCTAGGTTTTATATGTTGATGTTATATGCACGAGTAGAACACAAGTGAGTTGTGGGCGATATAAGTCATACTGCTTACCAGCATGTCATACTTTGGTTCGGCGGTATTGTTGGACGAAGCGGCCCGGACCGACATTACGCGTACGCTTACGCGAGACCGGTTCTCCCGACGTGCTTTGCACATAGGTGGCATGCGGGTGACAGTTTCGCCAACTTTAGTTGAACTGAGTGTGGCTACGCCCGGTCCTTGCGAAGGTTAAAACAGCACCAACTTGACAAACTATCGTTGTGGTTTTTGATGCGTAGGTAAGATTGGTTCTTGCTTAAGCCCGTAGCAGCCACGTAAAACATGCAACAACAAAGTAGAGGACGCCTAACTTGTTTTTGCAGGGCATGTTATGATGTGATATGGTCAAAACGTGATGAGATATAAGTTGTTGTATGAGATGATCATGTTTTGTTAAAGTTATCGGCAACTGGCAAAAGCCTTATGGTTGTCTCTTTATTGCATAAGATGCAAGCGCCAAATAATTGCTTTACTTTATCACTATGAGATAGCAATAGTTGCAAGAGCAATAGTTGGCGAGACGACCGTGTGACGACACATTGATATAGATCAAGATGATGGAGATCATGGTGTCATGCCGGTGACGATAGAGATCATGACAGTACTTTGGAGATGGAGATCAAAGGCGCAAGATGATGATGGCCATATCATGTCACATATTTTGATTGCATATGATGTTTATCTTTTATACATCTTATTTTGCTTAGTTTGACGGTAGCATTTTAAGATGATCTCTCCCTAATTATCAAGAAGTGTTCTCCCTGAGTATGCACCGTTGCAAAAGTTCTTCGTGCTGAGACACCACGTGATGATCGGGTGTGATAGGCTCTACGTTCAAATACAACGGGTGCAAAACAGTTGCACACGCGGAATACTCAGGTTATACTTGACGAGCCAAGCATATACAGATATGGCCTCGGAACACGGAGACCGAAAGGTCGAGCGTGAATCATATAGTAGATATGATCAACATAGTGATGTTCACCAATGAAACTACTCCATCTCACGTGATGATCAGACATGGTTTAGTTGATTTGGATCACGTAATCACTTAGAGGATTAGAGGGATGTCTATCTAAGTGGGAGTTCTTAAGTAATATGATTAATTGAACTTAAATTTATCATGAACTTAGTCCTGGTAGTATTTTGCAAATCATGTTGTAGATCAATAGCTCGCGTTGTTGCTTCCCTGTGTTTATTTTGATATGTTCCTAGAGAAAATTGTGTTGAATGATGTTAGTAGCAATGATACGGATTGGATCCGTGATCTGAGGTTTATCCTCATTGCTGCACAGAAGAATTATGTCCTTGATGCACCGCTAGGTGAGGGACCTATTGCAGGAGCAGATGCAGACGTTATGAACGTTTGGCTAGCTCAATATGATGACTACTTGATAGTTTAGTGCACCATTCTTAATGGCTTAGAATCGGGACTTCAAAGACGTTTTGAACGTCATGGAGCATATGAGATGTTCCAGGAGTTGAAGTTAATATTTCAAGCAAATACCCGAGTTGAGAGATATGAAGTCTCCAACAAGTTATATAGCTAAAAGATGGAGGAGAATCGCTCAACTAGTGAGCATGTGCTCAGATTGTCTGAGTACTACAATCGCTTGAATCAAGTGGGAGTTAATCTTCCAGATAAGATAGTGATTGACAGAATTCTCTAGTCACCATCATCAACTTAGTAGAACTTCGTGATGAACTATGATATGCAAGGGATAACGGAAATGATTCCCAAGCTCTTCGTAATGCGGAAATTGACGAAGGTAGAAATCGAGAAAAACATCAAGTGTTGATGGTAGACAAGACCACTAGTTTTAAGAAAAGGGCAGAGGGAAGAAGGGGAACTTCAAGAAGAACAGCAAGCAAGTTGCTGCTCAAGTGTAGAAGCCCAAGTCTGGTCCTAAGCCTGAGACTAAGTGTTTCTACTGCAAAGGGACTGGTCACTGGAAGCGGAACTACCCCAAGTGATTGGCAGATAAGAAGGATGGCAAAGTGAACATAAGTATATTTGATATACATGTTAGTGATGTGTACTTTACTAGTGTTTATAGCAACCCCTCAGTATTTGATACTAGTTCAGTTGCTAAGATTAGTAACTCGAAACGGGAGTTGCAGAATAAACAGAGACTAGTTAAGGGTGAAGTGACGATGTGTGTTGGAAGTGGTTCCAAGATTGATATGATCATCATCGCACACTCCCTATACTTTCGGGATTAGTGTTGAACCTGAATAAGTGTTATTTGGTGTTTGCGTTGAGCGTGAATATGATTTGATCATGTTTATTGTAATACGGTTATTCATTTAAGTAAGAGAATAAATTGTTGTTCTGTTTACATGAATAAAACCTTATATGGTTACATACCCAATGAAAATAGTTCGTTGGATCTCGATCGTAGTGATACACATAATCATAATATTGAAACCAAAAGATACAAAGTTAATAATGATAGTGCAACTTATTTGTTGCACTGCCGTTTAGGTCATATTGGTGTAAAGCGCATGAAGAAACTCCATGCTAATGGGTTTTTGGAATCACTTGATTATGAATCAGTTGATGCTTGTGAACCATGCCTCATGGGCAAGATGACTAAAACGCCGTTCTCCGGAACTATGGAGCGAGCAACTGACTTATTGGAAATAATACATACTGATGTATGAGATCCGATGAGTGTTAAGGCTCGCGATAGGTATCATTATTTTCTGATCTTCACAGATGATTTGAGCAGATATGAGTATATCTACTTGATGAAAAAAAGGTCTGAAACATTTGAAAAGTTCAAAGAATTTCAGAGTGAAGTAGAGAATCATCATAACAAAAATGAAAGTTTCTACGATATGATCGCAGAAGTAAAATATTTGAGTTACGAGTTTGGTCTTCAATTAAAACAATGTGCAATAGTTTCACAAACTCATGCCACCTGGAACACCACAGCATAATGGTGTGTCCGAATGTCATAACCGTATTTATTAGATATGGTGCGATCTATGATGTCTCTTACCGATCTACCACTATCGTTTTGGGGTTATGCATTCAAGACAGCTGCATTCACGTTAAAAAGGGCACCATCTAAGTCCGTTGAGACGACACAATCTGAACTGTGGTTTGGCAAGAAACCAAAGTTGTCGTTTCTTAAAGTTTGGGGTTGCGATGCTTATATGAAAAAGTTTCATCCTGATAAGCTCAAACCCAATTCGGAGAAATGTGTCTTCATAGGATACCCAAAGGAGACAGTTGGGTACACCTTCTATCACAGATCCAAAGGCAAGACATTCGTTGCTAAGAATGGATCCTTTCTAGAGAAGGAGTTTTTCTCGAAAGAAGTGAGTGGGAGGAAAGTAGAACTTGATAAGGTAACTGTACCTTCTCCATAATTGGAAAGTAGTTCATCACATAAATCTGTTCCTGTGACTCCTGCACCAATTAATGAGGAAGATAATGATGATGATCATGTAACTTCGGATCAAGTTACTACCAAACCTCGTAGGTCAACCAGAGTGGGATCCGCACCAGAGTAGTACGGTAATCCTATTCTGGAGGTCATGTTACTTGACCATGACGAACCTACGAACTATGAGGAAGCGATGATGAGCCCAGATTCCGCGAAATGGTTTGAGGCCATAAAATCTGAGATATGATCCATGTATGAGAACAAAGTATGGACTTTGATGGATTTGCCCGATGATCGGCAAGCCATAGAAAATAAATGGATCTTCAAGAGGAAGACGGACGCTGATAGTAGTGTTACTATCTACAAAGCTAGAATTGTCGCAAAAGGTTTTCGACAAGTTCAAGGTGTTGACTACGATGAGATTTTCTCACTCGTATATATGCTTAAGTCTGTCCGAATCATGTTAGCAATTGCCGCATTTTATGAAATCTGGCAAATGGATAAACAAAACTGCATTCCTTAATGGATTTATTAAAGAAGAGTTTTATGTGATGCAACAAGAAGGTTTTGTCAATCCTAAAGGTGGTAACAAAATATACAAGCTCCAGCGATCCATTTATGGACTGGTGCAAGCATCTTGGAGTTGGAATATACGCTTTGATAAGTTGATCAAAGCATATAGTTTTATACAGACTTACGGTGAAGCCTGTATTTACAAGAAAGTGAGTGGGAGCACTACAACATTTCTGATAAGTATATGTGAATGACATATTGTTGATCGGAAATAATGTAGAATTATTCTGCAAAGCATAAAGGAGTGTTTGAAAAGAGTTTTTCAAAGAAAGACCTCGGTGAAGCTGCTTACATATTGAGCATCAAGATCTATAGAGATAGATCAAGACGCTTGATAAGTTTTTTCAATAAGTACAAACCTTGACAAGATTTTGAAGTAGTTCAAAATGGAGTAGTCAAAGAAAGAGTTCTTGCCTGTGTTACAAGGTGTGAAGTTGAGTAAGACTCAAAGCCCGACCACGGCAGAAGATAGAAAGAGAATGAAAGTCATTCCATATGCCTCAGTCATAGGTTCTATAAAGTATGCCATGCTGTGTACCAGATCTATTGTATACCATACACTGTGTTAAGAGAGGGAGTACAATAGTGATCTAGGAGTAGATCAATGGACATCGGTCAAAATTATCCTTACTGGAATAAGGATATGTTTCTTGATTACGGAGGTGACAAAAGGTTCGTCGTAAAGGGTTACGTCGATGCAAGCTTTGACACTGATCCAGATGACTCTTAAGTCTCAATCTGGATACATATTGAAAGTGTGAGCAATTAGCTAGAGTAGCTCCATGCAGAGCATTGTTGACATAGAAATTTGCAAAATACATGCGGATCTGAATGTGGCAGACCCGTTGACTAAACTTCTCTCACAAGAAAAACATGATCACTTTTTGGGTCTTAATCACATAGCGATGTGAACTAGATTATTGAATCTAGTAAACCCTTTGGGTGTTAGTCACATGGAGATGTGAACCAATCACATAAAGATGTGAACTATTGATGTTAAATCACATGGCGATGTGATCTAGATTATTGACTCTAGTGCAAGTGGGAGACTGAAAGAAATATGCCCTAGAGGCAATAATAAAGTTATTATTTATTTCCTTATATCATGATAAATGTTTATTATTCATGCTAGAATTGTATTAACCGGAAACATAATACATGTGTGAATACATAGACAAACAGAGTGTCACTAGTATGCCTCTACTTGACTAGCTCGTTAATCAAAGATGGTTATGTTTCCTAACCATGGACAAAGAGTTGTTATTTGATTAACGGGATCACATCATTAGTTGAATGATCTGATTGACATGACCCATTCCATTAGCTTAGCACCCGGTCGTTTAGTATGTTGCTATTGCTTTCTTCATGACTTATACATGTTCCCATGACTATGAGATTATGCAACTCCCGTTTGTCGGAGGAACACTTTGTGTGCTACCAAATGTCACAACGTAACTGGGTGATCATAAAGGAGCTCTACAGGTGTCTCCAAAGGTACATGTTGGGTTGGCGTATTTGGAGATTAGGATTTGTCACTCCGAATGTCGGAGAGGTATCTCTGGGCCCTCTCGGTAATGCACATCACTTAAGCCTTGCAAGCATTGCAACTAATGAGTTAGTTGCGGGATGATGTATTACGGAACGAGTAAAGAGACTTGCCGGTAACAAGATTGAACTAGGTATTGGATACTGACGATCGAATCTCAGGCAAGTAACATACCGATGACAAAGGGAACAACGTATGTTGTTATGCGGTCTGACCGATAAAGATCTTCGTAGAATATGTAGGAGCCAATATGGGCATCCAGGTCCCGCTATTGGTTATTGACCGGAGACGTGTCTCGGTCATGTCTACATTGTTCTCGAACCCGTAGGGTCCGCGCGCTTAAGGTTTCGATGACAGTTATATTATGAGTTTATGAGTTTTGATGTACCGAAGGAGTTCGGAGTCCCGGATGAGATCCGGGACATGACGAGGAGTCTTGAAATGGTCGAGTCGTAAAGATCGATATATTGGACGACTATATTCGGACATCGGAAAGGTTCCGAGTGATTCGGGTATTTTTCGGAGTACCGGGTAGTTACGGGAGAAGCAATGGGCCTTGATGGGCTTTAGTGGGAAGAGGAGAAAGGGCCAAGGGGCTGCTGCGCCCCCCCTCCTCTCTAGTCCGAATTGGACTAGGGAAAAGGGGGCCGGCCACCTTTCCTTCTCCTCCACTTCCTTCTCCCTTCCTCCCCTCTTGGTGGACTCCTACTAGGACTTGGAGTCCTAGTAGGACTCCACATCCTGGCCGCACCAATTGCCTTGGCCGGCCTCCTCCTCCTCCATCCTTTATATACTGAGGCAAGGGGCACCCCATGAACACAAGTTGATCCACGTGATCATATTCTTAGCCGTGTGCGGTGCCCCCTTCCACCATAGACCTCGATAATATTGTAGCGGTGTTTAGGCGAAGCCCTGCTGCAGTAGAGCATCAAGATCGTCACCACGCCGTCGTGCTGACGGAACTCTTCCCCGACACTTTGCTAGATCGGAGTCTGGGGATCGTCATCGAGCTGAATGTGTGCTAGAACTCGGAGGTGCCGTAGTTTCGATGCTTGATCGGTCGGCCGTGGAGACGTACGACTACATCAACCAAACGCTTCCGTTGTCGATCTACAAGGGTACGTAGATCATACTCTCCCCTCTCGTTGCTATGCATCACCATGATCTTGCGTGTGCGTAGGAAAATTTTGAAATTACTACGTTCCCCAACAGCAAGCAAGGGTACAGGCGATAGAGGAACGAGAAGCAAATCGCAGCAAATGTACTGCCGAAGCTTCCCCGAAGCTACCCTGCCATCTCAGCAGAGAAGCAGCGTGGCTTCCACCGAGCTGCTTCAGCCGGAGCATGCCTTGACGGCTCCTGTCAGCTATCCCGTGGATGCTATCACGGAGTCTCAAAATTGCCACCTTATGACGCAATGTATGAATTTGAAGGTCAAGGCGGTTGTTGGCTCTGTTTATCCTACTGAACCCAATGCAACTTTTCACTGTAGGTCGATTCCAGAAGGATATGCTAGGGTGATGGTGGATGAAATAACGGAGGCATTTGAGGACCTCCAGCTTGACCACCCTACCTGTGAAGGGGAGACTAGGCTGGGGTCTGCTCTGAAGACTACATGCCTATGGCGGAAGGAGCTCCTCAACCTTCCGAACTGGACGCCTCCGCCTCCTCCTCCTCCTCCGGCAAGTCAGGGCACTTAGCCTCCTCCACCGCCTTCTCCTCCGGCGAGTCAGGGCACTCTGCCTCCTCCACCGCCTCCTCCTCCAGCGAGTGATGATCAGGGCACTCGACCGGCTCCTTCTCCAGCGCGTGGTGGCACTCCGCCTCCTTATCCGCCTGCGCCGACACGCCCGAGCAGCCAGCCTCCTCCTTCTCCGCCTCGTCAGCAAGGGCGGAAGAGACCTGCTGCCGCTCTGGCTGCTCCGACGCGTCGTAGTCCTTCTCCTCCGCCTCGTAAGCAAGTAAAGAAGACAACCGCTCTGTCTGCTCTGCCGGCGTCTAGCAGTACAGCCAGAGGCGGGAGGAAATACAGATTTGGTCCTTCTCTGAAGACTCCAGAGAAGTTACCATACAAGAGGACCCCGGAGGAGAACGCCGAGATCGCACGAGAAGAAGTGAGGAACTACTTTGAAGGGGTGAAAGCAAAGAAACATCCACCTCCGGAGGAGAAGGTAGATCCGGTGAAAGCGAAGCGCACTCTGGCTGCCCTGACAAAACCACCCAAGTCTCTGCCGAAAGGAAACTATGAGCGCATTATTGGAAAGGAATTTGCCGAAGCAGAGCGGTCGGGAAGTACTGTCAGTGATCAAAGGCTGAAAGAACGACGAGCTGGGAAACAAATTGCCCAGCTCAGCGAACAAGCGAAGCAATCGTGCCCCCGCTCAAGGTGCCTAGCGACAACGTCGCTAATGATCCGAGAATGGTGCCCAGTTATAGCAATCTTGGCGATTACCTGCCCGACGATGTACATTATGATTTCATGGAGGTGCAGATACAAAGATACGAGTACGGGAAGCCTCTCGTCAAAGATGAAAGATCTCTGTCAATGATGATGCGAAGATTGCATGATTGGTACTTGAAAATCTGCAGAGACTCTGGGGGGAGGAGTACTTTGTATGTGAAAGTTAAAAAGGAGCATGACCTCGTTGGAATTGAACTGTTGCCTGTTCCATTTGAGGAGTTCTTTCAGTTTTTCAATCAATTGGCCCTCGATAAAACAACGGTCGCCTGCTACTGTTTGTAAGTAGTACTACTTCTGTCATTAAGTCTCTCTATATAGCTCAGCTCTTTCATTGCATGTATTTATAATCATCCTCAATATATTATGCAGATTGAAGATCGCCGAATTGAAGAAAAGACAAGTCTGTGATATTGGGTTCATTAACACATATCTCATAGATGCAACTCAGCTTAAATTTCATGCCACAGATACCGAGGCCAACTTGCTACGATCGTTGGTAATAAATGAAAACAAAGATATAATACTCTTTCCTTACAACTTCAAGTGAGTGTTACTGTCTTGTGCATATTCGGTTTCCCTTATATATTAGTCAAGGTTATAGTAATGTAATTGATGAGTTATGCATGCGTGTGCAGTTACCACTATATTCTCCTAGAGATTAAGCTTGAGTAGGGACTACTAACCGTCTTAGACTCAAGACGAAAAGATCCCCAGGACTATGCAGACATGACTCAAATGCTCGAGAAGTAAGTTAAATCGATCATTATCCACCATATCAGCAACTTTGTTCATTTCCTGATATATCAAGTAATTGTTTTCTTTGTCTGGCAGGGTTTGGAAAAAATTCTCCAAAAAAGCTCCAGGACTCCCGAAGAAGCTGCAATTTAGACACCCGAAAGTAAGTACTATAGTAGCATGTTCCGTGCATCTCCTATTGATTCAAGCACTAGTTTCATCAATACCATTTGGCATTCTTGCTTATCAGTTTGATTGACCTTTATTTCTTGTAAAGTGGTTGTGGCAGGAACAAGGGAATGATCTCTGTGGATACTACGTTTGCGAGTCCATCCGCCACACGACCTGTGAGCGGGGCTACACTGGCAAACAATATGAAGTACGTAAATAACAACATTCACAATTTTATTTTATTACCATCATTTGTGTTGAGTTTCATTCATTCATATATATATATATGTATTGACCCCCTTCTTTAAATTAGATGTTTCGGAAGCGGGATGAACTCCTAGCACCAGCTCGCATGCGAGCAATTCAAGAGGAATTGGCGGCATTCTTTCTTGACCACGTGATCGCTGAAGACGGAGAATACTATGTGGACCATGAGTCCATATGATTATATTTGTAAGAGATAATTATTGTATATATGTAGCCGGTAGTGTCGGATAGATATACGAGAACTTGTTGTTCGACCAATCTCTCAGAGAAGGAGAGGTGGTCGATATCACTTCTCTCTGTATGCATATATGTTCATGACGATCTTCTGTTTCCTTCGTTTGCTTACTAGCTAGCTAGCGTGTCTAGTCCTCTCTATACGTATGTATAGTACGTAGCGTCGACCAAGCACGGACATAAGAGAGGACACTTCTCTCTATTAATTATAGCTAGCTAACACAATATATGAAACACC
>NC_041384.1:689697157-689804782 GCF_002162155.2 Triticum dicoccoides
AAAAAAAACAAAAACCCCAGCCACAGAAATGCTGACGCGTGGATGCCTATTGGTCCCGGTTGGTGCCACCAACCGGGACCAAAGGGTCTCCTGCCTGGGCTCCGCGCACAGGCCACGTGGAGGCCCATCTGTCCCGGTTCTGGATTGAACCGGGACTAAAGGGACAGGGCATTAGTACCGACCCTTTAGTCCCGGTTCAGGAACCTGGACAAAAGGCCCTTACAAACCGGGACAACATGCCCTTTTTCTACCAGTGCCTCGGTCATGTTTGCATGTCTCCCGAACCCGTAGGGTCTACACACTTAAGGTTCGGTGACGCTAGGGTTGTAGAGATATTAGTATGCAGTAACCCGAAAGTTGTTCGGAGTCCCGGATGAGATCCTGGACGTCACGAGGAGTTCCGGAGGTAAAGATCTATATATAGGAAGTCCAGTTTCGGCCATCGGGAAGGTTTCGGGGGTCACCGGTATTGTATTGGGACCACCGGAAGGGTCCCGGGGGTCCACCGGGTGGGGCCACCTATCCCGGAGGGCCCCATGGGCTGAATTGGGAGGGGAACCAGCCCCTAGTGGGCTGGTGCGCCCCACCTTGGGCCTCCCCTGCGCCTAGGGTTGGGAAACCCTAGGGGTGGGGGCGCCCCCCACTTGGCTTGGGGGGGAAGCCACCCCTTGGCCGCCGCCCCTCTTGGAGATCCATCTCCTAGGGCCGGCGCCCCCCAAGGCCCCTATATAAAGAGGGGGGGAGGGAGGGCAGCTGCACCCCTTGCTCTTGGCGCCTCCCTCTCCCTCCGTAACACCTCTCCTCCCCGCTTGCGTTTGGCGAAGCCCTGCAGTGATCCTGCTGCATCCACCACCACGCCGTCGTGCTGCTGAATCTTCATCAACCTCTCCTTCCCCCTTGCTGGATCAAGAAGGAGGAGACGTCTTCCCAATCGTACGTGTGTTGAACACGGAGGTGTTGTCCGTTCGGCACTTGGTCATCGGTGATTTGGATCACGACGAGTACGACTCCATCAACCCCGTTCTCTTGAACGCTTCCGCGCGCAATCTACAAGGGTATGTAGATGCACTCCTCTCTCCCTCATTGCTAGATGACTCCATAGATTGATCTTGGTGATGCGTAGAAAATTTTAAAATTCTGCTACGTTCCCCAACAGTGGCATCATGAGCTAGGTCTATGCGTAGTTTCTATGCACGAGTAGAACACAAAGTAGTTGTGGGCGTAGATATTGTCAATTATCTTGCCGTTACTAGTCTTATCTTGATTCGGCGGCATTGTGGGATGAAGTGGCCCAGACCGACCTTACACGTACGCTTACGTGAGACTGGTTCCACCGATCGACTGACATACACTAGTTGCATAAGGTGGTTGGCGGGTGTCTGTCTCTCCCACTTTAGTCGGATCGGATTTGATGAACAGGGTCCTTATGAAGGGTAAATAGAAATTGGCATTTCACGTTGTGGTTTTGTCATAGGTAAGAAACGTTCTTGCTAGAAACCTATAGTAGCCACGTAAAAACTTGCAACAACAATTAGAGGACGTCTAACTTGTTTTTGCAGCAAGTGTTTTGTGATGTGATATGGCCAAAGGATGTGATGAATGATATATGTGATGTATGAGATGATCATGTTCTTGTAATAGGAATCACGACTTGCATGTCGATGAGTATGACAACCGGCAGGAGCCATAGGAGTTGTCTTTATTTATTTATGACCTGCGTGTCAACATAAACGTCATGTAATTACTTTACTTTATTGCTAAAGCGTTAGCCATAGTAGTAGAAGTAATAGATGACGAGACAACTTCAAGAAGACATGATGATGGAGATCATGGTGTCATGCCGGTGACAACGATGATCATGGAGCCCCAAAGATGGAGATCAAAAGGAGCAAATAATATTGGCTATATCATGTCACTATTTGATTGCATGTGATGTTTATCATGTTTTACATCTTATTTGCTTAGAACGACGGTAGCTTAAGTAAGATGATGCCTCATAATAATTTCAAGAAAGTGTTCCCCCTAACTGTGCACCGTTGTGAAGGTTCGTTGTTTCGAAGCACCACGTGATGATCGGGTGTGATAGATTCTAATGTTCGAATACAACGGGTGTAAGCCAGATTTACACACACAATACACTTAGGTTGACTTGACGAGCCTTGCATGTACATACATGGCCTCGGAACACAGAAGACTGAAAGGTCGAGCATGAGTCGTATAGAAGATACGATCAACATGAAGATGTTCACCGATGTTGGCTAGTCCGTCTCACGTGATGATCGGACACGGCCTAGCTAACTTGGATCATGTTTCACTTAGATGACTGGAGGGATGTCTATCTGAGTGGGAGTTCATTGAGTAATTTGATTAGATGAACTTAATTATCATGAACTTAGTCGAAAATCTTTACAATATGTCTTGTAGATCAAATGGCCCACGTTGTCCTCAACTTCAACGCGTTCCTAGAGAAAACCAAGCTGAAAGATGATGGCAGCAACTATACGGACTGGGTCCGGAACCTGAGGATCATCCTCATAGCTGCCAATAAAGATTATGTCCTAGAAGCACCGCTAGGTAACGCACCTGTCCCAGAGAACCAAGACGTTATGAATGCTTGGCAGTCACATGCTGATGATTACTCCCTCGTTCAGTGCGGCATGCTTTACAGCTTAGAACCGGGGCTCCAAAAGCGTTTTGAGAGACACGGAGCATATGAGATGTTCGAAGAGCTGAAAATGGTTTTCCAAGCTCATGCCCGGGTCGAGAGATATGAAGTCTCCGACAAGTTCTTCAGCTGTAAGATGGAGGAAAATAGTTCTATCAGTGAGCACATACTCAAAATGTCTGGGTTGCATAACCGCTTGACTCAGCTGGGAGTTAATCTCCCGGATGACGCGGTCATTGACAGAATCCTTCAGTCGCTTCCACCGAGCTACAAGAGCTTTGTGATGAACTTCAATATGCAGGGGATGAAAAAGACCATTCCTGAGGTGTATTCAATGCTGAAATCAGCAGAGGTGGAAATCAAAAAGGAACATCAAGTGTTGATGGTGAATAAAACCACTAAGTTCAAGAAAGGCAATGGTAAAAAGAACTTCAAGAAGGACGGCAAGGGAGTTGCTGCGCCCAGTAAGCAAGCTGCCGGGAAGAAGCCAAAGAATGGACCCAAGCCTGAGACTGAGTGTTTTTATTGCAAGGGAAGTGGTCACTGGAAGCGGAACTGCCCCAAATACTTAGCGGACAAGAAGGCCGGCAACACTAAAGGTATATGTGATATACATGTAATTGATGTGTACCTTACTAGTACTCATAGTAGCTCCTGGGTATTTGATACCGGTGCGGTTGCTCACATTTGTAACTCAAAGCAGGAGCTGCGGAATAAACGGAGACTGGCGAAGGACGAGGTGACGATGCGCGTCGGGAATGGTTCCAAGGTCGATGTGATCGCGTCGGCACGCTACCTCTACATTTACCTACGGGATTAGTTTTAAACCTCAATAATTGTTATTTAGTGCCAACTTTGAGCATGAACATTGTATCAGGATCTCGTTTAATTCGAGATGGCTACTCATTTAAATCCGAGAATAATGGTTGTTCTATTTATATGAGAGATATGTTTTATGGTCATGCTCCGATGGTGAATGGTTTATTCTTAATGAATCTCGAGCGTAATGTTACACATATTCATAGTGTGAATACCAAAAGATGTAAGGTTGATAATGATAGTCCCACATACTTGTGGCACTGCCGCCTTGGTCACATAGGTGTCAAACGCATGAAGAAGCTCCATGCAGATGGACTTTTGGAGTCTCTTGATTACGAATCATTTGACACGTGCGAACCATACCTCATGGGTAAAATGACCAAGACTCCATTCTCAGGAACAATGGAGCGAGCAACCAACTTATTGGAAATCATACATACTGATGTGTGCGGTCCAATGAGTGTTGAGGCTCGCGGTGGCTATCGTTATGTTCTCACCCTCACTGATGACTTGAGTAGATATGGGTATGTCTACTTAATGAAACAAAAGTCTAAGACCTTTGAAAAGTTCAAGGAATTTCAGAGTGAGGTTGAGAATCAACGCGACAAGAAAATCAAGTTCTTGCGATCAGATCGTGGCGGAGAATACTTGAGTCATGAATTTGACACACAGTTAAGAAAATGTGGAATAGTTTCACAATTCACGCCGCCTGGAACACCTCAGCGTAATGGTGTGTCCGAACGTCGTAATCGCACTCTATTGGATATGGTGCGATCTATGATGTCTCTTACCGATCTACCGCTGTCATTTTGGGGCTATGCTTTAGAGACTGCCACATTCACTTTAAATAGGGCTCCATTGAAAACCGTTGAGACGACACCGTATGAATTATGGTTTGGGAAGAAACCTAAGCTATCATTTCTAAAAGTTTGGGGATGCGATGCTTATGTCAAGAAACTTCAACCTGAAAAGCTCGAACCCAAATCGGAAAAATGCGTCTTCATAGGATACCCTAAAGAAACTATTGGGTATACCTTCTACCTCAGATCCGAAGGCAAGATCTTTGTTGCCAAGAATGGGTCCTTTCTAGAGAAAGAGTTTCTCTCGAAAGAAATAAGTGGGAGGAAAGTAGAACTTGATGAAGTATTACCTCTTGAACCGGTAAGTGGCGCAGCTCAAGAAAATGTTCCTGAGGTGCCTGCACCGACTAGAGAGGAAGTTGATGATGATGATCATGAAACTTCAGATCAAGTTCCTACTGAACTTCGTAGGTCCATGAGGACACGTTCCACACCAGAGTGGTACGGCAACCCTGTCTTGGAAATCATGTTGTTAGACAACGGTGAACCTTCGAACTATGAAGAAGCGATGGCGGGCCCGAATTCCGACAAATGGCTGGAAGCCATGAAATCCGAGATAGGATCCATGTATGAAAACGAAGTATGGACTTTGACTGACTTGCCCGATGATCGGCGAGCCATAGAAAATAAATGGATCTTTAAGAAGAAGATAGACGCGGATGGTAATGTGACCATCTATAAAGCTCGGCTTGTCGCTAAGGTTTATCGACAAGTTCAAGGGGTTGACTACGATGAGACTTTCTCACCCGTAGCGAAGCGGAAGTCTGTCCGAATCATGTTAGCAATTGCCGCATTCTATGATTATCAGATATGGCAAATGGACGTCAAAACGGCATCCCTTAATGGTTTCCTTAAGGAAGAATTGTATATGATGCAGCCGGAAGGTTTTGTCGATCCTAAGAATGCTGACAAGGTGTGCAAGCTCCAATGCTCGATTTATGGGTTGGTGCAAGCATCTCGGAGTTGGAACATTCGTTTTGATGAGATGATCAAAGCGTTTGGGTTTACGCATACTTATGGAGAAGCCTGCATTTACAAGAAAGTGAGTGGGAGCTCTGTAGCATTTCTCATATTGTATGTGGATGACATACTGTTGATGGGAAATGATATAGAATTCTTGGAAAGCATAAAGGCCTACTTGAACAAGTGTTTTTCAATGAAGGACCTTGGAGAAGCTGCTTATATATTAGGCATCAAGATCTATAGAGATAGATCGAGACGCCTCATTGGTCTTTCACAGAGTACGTACCTTGACAAGATATTGAAGAAGTTCAAAATGGATCAGTCAAAGAAGGGGTTCTTGCCTGTATTGCAAGGTACGAGATTGAGCACGGCTCAATGCCCGACCACGGCAGAAGATAGAGAAAAGATGAGAATCGTCCCCTATGCCTCGACCATAGGGTCTATCATGTATGCTATGCTGTGTACCAGACCTGATGTAAACCTTGCCGTAAGTTTGGTAGGAAGGTACCAAAGTAATCCCGGCATGGAACACTGGACATCGGTCAAGAATATCCTGAAGTACTTGAAAAGGACTAAGGATATGTTTCTCGTTTATGGAGGTGACGAAGAGCTCGTCGTAAAGGGTTACGTCGATGCTAGCTTCGACATAGATCTGGATGACTCTAAGTCACAAACCGGATACGCGTATATTTTGAATGGTGGGGCAGTAAGCTGGTGTAGTTGCAAGCAAAGCGTTGTGGCGGGATCTACATGTGAAGCGGAGTACATGGCAGCCTCGGAGGCAGCACAAGAAGCAGTCTGGGTGAAGGAGTTCATTACCGACCTAGGAGTCATACCCAATGCGTCGGGCCCGATGACTCTCTTCTGTGACAACACTGGAGCTATTGCCCTTGCCAAGGAGTCCAGGTTTCACAGGAAGACCAGGCATATCAAGCGTCGCTTCAACTCCATTCGTGAAAGTGTTCAAAATGGAGACATAGAGATTTGTAAAGTACATATGGACCTGAATGTGGCAGATCCGTTGACTAAACCTCTCCCTAGAGCAAAACATGATCAACACCAGAACTGCATGGGTGTTCGATTCATCACAATATAACTAGACTATTGACTCTAGTGCAAGTGGGAGACTGTTGGAAATATGCCCTAGAGGCAATAATAAAATGGTTATTATTATATTTCTTTGTTCATGATAATTGTCTATTGTTCATGCTATAATTGTGTTATCCGGAAATCGTAATACATGTGTGAATACATAGACCACAACACGTCCCTAGTGAGCCTCTAGTTGACTAGCTCGTTGATCAAAAGATAGTCATGGTTTCCTGACTATGGACATTGGATGTCATTGATAACGGGATCACATCATTAGGAGAATGATGTGATGGACAAGACCCAATCCTAAGCATAGCTCAAAGATCGTTTAGTTCGTTTGCTGTAGCTTTTACGAATGTCAAGTATCATTTCCTTAGACCATGAGATTGTGCAACTCCCGGATACCGTAGGAGTGCCTTGGGTGTGCCAAACGTCACAACGTAACTGGGTGACTATAAAGGTACACTACAGGTATCTCCGAAAGTGTCTGTTGGGTTGGCACGAATCAAGACTGGGATTTGTCACTCCGTATGACGGAGAGGTATCTCTGGGCCCACTCGGTAATGCATCATCATAATGAGCTCAATGTTACCAAGTGGTTGATCACGGGATCATGCATTACGGCACGAGTAAAGTGACTTGCCGGTAACAAGATTGAACGAGGTATTGGGATACCGACGATCGAGTCTCGGGCAAGTAACGTACCGATTGACAAAGGGAATTGTATACAGATTGATTGAATCCTCGACATCGTGGTTCATCCGATGAGATCATCGAGGAGCATGTGGGAGCCAACATGGGTATCCAGATCCCGCTGTTGGTTATTGACCGGAGAGTCGTCTCGGTCATGTATGCATGTCTCCCGAACCCATAGGGTCTACACACTTAAGGTTCGGTGACGCTAGGGTTGTAGAGATATTAGTATGCAGTAACCCAAAAGTTGTTCGGAGTCCCGGATGAGATCCCGGACGTCACGAGGAGTTCCGGAATGGTCCGGAGGTAAAGATTTATATATAGGAAGTCCAGTTTTGGCCATCGGGAAGGTTTCGGGGGTCGCCGGTATTGTATCGGGACCACCGGAAGGGTCCCGGGGGTCCACCGGGTGGGGCCACCTATCCCGGAGGGCCCCATGGGCTGAATTGGGAGGGGAACCAGCCCCTAGTGGGCTGGTGCGCCCCCCTTGGGGGCGCCCCCCACTTGGCTTGGGGGGGAAGCCACCCCTTAGCCGCCGCCCCTCTTGGAGATCCATCTCCTAGGGCTGGCGCCCCCCAAGGCCCCTATATAAAGAGGGGGGAGGGAGGGCAGCTGCACCCCTTGCTCTTGGCGCCTCCCTCTCCCTCTGTAACACCTCTCCTCCCCGCTTGCGTTTGGCGAAGCCCTGCCGAGATCCTGTTGCATCCACCACCACGCCGTCGTGCTGCTGGATCTTCATCAACCTCTCCTTCCCCCTTGCTGGATCAAGAAGGAGGAGACGTCTTCCCAACCGTACGTGTGTTGAACGAGGAGGTGATGTCCGTTCGGCACTTGGTCATCGGTGATTTGGATCACGACGAGTACGACTCCATCAACCCCGTTCTCTTGAACGCTTCCGCGCGCAATGTACAAGGGTATGTAGATGCACTCCTCTCTCCCTCGTTGCTAGATGACTCCATAGATTGATCTTGGTTATGCGTAGAAAATTTTAAAATTCTGCTATGTTCCCCAACACTTTGGGTCCTTAGTTGTAGGCTAGATGGCTTCTTCTCTCTCTTTGGATCTCAATACAAAGTTATCCTCGATGTTCTTGGAGATCTATTCGATGTAATACTTTTTGCGGTGTGTTTGTCTAGATCCGATGAATTGTGGGTTTATGATCAAGATTATCTATGAATAATATTTGATTCTTCTCTGAATTCTTATATGCATGATTTGATATCTTTGCAAGCCTCTTCGAATTTTCGGTTTAGTTTATCCTAGTAGATTGATCTTTCTTGCAATGGGAGAAGTGCTTAGCTTTGGGTTCAATCTTGCGGTGCGCGATCCCAGTGATAGAAAGGGAATTGACACGTATTGTATTGTTGCCATCGAGGATAAAAATATGGGGTTTATATCATATTGCTTGAGTTTACCCCTCTACATCATGTCATCTTGCCTAATGCGTTACTCTGTTCTTATGAACTTAATACTCTAGATGCATGGTGGATAGCGGGCGATGTGTGGAGTAATAGTAGTAGATGCAGAATCGTTTCGGTCTACTTGATGCGGACGTGATGCCTCTGTTCATGATCATGCCTAGATATTCTCATAACTATGCGCTTTTCTATCAATTGCTCGGCAGTAATTTGTTCACCCACTGTAATATATGCTATCTTGAGAGAAGCCACCAGTGAAACCTATGGCCTCGGGTCTAATTTACATCATATAAGTTCCCGATCTACAATTCTAGTTTACTATTTATTTTATTTTGCAATCTTTACTTTACAATCTATACAATAAAAATACCAAAAATATTTATCTTATTATCTTTATCAGATCTCACTTTCATAATGACCGTGAAGGGTTTGACAACCCCTTTATTGCGTTGGTTGTGAGGTTCTTGTTTGTTTGTGCAGGTACTAGGCAACCTGCGTGTATTCTCCTACTGGATTGATACATTGGTTCTCAAAAACTGAGGGAAATACTTATGCTACTAAGCTGCATCACCCTTTCCTCTTCAAGGGAAAACAAACGCATGCTCAAGAGGTAGCAAGAAGGATTTCTGGCGCCGTTGCCGGGGAGATCAACGCTCAAGTCAAGACATACCAAGTACCCATCACAAACTCTTATCCCTCGCATTACATTATTTGCCCTTTGCCCCTCGTTTTCCTCTCGCCCACTTCACCTTTGCCGTTCTATTCGCCTCTTTTCCATTCGCCCTCTTTCCATTCGTTTCTTTTCGCTTGCTTCTTCTGTGCTTGTGTGTTGGATTGATTGTTTGTCATGATGGCTCAAGATAATACTAAATTGTGTGACTTTTCCAATACCAATAATAATGATTTTATTAGCACTCCGATTGCTCCTACTACTGATGCTGAATCTTGTGAAATCAATACCGCTTTGTTGAATCTTGTTATGAAAGATAAATTTTCTGGCCTTCCTAGTGATGATGCCGCTTCCCATCTAAACAACTTCGTTGATATGTGTGATATGCAAAAGAAGAAAGATGTGGATAATGATATTGTTAAATTGGAAGTATTTCCATTTTCTCTTAGAGATTGTGCTAAAACTTGGTTCTCTTCTTTGCCTAAAAATAGTATTTATTCATGGAATAAGTGTAAAGATGCTTTTATCTCTAAGTATTTTCCTCCCGCTAAGATCATCTCTCTTAGAAACGATATTATGAATTTTAAGCAACTTGATCATGAGCATGTTGCACAAGCTTGGGAGAGGATGAAATTAATGATACATAATTGCCCTACACATGGTTTGAATTTATGGATGATTATACAAAAATTTTATGCCGGATTGAATTTTGCTTCTAGAAATCTTTTAGATTCGGCCACGGAAGGCACTTTTATGGAAATCACTTTAGGAGAAGCTACTAAACTCCTAGATAATATTATGGTTAATTATTCTCAATGGCATACCGAAAGATCCACTAGTAAAAAGGTTCATGTGATAGAAGAGATTAATGTTTTGAGTGGAAAGATGGATGGACTTATGAAATTGTTTGCTAGTAAATGTGTTTCTTCTGATCCTAATGATATGCCTTTGTCCACTTTTATTGATAATAATAATGAATCTATGGATGTGAATTTTGTTGGTAGGAACAATTTTGGTAACAACGCATATAGAGGAAATTTTATTTCTAGGCCGTTCCCTAGTAATTCCTCTAATAATTATGGTAATTCCTACAACAACTCATATGGAAATTTTAATAAGATGCCATGTGATTTTGAGACAAGTGTTAAAGAATTTATGAATTTGCAAAAGAATTTCAATGCTTTGCTCGAAGAAAAATTGCTTAAGATTGATGAGTTGGCTAGGAACGTGGATATAATTTATCTTGATGTTGATTCTTTGAAACTTAGATCTATTCCACCTAAGTATGACATCAATGAATCACTCAAATCCATGAGAATTTCCATTGACGAGTGCAAAGAAAGAACCGCTAGGACGCGTGCTAAAAAAGATTGCTTTGTGAAAGCGTGTTCTTCTAGTTTTCATGATAATAATGATGAAGGTCTAAAAGTGATTTATGTGCCTCCTATTAAATCTTTGTTTTCCTATATGAATCTTGATAAAGATGGGACTGGATATGATTCATGTTTAGTTAAAAGGCGTCGCAATGATTCAAAATTTTTAGATCTTGATGCAAAAATTAGTAAAAGTGGGATTAAAGAGGTCAAAACTTTACATAGCAATTAACCCACTATTTTGGATTTCAAGGAATTTAATTATGATAATTGCTCTTTCTTAGATTGTATTTCCTTGTTGCAATCCATGTTAAATTCTCCTCATGCTTATGATCAAAATAAGGCCTTTACTAAACATATTGTTGATGCTTTAATGCAATCTTATGAAGAAAAGCATGAATTAGAAGTTCTTATTCCTAGAAAACTTTATGATGAGTGGGAACCTACTATTAAAATTAAGATTAAAGATCATGAATGCTATGCTTTATGTGATTTGGGTGCTAGTGTTTCCACGATTCCAAAAACTTTGTGTGATGTGCTAGGTTTTCGTGAATTTGATGATTGTTCTTTAAATTTGCATCTTGCAGATTCCACCATTAAAAACCTATGGGAAGGATTAATTATGTTCTTATTGTTGCAAATAGGAATTATGTTCCCGTATATTTCATTGTTCTTGATATAGATTGCAATCCTACATGTCCAATTATTCTTGGTAGACCTTTCCTCAGAACGATTGGTGCAATTATTGACATGAAAGAAGGAAACATTAGATTCCAATTTACGTTAAGAAAGGCATGGAACACTTTCCTAGAAAGAAAAATTAAATTACCTTATGAATCTATTATGAGAGCCACTTATGGATTGCATACCAAAGATGACAATACCTAGATCTACTCTTGTTTTTATGCCTAGCGAGGGGCGTTAAACAATAACGCTTGTTGGGAAGCAATTTAATTTTATTTTTGTTACTTGCTTTTTGTTCCTGTTTAGTAATAAATAAATCATCTATCCTTTGTTATGATTGTGTTTTTTATGTTTTAATTAGTGTTTGTGCCAAGTAAAGCCTTTAGGATCTTCTTGGGTGATTGTTATTTGATCTTGTTGGAAAAAAACAGAATGTTTGCGCTCACGAGAATAATTTTCGTTTTTACCAGAGAGTGCTAAAATACCAATTCCAACTGCAGTAGATCAATAAACAAACTATTTAGGACGTCCTAATGTTTCAGGATTTTTGGAGTTACAGAAGTATTCGTAACTTCCATATTGCTACAGACTGTTCTGTTTTCGACAGATTCTGTTTTTCCTGTGTTGTTTGCTTATTTTGATGAATCTATGGCTAGTATCGAGGGGTATGAACCATAGAGAAGTTGGAATAAAGTAGGTTTAACACCAATATAAATAAAGAAAGAGTTCATTACAGTACATTAAAGTGGTGGTTTGTTTTCTTATACTAATGGAGCTCATGAGATTTTCTGTTGAGGTTTGTGTTGTGAAGTTTTAAAGTTTTTGGGTAAAGATTTGATTGATTTTGGAACAAGGAGTGGCAAGAGCCTAAGCTTGGGGATGCCCAAGACACCCAAGGTAAAATTCAAGGACAACCAAAAGCCTAAGCTTGGGGATGCCCCGGAAGGCATCCCCTCTTTCGTCTTCGTCTATCGGTAACTTTACTTGAGGCTATATTTTTATTCACCACATGATATGTGTTTTGTTTGGAGCGTCTTATATGATTTGAGTCTTTGATTTTTAGTTTACCACAATCATCCTTTTTGTACACACCTTTTGGGAGAGACACACATGAATCAGAATTTATTAGAATACTCTATGTGCTTCACTTATATCTTTTGAGCAAGATGATTTTGCTCTAGTGCTTCACTTATACCTTTTTAGAGCACTGTGGTGGTTTTATTTTATAGAAATTATTGATCTCTCATACTTCACTTATATTATTTTGAGAGTATTTTAGAACAACATGGTTATTTGCTTTGGCTATAAAATTAGTCCTAATATGATAGCCGTCTAGGATGGGTATAGTAAAAACTTTCATATAGAGTGCATTAAATACTATGAGAAGCTTGATACTTGATAATTGTTTTGAGATATAAAGATGGTAATATTAGAGTCGTGCTAGTGGAGACACCTGTAGAGCACCTTTATAATCACCCAGTTACGTTGTGACGTTTGGTAGCACACAAAGTGTTCCTCCGGTAAACGGGAGTTGCATAATCTCATAGTCATAGGAACATGTATAAGTCATGAAGAAAGCAATAGGACATACTAAACGATCAAGTGCTAAGCTAACGGAATGGGTCAACTCAATCACATCATTCTAGCATGAATAATAAACATTTATTATGATGTGATCCCGTTAATCAAATGAAAACTTATGTCTATGGTTAGGAAACTTAACCATATTTGATTAACGAGCTAGTCAAGTAGAGGCATACTAGTGACACTATGTTTGTCTATGTATTCACACATGTATTATGTTTCCGGTTAATACAATTCTAGCATGAATAATAAACATTTATCATGAAATAAGGAAATAAATAATAACTTTATTATTGCCTCTAGGGCATATTTCCTTCAGTCTCCCACTTGCACTAGAGTCAATAATCTAGTTCACATCGCCATGTGATTTAACACCAATAGTTCACATCACCATGTGATTAACACCCATAGTTCACATCATCATGTGATCAACACCCAAAGGGTTTACTAGAGTCAATAATCTAGTTCACATATCTATGTGATTAACACCCAAAGAGTACTAAGGTGTGATCACGTTTTGCTTGTGAGAGAAGTTTAGTCTACGGGTCTGCCACATTTAGATCCGTATTTATTTTGCAAATTTCTATGTCAACAATGCTCTGCACGGAGCTACTCTAGCTAATTGCTCCCACTTTCAAAATGTATACAGATTGAGACTTAGAGTCATCTAGATCAGTGTCAAAATTTGCATCGACGTAACCCTTTACGACGAACCTTTTTTCACCTCCATAATCGAGAAACATATACTTATTCCACTAAGGATAATTTTGTTTGTTGTCCAGTGATCTACTCCTAGATCACTATTGTACTCCCTTGCTAAACACAGTGTAGGGTATACAATAGATCTGGTACACAGCATGGCATACTTTATAGAAACTATGGCTGAGGCATAAGGAATAAATTTCATTCTCTTTCTATCTTCTGTCGTGGTCGGGCTTTGAGTCTTACTCAATTTCACACCTTGTAACACAGGTAAGAACTCTTTCTTTGACTGTTCCATTTTGAACTACTTCAAAATTTGTCAAGGTATGTACTCATTGAAAAAACTTATCAAGCGTCTTGATCTATCTCTATAGATCTTGATGCTCAATATGTAAGTAGCTTCACCGAGGAATTTATTTGAAAACTCCTTTCAAATACTCCTTTATGCTTTCCAGAAAATTCTACATTATTTCTGATCCACAACATGTCATTCACATATATTTATCATAAATGTTGTAGTGCTCCCACTCACTTTCTTGTAAATACAGGCTTCACCACAAGTCTGTATAAAACTATATGCTTTGATCAACTCATCAAAGCGTATATTCCAACTCTGAGATGCTTGCACCAGTCCATAGATGGATCGCTGGAGCTTGCACATTTTGTTAGCATCTTTAGGATCGACAAAACCTTCTGGTTGCATCATATACAACTCTTCTTTAAGAAATCCATTAAGAAATGTAGTTTTGACATCCATTTGCCAGATTTCATAAAAGGTGGCAATTTGCTAACATGATTTGGACAGATTTAAGCATCGCTACGAGTGAGAAAATCTCAACGTAGTCAACACCTTGAACTTTGTCAAAACCTTTTTCGACAAGTCTAGCTTTGTAGATAGTAACACTACTATCAACGTATGTCTTCCTCTTGAAGATGCATTTATTTTCTATGGCTTGCCGATCATCGGGCAAGTCAACCAAAGTCCACACTTTGTTCTCATACATGGATCCCATCTCAGATTTCATGGCCTCAAGCCATTTTGCAGAATCTGGGCTCATCAACGCTTCCTCATAGTTCGTAGGTTTGTCATGGTCAATTAACATGACCTCCAGAACAGTATTACCGTACCACTCTGGTGTGGAACTCACTCTGCTTGACCTACGAGGTTCAGTAGTAACTTGATCTGAAGTTACATGATCATCATCATTAGCTTCCTCGCTAATTGGAGTAGGAGTCACATAAACATATTTCTGTGATGAACTACTTTCCAATAAGGGAGCAGGTACAATTAACTCATCAAGTTCTACTTTCCTCCCACTCACTTCTTTCGAGAGAAACTCCTTCTCTAGAAAGGATCCATTCTTAGCAAAAAATATCTTGCCTTCGGATCTGTGATAGAAGGTGTACCCAACAGTTACTTTTGGGTATCCTATGAAGACGCATTTCTCCGACTTGGGTTTAGGCTTATCAAGATGAAACTTTTTCACATATGCATCGCAACCCCAAACTTTAAGAAACGACAGCTTAGGTTTCTTGCTAAACCATAGTTCATATGGCGTCGTCTCAACGGATTTAGATGGTGCCCTATTTAACATGAATGCAGCTGTCTCTAATGCATAACCCCAAAACGATAGCGGTAAATTTGTAAGAGACGTCATAGGTTGCACCATATCTAGTAAAGTGCGATTATGACATTCGGACACACCATCACGCAGTGGTGTTCCAGGCGGCGTGAGTTGTGAAATTCTTCCGCATTGTTTCAAATGAAGACCAAACTCGTAACTCAAATATTCTCCTTCTACGATCAGATCACAGAAACTTTAGTTTCTTGTTATGATGATTTTCTACTTCACTCTAAAATTCTTTAAACTTTTCAAATGTTTCAGACTTATGTTTCATCAAGTAGATATACCCATATCTGCTCAAATCATCTGTGAAGATCTGAAAATAATGATACCCGCCGCGAGCCTCAACACTCATCGGATTGCATACATTAGTATGTATTATTTCCAATAAGTCAGTTGCTTGCTCCATTGTTCCGGAGAACGGAGTTTTAGTCATCTTGCCCACGAGGCATGGTTCGCAAGCATCAAATGATTCATAATCAAGTGATTTAAATAGCCCATCAGCATGGAGTTTCTTCATGCGCTTTACACCAATATGACCTAAACGGCAGTGCCACATCATTATTAACTTTGCATCTTTTGGCTTCAATATTATGAATATGTGTATTACTACGATCGAGATTCAATAAACCATTCACCTTGGGTGTATGACCTCAGAAGGTTTTATTCATGTAAACAGAACAACAATTATCCTTGACTTAAATGAATAACCATATTGCAATAAACATGATCCAATCATATTATGCTCTACGCAAACACCAAATAACATTTATTTAAGGTTCAGCATTAATCCCGAAGGTAAAGGGAGTGTGCGATGATGATCATATCAATCTTGGAACCACTTCCAACACACATCGTCACTTCACCCTTAACTAGTCTCTGTTCATTTTGCAACTCCTGTTTTGAGTTACTAATCTTTAGCAACTGAATTAGTATCAGATACTAAGGGGTTGCTATAAACACTAGTAAATTACACATAAATAACATGTATATCAAATATACCTTTGTTCACTTTGCCATCCTTCTTATCCGCCAAATACTTGGGGCAGTTCTGCTTCCAGTGACCAGTCCCTTTGCAGTAGAAGCACTTAGTCTCAAGCTTAGGTCTAGACTTGGGCTTCTTCACTTGAGCAGCAACTTGCTTGTCGTTCTTCTTGAAGTTCCCCTTCTCCCCTTTGCCCTTTTCATGAAACTAGTGGTCTTTTCAACCATCAACACTTGATGCTTTTCTTGATTTCTACCTTCATCGATTTTTGTATCACGAAGAGCTTGGGAATCGTTTTCGTTATCCCTTGCATATTATAGTTCATCATGAAGTTCTAGTAACTTGGTGATAGTGACTAGAGAATTTTGTCAATCACTATCTAATCTGGAAGATTAACTCCCACTTGATTCAAGTGATTGTAGCACCCAGACAATCTAAGCACATGCTCACTGCTTGAGCTATTCTCCTCCATCTTTTAGCTATAAAACTTGTTGGAGACTTTATATCTCTCAACTCGGGTATTTGCTTGAAATATTAATTTCAACTCCTGGAACATCTCATATGGTCCATGACGTTCAAAACATCTTTGAAGTCCCGATTCTAAGCCGTAAAGCATGGTGCACTAAACTATCAAGTAGTTATCATACCGACCTTTTGTCAAAACGTTCAAAACATCCGCATCTGCTCGTGCAATAGTTCTGTCACCTAGCGGTGCATCAAGGACATAATACTTCTGTGTAGCAAGGAGGATAATCCTCAGATCATGGAGCTAGTCCGCATCTTTGCCACTAACATCTTTCAACTTATTTTTCTCTAGGAACATATCAAAAATAAAAATAGGGGAGCTAAACGCGAGCTATTGATCTACAACATAGATATGCTAATACTACCAGGACTAAGTTCATGATAAATTAAAGTTCAGTTAATCAAATTATTTAAAGAACTCCCACTTAGATAGACATCCCTCTAATCTTCTAAGTGATCACGTGATCCATATCAACTAAACCATGTCTGATCATCACGTGAGATGGAGTAGTTTCAATGGTGAACATCACTATGTTGATCATATCTACTATATGATTCATGCTCGACCTTTCGGTCTCAGTGTTCCGAGGCCATATCTGCATATGCTAGGCTCATCAAGTTTAACCTGAGTATTCCGCGTGTGCAACTGTTTTGCACCCGTTGTACTTAAACGTAGAGCTTATCACACCCGATCATCACGTGGTGTCTCAGCACGAAGAACTTCCGCAACGGTGCATACTCAGGGACAACACTTATACCTTGAAATTTGCTGAGAGATCATCTTATAATGCTACCGTCGTTCTAAGAATAATAAGATGCATAAAAGATAAACATCACATGCAATCAATATAAGTGATATGATATGGCCATCATCATCTTGTGCTTGTGATCTTCATCTCTGAAGCACCGTCATGATCACCATCGTCACCGGCGCGACACCTTGATCTCCATCGTAGCATCGTTGTCGTCTCGCCAACTATTGCTTCTACAACTATCGCTACCGCTTAGTGATAAAGTAAAGCAATTGCAGGGCGATTGCATTGCATACAATAAAGCGACAACCATATGGCTCCTGCCAGTTGCCAATAACTCGGTTACAAAACATGATCATCTTAGCATCATGCCTTGACCATATCACATCACAACAAGCCCTGCAAAAACTAGTTAGACGTCCTCTACTTTGTTGTTGCAAGTTCAAGGTGGCTGCTACGGGCTGAGCAAGAACCGTTCTTACCTACGCATCAAAACCACAACGATAGTTCGTCAAGTTAGTGTTGTTTTAACCTTCTCAAGGACTGGGCGTAGCCACACTCGGTTCAACTAAAGTTGGAGAAACTGACACCCGCCAGCCACCTGTGTGCAAAACACGTCGGTAGAACCAGTCTCGCGTAACCGTACGCGTAATGTTGGTCCGGGCCGCTTCATCCAACAATACCGCCGAACCAAAGTATGACATGCTGGTAAGAAGTATGACTTGTACCGCCCACAACTCACTTGTGTTCTACTCGTGCATATAACATCTACGCATAAAACCAGGCTCAGATACCACCGTTGGGGAACATATTAATTTCAAAAAAATTCCTACGCACACACAGGATCATGGTGATGCATAGCAACGAGAGGGGAGAGTGTTCTCTACATACCCTCGTAGGCCGAAAACGGAAGCGTTAGCACAAGGCGGTTGATGTAGTCGTACGTCTTCACGATCCGACCGATCCAAGTACCGAACGTAAGACACCTCTGAGTTCAGCACACGTTGAGCTCGATGACATCCCGTGAACTCCGATCCAACAGAGTTCACGAGAGAGTTCCGTCAGCACGATGGTGTGGTGACGGTGATGATGTTGCTACCGACGCAGGGCTTCGCCTAAGCACCGCTACGATATGATCGAGGTGGAATATGGCAGAGGGGGCACCACACACGGCTAAGAGATCAAGAGATCAATTGTTGTGTCTAGAGGTGCCCCCTGCCCCCGTATATAAAGGACCAGGGGGGAGGAGGCGGCCGGCCAGGGGAGGGCGCGCCAGGGAAGAGTCCTACTCCCACCGGGAGTAGGACTCCCTCTTTTCCTAGTTGGAGTAGGAGGGGGAAAGGAAGGGAAGGAGAGAGAGGAAGGAAAGGGGGGCGCCGCCCCCCTCCTTGTCCAATTCGGACTAGAGGGGGAGGGGGCACGTGGCCTGCCATAGCTGCCCCTCCTCTTCTCCACTAAAGCCCATCTTGGCCCATTAAACTCCCCAGGGGGTTCCGATAACCCCCCGGTGCTCCGGTATATGTCTGAAACTCCCTGAAACCATTCCTGTGTCCGAACATAGTCGTCCAATATATCAATCTTTATGTCTCGACCATTTAGAGACTCCTCGTCATGTCCATGATCATATCCGGGACTCCGAACTACCTTCGGTACATTAAAACACAAAAACTCATAATACAATCGTCACCGAAACTTTAAGCGTGCGGACACTATGGGTTCGAGAACTATGTAGACATGACCGAGACATGTCTCCGGTCAATAACCAATAGCGGAACCTGGATGCTCATATTGGCTCCTACATAATCTACGAAGATCTTTATCGGTCAAATCGCATAACAACTCCCTTGTTCCCTTTGTCATAGGTATGTTACTTGCCCGAGATTCGATCGTCGATATCTCAATACCTAGTTCAATCTCGTTACCGGCAAGTCTCTTTAATCGTTCCATAATATATCATACCGCAACTAACTCATTAGTTACAATGCTTGCAAGGCTTATAGTGATGTGCATTACAGAGTGGGCCCAAAGATACCTCTCCGACAATCGGAGTGACAAATCCTAATCTCGAAATACGCCAACCCAACAAGTACCTTCGGAGACACCAGTAGAGCACCTTTATAATCACCCAGTTATGTTGTGACGTTTGGTAGAACACAAAGTGTTTCTCCGATAAACGGGAGTTGCATAATCTCATAGTCACAGGAACATGTATAAGTCATGAAGAAAGCAATAGCAACATACTAAATGATCAAGTGCTAAGCTAACGGAATGGGTCAAGTCAATCACATCATTCTCCTAATGATGTGATCCCATTAATCAAATGACAACTCATGTATATGGTTAGGAAACTTAACCATCTTTGATTAACGAGCTAGTCAAGTAGAGGCATACTAGTGACACTATGTTTGTCTATATATTCACACATGTATTATGTTTCCGGTTAATACAATTCTAGCATGAATAATAAACATTTATCATGAAATAAGGAAATAAATAATAACTTTATTATTGCCTCTAGGGCATATTTCCTACACGATGGTCTTTTCCTACCAATCTATCCCCCTAGGAGCATGCGCGTAGTGCTTGGTTTTGATGACTTGTAGATTTTTGCAATAAGTATGTGAGTTCTTTATGACTAATGTTGAGTCCATGGATTATACGCAATATCACCCTTCCATAATTGCTAGCCTCTTCGGTACCGTGCATTGCCCTTTCTCACCTCGATAGTTGGTGCAAACTTGGTTAGTGCATCCAAACCTCGTGATATTATACGCTCTATCACACATAAGCCTCCTTGTATCTTCCTCAAAACAGCTACCATACCTACCTATTATGGCATTTCCATAGCCATTCCAAGATATATTGCCATACAACTTTCCACCGTTCCGTTTATTATGACACGCTCCATCATTGTCATATTGCTTTGCATGATCACGTAGTTGACATCGTATTTGTGGCAAAGCCACCCTCATAATTCTTTCATACATGTCACTCTTGATTCATTGCACATCCCGGTACACCGCTGGAGGCATTCACATAGAGTCATATTTTGTTCTAAGTATCGAGTTGTAATTCTTGAGTTGTAAGTAAATAAAAGTGTGATGATTTTCATTATTAGAGCATTGTCCCATGTGAGGAAAGGATGATGAAGACTATGATTCTCCCACAAGTCGGGATGAGATTCCGGACGAAAAAAAGAGACCATAAAGAAAAGAGAAAAAAGGCCCAAATAGAAAAAATGAGAGAAAAAGAGAGAAGGGGCAATGTTACTATCTTTTTTCCACACTTGTGCTTCAAAGTAGAACCATGATATTCATGATAGAGAGTCTCTTATTTTGTCACCTTCATATACTAGTGGGAATTTTTCATTATAGAACTTGGCTTGTATATCCCAATGACGGGCTTCCTCAAAATGCCCTAGGTCTTCATGAGCAGGCAAGTTGGATGCACACCCACTTAGTTTCTTTTGTTAAGCTTTCATGTATTTATAGCTCTAGTGCATCTGTTGCATGGCAATCACTGCACATTGCATTGACATCAATTGATGGGCATCTCCATAGCCTGTTGATTAGCCGAGTCAATGTGAGACTTTCTCCTTTTTTGTCTTCTCACACAACCTCCATCATCACATTCTATTCCACCCATAGTGCTATATTCATAGCTCACACTCATATATTGCGTGAAAGTTGAAAGAGTCTGAAAAGGCTAAGTATGAAACAATTGCTTGGCTTGTCATCGGGGTTGTGCATGATGGGAGCATTTTGTGTGATGAAAATGAAGCATGGCCAAACTATATGATTTTGTAGGGATAAGCTTTCTTTGGCTATGTTATTTTGATAAGACATAATTGCTTGGTAAACATGCTTGAAGTATTATTGTTTTTATGTCAATATTAAACTTTTTTCTAGAATCTTTTGGATCTAAACATTCATGAAGCAATAAAGAGAATTACATTGAAAATTATGTTAGGTAGCATTCCACATAAAAAATTCTGTTTTTATCATTTACCTACTCGAGGACGAGCAGGAATTAAGCTTGGGGATGCTTGATACATCTCCAACGTATCTATAATTTTTGATTATTCCATGCTATTATATTATCTGTTTTGGATGTTTAATGGGCTTTATTATGCACTTTTATATTATTTTTGGGACTAACCTATTAACCAAAGGCCCAACACAAATTGCTATTTTTTTGCCTATTTCAGTGTTTCGCAGAAAAAGAATATCAAACGGAATCCAAACGGAATGAAACCTTCGCGAGGATCTTTTTTGAAACAAACGCAATCCAGGAGACTTGGAGTGGAGGTCAAGGAAGCAACGAGGCGGCCATGAGAAAGGGAGGTGCGCCTAGGGGGGTAGGCGCGCCCCCACCCTCGTGGGCCCCTCGTAGCTCCACCGACCTACTTCTTTCGTCTATATATACTCTTATACCCTGAAAACATCCAGGGGAGCCACAAAACCACTTTTCCACCGCCGCAACCTTCTGTACTCGTGAGATCCCATCTGGGGACCTTTTCCGGCGATCTGCCGGAGGGGAATTCGATCACGGAAGGCTTCTACATCAACACCGTAGCCTCTCTGATGATGTGTGAGTAGTTTACCACAGACCTTCGGGTCCATGGTTATTAGCTAGATGGCTTCTTCTCTCTCTTTGGATCTCAATACAAAGTTCTCCTCGATGTTCTTGGAGATCTATTCGATGTAATACTTTTTGCGGTGTGTTTGTCGAGATCCGATGAATTGTGGGTTTATGATCAAGATTATCTATGAAAAATATTTGATTCTTCTCTGAATTCTTATATGCATGATTTGATATCTTTGCAAGTCTCTTCAAATTTTCGGTTTAGTTTGGCCTACTAGATTGATCTTTCTTGCAATGGTAGAAGTGCTTAGCTTTGGGTTCAATCTTGCGGTGCTCGATCCTAGTGACAGAAAGGGAACTGACACGTATTGTATCGTTGCCATCGAGGATAAAAAGATGGGGTTTATATCATATTGTTTCAGTTTATCCCTCTACATCATGTCATCTTGCCTAATGCATTACTCTGTTCTTATGAACTTAATACTCTAGATGCTTGCTAGATAGCGGTCGATGTGTGGAGTAATAGTAGTAGATGCAGAATCGTTTCGGTCTACTTGACGCGGATGTGATGCCTATGTTCATGATCATGCCTAGATATTCTCATAACTATGCACTTTTCTATCAATTGCTCGGCAGTAATTTGTTCACCCATCGTAATATATGCTATCCTGAGAGAAGTCACTAGTGAAACCTATGGCCACCGGGTCTACTTTACATCATATAAGTTTCCGATCTACAATTCTAGTTTGCCATTTATTTTATTTTGCAATCTTTACTTTTCAATCTATACAACAAAAATAGCAAAAATATTTATCTTATTGTCTTTATCAGATCTCACTTTTGTAAGTGACCGTGAAGGGATTGACAACCCTTTTATCGCGTTGGTTGCGAGGTTCTTGTTTGTTTGTGCAGGTACTAGGCGACTTGCGTGTAGTCTCCTACTGGATTGATACCTTGGTTTTCAAAAACTAAGGGAAATACTTACGCTACTTTGCTGCATCACCCTTTCCTCTTTAAGGAAAAATCAACGCATGCTCAAGAGGTAGCAGGGGGTCTTGGTATTGAGAACTTAGAAATCAAGAATAAATGCCTTATGAGTAAATGTCTCTATAGGTTAGAGACAGAGCTGGAAGGTATGTGGGCACAAATTTTACGCAATAAGTATTTGCAGTCGAAAACGCTCGCCCAGGTTACCATGAGACCAACTGACTCGCCATTCTGGAAGGGACTTATGAGAACGAAGGACTTGTTCTTTCGTAGGGTCAAATTCTTGGTTGGCAATGGGATGTTAACAAGATTTTGGGAGGATACGTGGTTAGGAGAGACGCCCCTAGCCGTACGTACAACATCCCACCCTTTATAGCATTTTGCAACCTAAGGTAGATTACATAGGCATAGTATTTCAAACGATTCTCTTAAATATTCAGTTCAGACGGGCGTTAGTTGGAGCGATGGACTACCTAGATGCACTTGGTTCGGAGATTGATAGATGTTCAATTATTCGACCAACCGGATTCGATGCACTGAAGTTAGCTAGAAATGGGGTATTTACGGTGAAATCTTTCTATATGGATTTGATTAATTCTGGCCCAATCTCAAGATCGTTACATATTTGGAAGGTTAAGGTTCCGTTGCGTATTAAAAAATTTATGTGGTTCGTCCACAAGCAAGTAATGCTCACCAAGGATAACTTAATCAAGAGGTGATGGGTGGGAAGTTCACGTTGTTGTTTTTATGATCAAGATGAAACAATACAACATCTATTCCTTGAGTGCCTACTCGCCAAATTGCTTTGGAGAACGATTCATATAGCCTTTAACATTAATCCTCCATTTGACATTGATTCGTTGTTTGGAACGTGGTTAGCTAGGGTTGAGCATACTACTGCGGCTCGCATTCGGGTTGGAATATGTGCGCTTCTTTGGGCTATATGGAACTGTAGGAATGATATAATTTTTAACAGACAACACACTTTAACTTTCTTGCAGGTCATCATCAGAGCTACCGCATGGATCCGTACGTGGTCCTTACTCACTCCTATGGAGTCCAGGAAGCCTTTGGTTAATAGGTGCAATCAGTGAGAGATGGTAGCACGGGCTATATTCAACCGGTTCGGATGGCGGTTGCATAATAGGATAGGAGTCTAGGGAGCTTATCTATTACATTGCCTTACCGGTTGCGATTTTTAGCATGTACTTTTCATTTTTTTTTCGCTTCGCTTGCGAGCCGTAATACTCTTATGACTTTGTGCTAGTTCGAGGATTTTTAATAAGATGGCTGCATGCATCATTATGATGCAGAGGCCGGGGTTATGCCTCCATTTCCAAAAAAATGTAAGTGCAAGCATGTATGTAACAACGAACAAGATGTTGATATTCAAAAGGGAAACATTTGCTGCTGACCGACTCGGCCAGCCGCGCGTGACGCATTGGATCGTATGTGATCCTGCGGCCAATAGCAGCTCTTCCGCCCACCTTATCCACATGACGTCCCTTCTTCCTCCTCTAGATGTTCTTCTTTTCTACTAAATTCAGCACGCACCACCAGCGGACACCACTGGCGGCCGCCTCGGGACCTCTCCAGATGATTCCAAGAAAGGGAGCAACAATGGCATGTGAGCTCTTGGCGGTGCGACAACCGCATGGCCGTGTGCTACAACCACCGCGGCCACATGCTACAACCCGATTGTGACCACTTGCTAGGGGCAGCGGCAATGGCCACCATAGCAACTGGAGATGCGTCCCTACGAATGACAAAAACTATGCTGGAACCAGCAATGTAGAATGCTACTAGCGATGGCGCGAGATGTTGGAACCAATGTCCCGAGATGCTGGAACCAGCGGTGTGTTGTGCTACTGAAATTTGTACCAACGTTTTTTTGCTGGAACGAGTCAACGAGAATATTGGAACCAGCAGCACGACTGCTACAACCAGCAAGGGCTTGTGGCAGAAGCTGCATCTGTGGCGCCCGTGAGCTAGGACGGAGACGACCATACGTCACAATGTTTTTGCAACCGACATCTCTATTTGCTGAAACCGGTGGCTCGGAATGCTGGAACTGGTGATGTGGGGTGCTAGAACGGTGATGTTGTTTTTGCTAGAACCTGCTGGAATTTCGTCTATTTTGAGCCAGCCCAATAGCAGTTTCAGAAATTTCTAATAAATTTTAGAGGCCCACTCAGTCCATTTGTACAAAGCAAGAGGTCGAACTAAAGTTTAGCGCCATATTACTAGTTTGGTAGGAGTTGGACCTCCTTATAAGGGAGGATGTTTTCCCACATGTATGAGCATGAGAACAAGAGGGACATTCACGCGCGCTCCTCCTTCGCCGCCCGCCTCGCCACGCCACGCCTCGTCATGATGCGCCGCAGGTTGCGGAAATGAGCCGCTTGGAGGTCGCTCCTCTCCAGAGATGTACAGTAGAACAACACATTCCTCTCGCCCCCAGGTTCCTGATCACTGAGCTACTGCTACGTTCTTCCCCATCCCGGCTTGCGGCGTGCACCCTAGGTCGGGACAGTAGGCCTCCGAAACCGCACCTCTTTGAGTCCTATACGGGAGAAGGGTGATCAGGTTTTTCGGGAGCGCTTCGCGCGACTACTGACTTCTTCATCACGGATGCCCCGGACTTTGACTACTACTTCCCCGACGATGACTTCTTCCCCGATGTCGACAACCTCTTCGACGACATGGCTGGCGAGGATGTCGACCCCAAGTCCAGTGCTTCTGCTTCTGCTGCTGCTGCTGCTGCTGTCCCGTATGTGTTCTTGCTTGTTTTGTTAGAGGTCCTGCCACAGTTCTTTGTTCTAGCGTCTGCCCTACATATGTTAGGATCTTCATATATGCAACTTGCTCTACTAGTGAGGATGTCAACCCCAAGTCCAGTGCTGCTGCTGTCCCGTACATGTTCTTGCTTGTTTTGTTAGAGGTCCTACCACAGTTCTTTGTTCTAGTGTCTGCCCTACATATGTTAGGTTCTTCATATATGAAACTTGCTCTACTATCTTCTCTAGATATGTTTGGTTACAGTTCATATTTGCATATGCTATTTACCATCTCTCTGTCAGATTGCATGAGTTGCTTTATCTCTGCTATTTTTAGTCATACTTTATCTAGTATTTTCGTTAATAAAATCATATGATAAATTGCTCATATTTCCAACAATCCAAAAACCTTATTATAGGCAATTTACGCCAAGTGGTTTTCATGCTTCCATGAGACCTCCTATTTTTGAGGGTATCCACTATAAGAGGCGCGTGAGAGCAGTCTTATGGTTTCAAACCATGAGTTGCCATGATGCCACTCTTGGCAAGTCTGAAGGGGAGTATGATGCCCAATAGGAACAAGCTTTTTAGAAAATGAATACTCTGTTTAAGGCTGCTCTCTTAAGTGTTCTTAGTGAGAACATAGTTGATGCTAATGCATCAATTGACAATGGAAAAGATATTTGGGACACACTCGAGGCCAAGTTTGGGGTCTCGGATGCCGGCACTGAGCTGTACATCATGGAACAATTCTATGACTACATGATGACTGAAGAGCGCTCCGTGGTTGAGCAAGCTCACGAGATACAATCATTTTCTAGAGCACTTGAGCACTTCAATTGTATGCTCATGCGTCTCCGTCGTATCTACTTTTCCAAACACTTTTGCCCTTGTTTTGAACTCTAACTTGCATGATTTGAATGGAACTAACCTGGCCTGACGTTGTTTTCAGCAGAATTATCATGGTGTTATTTATGTGCAGAAACAAAAGTTCTTGGAATGACCTAAAACTTCACGGAACAACTTTTCAGAAATAATAAAAAATCCTTGCAAAAGATGAAGGCCAGGGGGCCCACCACCTGTCCACGAGGGTGGGGGCGCGCCTGCCCCCCTAGGGCGCGCCCCTACCTCGTGGGCCCCCTGGAGCTCCTCCGACCTCAACTCCAACTCTATATATTTGGTTTTGGGGAGAAAAAAAATCAGAGAGAAGGATTCATCGCGTTTTACGATACAGAGCCGCCGCCAAGCCCTAAAACCTCTCGGGAGGGCTAATCTGGAGTCCGTTGGGGGCTCCGGAGAGGGGAATCCGTCGTCATCGTCATCATCAACCATCCTCCATCACCAATTTCATGATGCTCACCGCCGTGCGTGAGTAATTTCATCGTAGACTTGCTGGACGGTGATGGGTGATACGTCTGCAACGTATCTATAATTTTTATTGCTCTATGCTATATTATCTACTGTTTTGGACATTATTGGGCTTTATTATCCACTTTTATATTATTTTTGGGACTAACCTATTAACCGGAGGCCCAGCCCAGAATTGTTGTTTTTTGCCTGTTTTAGGGTTTCGAAGAAAAGGAATATCAAACGAAGTCCAAATGGAATGAAACCTTCGGGAACGTGATTTTCTTAACGAACAAGAGCTGGGAGACTTGGACCCTATGTCAAGACACAAAAGAGGAGGCCACGAGGTAGGGGGTGCGCCTACCCCCCCAAGCGTGCCCTCCACCCTCGTGGCCCCCCTGTTGCTCCACCGACGTACTCTTTCCTCCTATATATACCTACGTACCCCCAAACGATCAGAAACGGAGCCAAAACCCTAATTCCACCGCCGTAACTTTCTGTATCCACGAGATCCCATCTTGGGGCCCGTTCCGGAGCTCCGCCGGAGGGGGCATCGATCACGGAGGGCTTCTACATCAACACCATAGCCCCTCTGATGAAGTGTGAGTAGTTCACCTCAGACCTACGGGTCCATAGTTAGTAGCTAGATGGCTTCTTCTCTCTTTTTGGATCTCAATACAATGTTCTCCCCCTCTCTTGTGGAGAACTATTCGATGTAATCTTCTTTTTGCGGTGTGTTTGTTGGGACCGTTGAATTGTGGGTTTATGATCAAGTCTATCTATGAACAATATTTGAATCTTCTCTGAATTCTTTTACGTATGATTGGTTATCTTTGCAAGTCTCTTCGAATTATCAGTTTGGTTTGGTCTACTAGATTGACCTTTCTTGCAATTGGAGAAGTGCTTAGCTTTGGGTTCAATCTTGCGGTGTCCTTTTCCGGTAACAGTAGGGGCAGCAAGGCACATATTGTATTGTTGCCATCGATGATAATAAGATGGGGTTTTCATCATATTGCATGAGTTTATCCCTCTACATCATGTCATCTTGCTTAAGGCGTTACTCTGTTTTCATTAACTTAATACTCTAGATGCATGCTGGTAGCGGTCGATGAGTGGAGTAATAGTAGTAGATGCAGGCAGGAGTCGATCTACTTGTCTCGGACGTGATGCCTATATACATGATCATACCTAGATATTCTCATAACTATGCTCAATTCTGTCGATTGCTCAACAGTTATTTGTTCACCTAGCGTAGAATACTTATGCTCTCGAGAGAAGCCACTAGTGAAACATATGGCCCCTGGGTCTATCTTCATCATATTAGTCTCCTGCTACTTAGTTATTTCCTTTGCTTTTTACTTTACTTTTATTTTACTTTGCATCTTATCACAAAAATACCAAAAATCTTATCTTATCATATCTATCAGATCTCACTCTCGTAAGTGGCCGTGTAGGGATTGACAACCCCTTACCGCGTTGGTTGCGATGATTTATTTGTTTTGTGCAGGTACGAGGGACTGGCGCGTAGCCTCCTACTGGATTGATACCTTGGTTCTCAAAAACGGAGGGAAATACTTACGCTACTCTGTTGCAAGAGCTAGCAAGAAGGATTTCTGGGAAAACCAACGCAGTGCTCAAGAGGTAGCACGAAGGATTTCTGGCGCCGTTGCCGGGGAGGTCTACGCAAAAGTCAATATACCAAGTACCCATCACATATCCTTATCTCCCGCATTACATTATTTGTCATTTGCCTCTCGTTTTCCTCTCCCCCACTTCACCCCTGCTGTTTTATTCACCCTTCTTCTGTTCATCTTTCCATTTGCGTTGATGTCTTACTTGGCTCGTTTGCTAGTTTGGTCGGAATAATTGTTTATTTATTACTAAACAGAGAACCTAAAGATCCTCATCCGCTTGCTAATCTATTTAAGAGATCCAATTATGATGAACCAACTGCTAGTGAGTTTTTTGCACTAGATTATCTTTATGAAGTTTTGCTTGAAATTCGTGAATCTGAAAATTGTGATGAAGTAATTTATGGAGTGATTCACAATGAATCTTTGAATGAAAAGCATGATTGCAATGATGTTATTATAAATTATCTTAATGTTAATTGTGCTAATAATATGCAAAACCCTAAGCCTGGGGATGCTAGTTTTGCTATGTCCTCTACTTGTTGCAATGATCATGATTGGGGTGATTCTTCTTTTGATCTTGAAAATTTATTGAATCCCAATGATGAATATGAGATTGATAATAATGTTTGCAATATTGAAAGTGGGTTTGGAAGAGTGTCAACTTTAGATCCCGCATATTTAAATAATGCTCAATCTTATGAAGTTTTTGATAAAAGTGGGTTTGAAGAGGTCATGACTTTAGTTAATGTTAATCCCACTATTTTGGAAAAGTGTCAACTTTGCATGCATGTGGATCGTGTTGAAAATATTTTATGTGATAGCTATTTTGTTGAATTTGCTTATGATACCACATGCAATTATTATGAGAGAGGAAAAATATGATGGTAGAAATTTTCATGTTACTAAATTACCTCTCGTTATGTTGAGATTACTATTGTTTCTTTCCTCACGTCCAGAAATTTATTTTAGAATTTTTGGGGTTCCATATCTTGCGCTAGCTACAGATTACTACAGACTGTTTTGTTTTTGACAGATTCTGTTTTTTTCCGTGTGTTTGCTTATTTTGATGAATTTATGGCTAGTGAAATAGTTTATAAACCATAGAGAAGTTGGAATGCAGTAGGTTTAACATCAATATAAATAAAGAATGAGTTCATTACAGTACCTTGAAGTGATCTTTTGTTTTCTTGCGCTAATGGAGCTCACGAGATTTTCTACTTTAAGTTTTGTGTTGTGAAGTTTTCAAGTTTTGGGTAAAGATTTGTTGGATTATGGAACAAGTAGTGGCAAGAGCCTAAGCTTGGGGTTGCCCATGGCACCTCCAAGATGTAACATCCCGATTCTCGGAATGTTTAAGAAAAAGTTTTCCAAAAATCAGGGCAAGAAAATTTTGTTTGTTTTATTTGTTAACAAAGCTTAAATTGGAATTTTATAATTTGGAGGATTTAATTTGATCTAATGCAAACTTAAATTTAAATTGAGTTTTTATTTTTCTCTTTTAGTTAGGTTTTGTTTTTCTCCCTTCAGCATATTAAATTATGCGCGTGTGTATATTTCTTTGGATTTTCCGAAGTCATTTTTTTTGTCTCCTTTCCATTTCTATTTTTTTCCATAAAAGAAACTCGTTTCCCCCCCTCACATTATAAGTCTCTCTCTTCTTGGGTGCAGCCCAAATCTTTGTTTGTTCCTTCCAAACTTAATGGGTCTATCCCAATCTATCTCCTCACTTCTTTATTTATTTTTTCTTCAAACCGAATTGGCCAGCTCATCTTCTTTTATCTTTTCTTTCTCTCCCACTTGGGCCTGCCCAACTTGGCCCAATACCCACTAGAGCGAACCCCTCTTCTCCTCCTCATCTGTATGTTCCTAACCTACAGAAACTAAACAGCCATGTACGTGTTGATTGTTGCCTTCCTTTAATTTCTACCCCTGCCTATTTCTCTTCACTTGCCATCTCTCACATCCAGATAAACCTCTTCTCCTTCCCAGCTAGCGCTTCTTCTCCACGACTTCACCCATGTGTACACGTACATGCGCACACCAGCAGAGAGAAAAGGAAACGTACAGGCACTATGCACCTGTCCTCATTCTCCCTTTAATTGCTACAGTTTGTATATCCAAATATATGAGGATGTGTTCCTCTATCTCCTCTTCCACCCCGCAGAAACTCCTGCCTCTCCCTTCCTCGTTCTCTTGAGAACTCTCCATAACACTCTGCAAAGAAACGTTGCTCGATGGACACCGGTGTTCGACCCTGATGAAGGAGGCCATCCCCATCCGTTTCCTTGCGCCAGGAACTTATCCTCCATACCATGAATCCATTCAGAGAAGAAAGAACGCGATCCGTCGACCACACACGAAGAATTCCGCATGTCCGTGTACACTGTTCATCAAGTTCGTCGCACTCTTCCATCAAACTCGGTGAGGCTCTATCAAATTCCTTTTGCACGTGTACTCTTCATCATCTACTCTATCCCGTAGACATCATCGTTCATCCTATCTATACCGTTTCTCGCGCCGATGCATGAATGGATGCCATTGACATGTTGGCGTATTTTTTTGTAGTTCCTCGGATGATCTTGTGTTCAACATATGATTTGTTTCTCATGCCCGTAATAACTTTACAGTGGAGTTAGATCGCTAGTTTTATCAATAGGATTTTAGTATAAATTTTGTTATAGTGATTCTTGCCCAAGGTTGAATCGGGATTGTTCATCGGTTAATTTTTTTTGAATTAATTAATATGTTATTGTTCATTTATTTGCGTTATGCCTAGAAGTGTATCTTATTGGTTTCATAATTTGGCCAAGGTTGGAGAAGACTGTATTTACAAGAAAGTGAGTGGGAGCTCTGTAGCATTTCTGATATTATATGTGGATGACATATTACTGATCGGAAATGATATAAAATTTCTGGATAGCATAAAGGGATACTTGAATAAAAGTTTTTCAATGAAAGACCTCGGTGAAGCTTTTTACATATTAGGCATAAAGATCTATAGAGATAGATCAAGATGTTTAATTGGACTTTCACAAAGCACATACCTTGACAAGATTTTGAAGAAGTTCAAAATGGATCAAGCAAAGAAATGGTTCTTCCCTGTGTTACAAGGTGTGAAGTTGAGTCGGACTCAATGCCCGACCACTGCAGAAGATAGAGAGAAGATGAAAGATGTTCCCTATGCTTCAGCCATAGGCTCTATCATGTATGCAATGCTGTGTACCAGACCTGATGTATGCTTTGCTATAAGTCTAGCAGGGAGGTACCAAAGTAATCCAGGAGTGGATCACTGGACAGCGGTCAAGAACATCCTGAAGTACCTGAAAAGGACTAAGGATATGTTTCTCGTATATGGAGGTGACAAAGAGCTCATCGTAAATGGTTACGTTGATGCAAGCTTTGACACTGATCCGGACGATTCTAAATCGCAAACCGGATACGTGTTTACATTAAACGGTGGAGCTGTCAGTTGGTGCAGTTCTAAACAAAGCGTCGTGGCGGGATCTACGTGTGAAGCGGAATACATAGCTGCTTCAGAAGTAGCAAATGAAGGAGTCTAGATGAAGGAGTTCATATCCGATCTAGGTGTCGTACCTAGTGCATCGAGTCCAATGAAAATCTTTTGTGACAATACTGGTGCAATTGCCTTGGCGAAGGAATCCAGATTTCACAAGAGAACCAAGCACATCAAGAGACGCTTCAATTCCATACGGGATCTAGTCCGGGTGGGAGACACAGAGATTTGCAAGATACATACAGATCTGAATGTTACAGATCCGTTGGCTAAGCCTCTTCCACGAGCAAAACATGATCAGCACCAAGGCTCCATGGGTGTTAGAATCATTACTGTGTAAACTAGATTATTGACTCTAGTGCAAGTGGGAGACTGAAGGAAATATGCCCTAGAGGCAATAATAAAGTTATTATTTATTTCCTTATATCATGATAAAAGTTTATTATTCATGCTAGAATTGTATTAACCGGAAACATAATACATGTGTGAGTACATAGACAAACAGAGTGTCACTAGTATGCCTCTACTAGACTAGCTTGTTAATCAAAGATGGTTATGTTTCCTAACCATGGACAAAGAGTTGTCATTTGATTAACAGGATCACATCATTAGTTGAATGATCTGATTGACATGACCCATTCCATTAGCTTAGCACCCGATCGTTTAGTATGTTGCTATTGCTTTCTTCATGACTTATACATGTTCCTATGACTATGAGATTATGCAACTCCCGTTTGCCAGAGGAACACTTTGTGTGCTACCAAACGTCACAACGTAACTGGGAGATTATAAAGGAGCTCTACAGGTGTCTTCAAAGGTACATGTTGGGTTGGCGTATTTCGAGATTAGGATTTGTCACTCCGATTGTCGGAGAGGTATCTCTGGGCCCTCTTGGTAATGCACATCACTTAAGCCTTGCAAGCATTGCAACTAATGAGTTAGTTGCGGGATGATGTATTATAGAACGAGTAAAGAGACTTGCCGGTAACGAGATTGAACTAGGTATGGGATACCGACGATCGAATCTCGGGCAAGTAACATACCGATGACAAAGGGAACAACGTATGTTGTTATGCGGTCTGACCGATAAAAGATCTTCGTAGAATATGTAGGAGCCAATATGAGCATCCAGGTTCCGCTATTGGTTATTGACCGGAGACGTGTCTCGGTCATGTCTACATTGTTCTCGAACCCGTAGGGTCCGCACGCTTAAGGTTACGATGACCGTTATATTATGAGTTTATACATTTTGATGTACCGAAGGTTGTTCGGAGTCCCGGATGTGATCACGGACATGACGAGGAGTCTCGAAATGGTCGAGACATAAAAATTGATATATTGGAAGCCTATGTCTGGATATCGGAAGTGTTCCGGGTGAAATCGGGATTTTACCGGAGTACCGGGAGGTTACCGGAACCCCCCGGGAGCTATATGGGCCTAAGTGGGCCTTAGTGGAAAAGAGAAGGGGCAGCCCAAGATGGGCCGCGCGCCCCTCCCCTCCCTTGGTCCGAATAGGACAAGGAAAGGGGGCCGGCCCCCCTCTCTCTTTTCCCCCCTCCGCGAATCCTATTCCAACTAGGATTGGGGGGGGGGGAATCCTACTCCCAGAGGGAGTAGGACTCCTCCTGGCGCGCCTCTCCTAGGCCGGCTGCACCCCCCCCTTGAGCCTTTATATACGGAGGCAGGGGCACCCCAGAGGAACACAAGTTGATCCACGTGATCATATTCTTAGCCGTGTGCGGTGCCCCCTTCCACCATAGTCCTCGATAATATTGTAGCGGTGCTTAGGCGAAGCCCTGCTGCAGTAGTACATCAAGATCGTCACCACGCCATCGTGCTGACGGAACTCTTCCCCGACACTTTGCTGGATCGGAGTCCGGGGATCGTCATCGAGCTGAATGTGTGCTAGAACTCAGAGGTGCCGTAGTTTCGGTGCTTGATCGGTCGGGCCATGGAGACGTACGACTACATCAACCAAACGCTTCCGTTGTCGATCTACAAGGGTACGTAGATCATACTCTCCCCTCTCGTTGCTATGCATCACCATGATCTTGCGTGAGCGTAGGAATTTTTTTGAAATTACTACGAAACCCAACAGTGGCATCCGAGCCTAGGTTTTATATGTTGATGTTATATGCACGAGTAGAACACAAGTGAGTTGTGGGCGATATAAGTCGTACTGCTTACCAGCATGTCATACTTTGGTTCGGCGGTATTGTTGGACGAAGCGGCCCGGACTGACATTACGCGTACGCTTACGCGAGACCGGTTCTCCCGACGTGCTTTGCACATAGGTGGCTTGCGGGTGACAGTTTCTCCAACTTTAGTTGAACTGAGTGTGGCTACGCCCGGTCCTTGCGAAGGTTAAAACAGCACCAACTTGACAAACTATCTTTGTGGTTTTTGATGCGTAGGTAAGATTGGTTCTTGCTTAAGCCCGTAGCAGCCACGTAAAACATGCAACAACAAAGTAGAGGACATCTAACTTGTTTTTGGAGGGCATGTTGTGATGTGATATGGTCAAGACATGATGCTAAATTTTATTGTATGAGATGATCATGTTTTGTAACCGAGTTATCGGCAACCGACAGGAGCCATATGGTTGTCGCTTTATTGTATGTAATGCAATCGCACTGTAATGCTTTACTTTATCACTAAGCGGTAGCGATAGTCGTGGAAGCATAAGATTGGCGAGACGACAATGATGCTACGATGGAGATCAAGGTGTCGCGCCGGTGACGATGGTGATCATGACGGTGCTTCGGAGATGGAGATCACAAGCACAAGATGATGATGGCCATATCATATCACTTATATTGATTGCATGTGATGTTTATCTTTTATGCATCTTATCTTGCTTTGATTGACGGTAGCATTATAAGATGATCTCTCACTAAATTATCAAGAAGTGTTCTCCCTGAGTATGCACCGTTGCGAAAGTTCTTCGTGCTGAGACACCACGTGATGATCGGGTGTGATAGGCTCTACGTTCAAATACAACGGGTGCAAAACAGTTGCACACACGGAATACTCAGAGCCAAGCATATACAGATATGGCCTCGGAACACGGAGACCGAAAGATCGAGCGTGAATCATATAGTAGATATGATCAACATAGTGATGTTCACCAATGAAACTACTCCATCTGACATGATGATCGGACATGGTTTAGTTGATTTGGATCACGTAATCACTTAGAGGATTAGAGGGATATCTATCTAAGTGGGAGTTCTTTAAGTAATATGATTAATTGAACCTAAATTTATCATGAACTTAGTACCTGATAGTATCTTGCTTGTTTATGTATGATTGTAGATCAATGGCCCGTGCTGTTGTTCCGTTGAATTTTAATGCGTTCCTTGAGAAAGCAAAGTTGAAAGATGATGGTAGCAATTACACGGACTGGGTCCGTAACTTGAGGATTATCCTCATTGCTGCACAGAAGAACTTCGTCCTGGAAGCACCGCTGGGTGCCAGGCCTGCTGCTGGAGCAACACCAGATGTTGTGAACGTCTGGCAGAGCAAAGCTAATGACTACTCGATAGTTCAGTGTGCCATGCTTTACGGCTTAGAACCGGGACTTCAACGATGTTTTGAACGTCATGGAGCATATGAGATGTTCCAGGAGTTGAAGTTAATATTTCAAGCAAATGCCCGGATTGAGAGATATGAAGTCTCCAATAAGTTCTATAGCTGCAAGATGGAGGAGAACAGTTCTGTCAGTGAGCATATACTCAAAATGTCTGGGTATAATAATCACTTGATTCAAATGGGAGTTAATCTTCCAGATGATTGCGTCATTGACAGAATTCTCCAATCACTGCCACCAAGCTACAAGAGCTTCGTGATGAACTATAATATGCAAGGGATGAATAAGTCTATTCCCGAGCTCTTCGTAATGCTGAAAGCTGCGGAGGTAGAAATCAAAAAGGAGCATCAAGTGTTGATGGTCAACAAGACCACTAGTTTCAAGAAAAAGGGCAAAGGGAAGAAGAAGGGGAACTTCAAGAAGAACCGCAAGCAAGTGGATGCTCAAGAGAAGAAACCCAAGTCTGGACCTAAGCCTGAAACTGAGTGCTTCTACTGCAAGCAGACTGGTCACTGGAAGCGGAACTGCCCCAAATATTTGGCGGATAAGAAGGATGGCAAGGTGAACAAAGGTATATGTGATATACATGTTATTGATGTGTACCTTACTAATGCTCGCAGTAGTACCTGGATATTTGATACTGGTTCTGTTGCTAATATTTGCAACTCGAAACAGGGACTACGGATTAAGCGAAGATTGGCTAAGGACGAGGTGACGATGCGCGTGGGAAATGGTTCCAAAGTCGATGTGATCGCAGTCGGCACGCTACCTCTACATCTACCTTCGGGATTAATATTAGACCTAAATAATTGTTATTTGGTGCCAGCGTTAAGCATGAACATTATATCTGGATCTTGTTTGATGCGAGACGGTTATTCATTTAAATCAAAGAATAATGGTTGTTCTATTTATATGAGTAATATCTTTTATGGTCATGCACCCTTGAAGAGTGGTCTATTCTTATTGAATCTCGATAGTAGTAACACACATATTCATAATGTTGAAACCAAAAGATGCAGAGTTGATAATGATAGTGCAACTTATTTGTGGCACTGCCGTTTAGGTCATATCGGTGTAAAGCGCATGAAGAAACTCCATACTGATGGACTTTTGGAACCACTTGATTATGAATCACTTGGTACTTGCGAACCGTGCCTCATGGGCAAGATGACTAAAACACCGTTCTCCGGTACTATGGAGAGAGCAATAGATTTGTTGGAAATCATACATATAGATGTATGTGGTCCGATGAATATTGAGGCTCGTGGCGGATATCGTTATTTTCTCACCTTCACAGATGACTTAAGCAGATATGGGTATATCTATTTAATGAAACATAAGTCTGAGACATTTGAAAAGTTCAAAGAATTTCAGAGTGAAGTTGAAAATCATCGTAACAAGAAAATAAAGTTTCTACGATCTGATCATGGATGAGAATATTTGAGTTACGAGTTTGGTGTACATTTGAAACAATGCGGAATAGTTTCGCAACTCACGCCACCCGGAACACCACAGCGTAATGGTGTGTCCGAACGTCATAATCGTATTTTACTAGATATGGTGCGATCTATGATGTCTCTTACTGATTTACCGCTATCGTTTTGGGGTTATGCTTTGGAGACGGCCGCATTCATGTTAAATAGGGCACCATCAAAATCCGTTGAGACGACGCCTTATGAACTATGGTTTGGCAAGAAACCAAAGTTGTCGTTTCTGAAAGTTTGGGGCTGCGATGCTTATGTGAAAAAGCTTCAACCTGATAAGCTCGAACCCAAATCGGAGAAATGTGTCTTCATAGGATATCCAAAGGAGACTATTGGATACACCTTCTATCACAGATCCGAAGGCAAGACTTTTGTTGCTAAGTTTGGAAACTTTCTAGAGAAGGAGTTTCTCTCGAAAGAAGTGAGTAGGAGGAAAGTAGAACTTGACGAGGTAACTGTACCTGCTCCCTTATTGGAAAGTAGTGCATCACAGAAAACTGTTTCTGTGACACCTACACCAATTAGTGAGGAAGCTAATGATAATGATCATGAAACTTCAGAACAAGATACCACTGAACCTCGTAGATCAACCAGAGTAAGATCCGCACCAGAGTGGTACGGTAATCCTGTTCTAGAAGTCATGCTACTAGATCATGATGAACCTACGAACTATGAAGAAGCGATGGTGAGCCCAGATTCCGCAAAATGGCTTGAAGCCATGAAATCTGAGATGGGATCCATGTATGAGAACAAAGTGTGGACTTTGGTTGACTTGCCCAATGATCGGCAAGCAATTGAGAATAAATGGATCTTCAAGAAGAAGACTGACGCCGACGGTAATATTACTGTCTACAAAGCTCGACTTGTCGCAAAAGGGTTTCGGCAAGTTCAAGGGATTGACTACGATGAGACCTTCTCACCCGTAGCGATGCTTAAGTCTGTCCGAATCATGTTAGCAATTGCCGCATTTTATGATTATGAAATTTGGCAGATGGATGTCAAAACTGCATTCCTGAATGGATTTCTGGAAGAAGAGTTGTATATGATGCAACCGGAGGGTTTTGTCGATCCAAAGGGAGCCAACAAAGTGTGCAAGCTCCAGCGATCCATTTATGGACTGGTGCAAGCCTCTCGGAGTTGGAATAAACGCTTTGATAGTGTGATCAAAGCATTTGGTTTTATACAGACTTTTGGAGAAGCCTGTATTTACAAGAAAGCGAGTGGGAGCTCTGTAGCATTTCTGATATTATATGTGGATGACATATTACTGATCGGAAATGATATAGAATTTCTGGATAGCATAAAGGGATACTTGAATAAAAGTTTTTCAATGAAAGACCTCGGTGAAGCTTCTTACATATTAGGCATAAAGATCTATAGAGATAGATCAAGACGTTTAATTGGACTTTCATAAAGCACATACCTTGACAAGATTTTGAAGAAGTTCAAAATGGATCAAGCAAAGAAAGGGTTCTTGCCTGTGTTACAAGGTGTGAAGTTGAGTCGGACTCAATGCCCGACCACTGCAGAAGATAGAGAGAAGATGAAAGATGTTCCCTATGCTTCAGCCATAGGCTCTATCATGTATGCAATGCTGTGTACCAGACCTGATGTGTGCCTTGCTATAAGTCTAGCAGGGAGGTACCAAAGTAATCCAGGAGTGGATCACTGGACAGCGGTCAAGAACATCCTGAAGTACCTGAAAAGGACTAAGGATATGTTTCTCGTATATGGAGGTGACAAAGAGCTCATCGTAAAGGGTTACGTTGATGCAAGCTTTGACACTGATCCGGACGATTCTAAATCGCAAACCGGATACGTGTTTACATTAAACGGTGGAGCTGTCAGTTGGTGCAGTTCTAAACAAAGCGTCGTGGCGGGATCTACGTGTGAAGCGGAATACATAGCTGCTTCGGAAGCAGCAAATGAAGGAGTCTGGATGAAGGAGTTCATATCCGATCTAGGTGTCGTACCTAGTGCATCGGGTCCAATGAAAATCTTTTGTGACAATACTGGTGCAATTGCCTTGGCGAAGGAATCTAGATTTCACAAGAGAACCAAGCACATCAAGAGACGCTTCAATTCCATCCGGGATCTAGTCCAGGTGGGAGACACAGAGATTTGCAAGATACATACAGATCTGAATGTTGCAGACTCGTTGACTAACCCTCTTCCACGAGCAAAACATGATCAGCACCAAGGCTCCATGGGTGTTAGAATCATTACTGTGTAAACTAGATTATTGACTCTAGTGCAAGTGGGAGACTGAAGGAAATATGCCCTAGAGGCAATAATAAAGTTATTATTTATTTCCTTATATCATGATAAACGTTTATTATTCATGCTAGAATTGTATTAACCGGAAACATAATACATGTGTGAATACATAGACAAACAGAGTGTCACTAGTATGCCTCTACTAGACTAGCTTGTTAATCAAAGATGGTTATGTTTCCTAACCATGGACAAAGAGTTATCATTTGATTAACAGGATCACATCATTAGTTGAATGATCTGATTGACATGACCCATTCCATTAGCTTAGCACCCGATCGTTTAGTATGTTGCTATTGCTTTCTTCATGACTTATACACGTTCCTATGACTATGAGATTATGCAACTCCCGTTTGCCAGAGGAACACTTTGTGTGCTACCAAACGTCACAACCTAACTGGGTGATTATAAAGGAGCTCTACAGGTGTCTCCAAAGGTACATGTTGGGTTGGCGTATTTCGAGATTAGGATTTGTCACTCCGATTGTCGGAGAGGTATCTCTAGGCCCTCTCGGTAATGCACATCACTTAAGCCTTGCAAGCATTGCAACTAATGAGTTAGTTGCGGGATGATGTATTATAGAACGAGTAAAGAGACTTGCCAGTAACGAGATTGAACTAGGTATGGGATACCGACGATTGAATCTCGGGCAAGTAACATACCGATGACAAAGGAAACAACGTATGTTGTTATGCGGTCTGACCGATAAAAGATCTTCGTAGAATATGTAGGAGCCAATATGAGCATCCAGGTTCCGCTATTGGTTATTGACCGGAGACGTGTCTCGGTCATGTCTACATTGTTCTCGAACCCGTAGGGTCCGCACGCTTAAGGTTACGATGACAATTATATTATGAGTTTATACATTTTGATGTACCGAAGGTTGTTCGGAGTCCCGGATGTGATCACGGACATGGCGAGGAGTCTCGAAATGGTCGAGACATAAAGATTGATATATTGGAAGCCTATGTTTGGATATCGGAAGTGTTCCGGGTGAAATCGGGATTTTACCGGAGTACCGGGAGGTTACCGGAACCCCCCGGGAGCTATATGGGCCTAAGTGGGCCTTAGTGGAAAAGAGAAGGGGCAGCCCAAGATGGGCCGCGCGCCCCTCCCCTCCATTTTTCCGAATAGGACAAGGAGAGGGGGCCGGCCCCCCTCTCTTTTTTCCCCCTCCGCGAATCCTATTCCAACTAGGATTGGGGGGGGGGGAATCCTACTCCCAGAGGAAGTAGGACTCCTCCTGGCGCGCCTCTCCTAGGCCGGCCGCACCTCTCCTAGGCCGGCCGCACCCCCCCTTGAGCCTTTATATACGGAGGCAGGGGCACCCCAGAGGAACACAAGTTGATCCACGTGATCATATTCTTAGCCGTGTGTGGTGCCCCCTTCCACCATAGTTCTCGATAATATTGTAGCGGTGCTTAGGCGAAGCCCTGCTGTAGTAGTACATCAAGATCGTCACCACACCGTCGTGCTGACGGAACTCTTCCCCGACACTTTGCTGGATCAGAGTTCGGGGATCGTCATCGAGCTGAACGTGTGCTAGAACTCGGAGGTGCCGTAGTTTCGGTGCTTGATCGGTCGGGCCGTGGAGACGTACGACTACATCAACCAAACGCTTCCGTTGTCGATCTACAAGGGTACGTAGATCATACTCTCCCCTCTCGTTGCTATGCATCACCATGATCTTGCGTGAGCATAGAATTTTTTTTGAAATTACTACGAAACCCAACATATGCCTACCATGTTTTCTATTGTTGTTAGTTTCTTATCTTATGTTCATGCTTTTGCTTATACTTTACTTGGTAAATATACATGATAGTAGCTTGATGATATTATGCGTAGTTCTGTATCCTATGTCGTTGCAAGTGTAAGTTCTACTAGATAGGTAATGCAAGTCATCTTTGTTATTCGTGCTATGCTATTTCATTGCTTGATGTTGTTGATGCCCTGATAGATGTTCACTTGCTTATTTGCATACTATGATTCTCCTCTGTGCTTATATGTCACATATCATGATAGTATGGTGTGATATTTATGTTAGTCGTTATCAATCAACTATGTTGTAGTTATGATTTGAATTGTATCGGGACCATTGCACATAGCTCGTATCATGATCATCGCTATGCTTAGCATTATAGCTTATTTATCTTAATCTTTGATTTGGGGTATGCCTAACCTATACATCTTGTCATGATAGTGATTTTTCATGTCTTATTGTGCTCTGTAAGTTATAGTTGAGTATTTAGTCCTCGTGCTTCTTATAGATGGTTACACTGGTCTCATGTTAGTATTATGCGTGTTCCATACTTATTGCAATAGGTCATCACATGCATATGATAGTTTACCTTTCGTGTTAGTTGAGTTGTATCTTCCTCATATGCTTAGGGTGCATAGTTGATTTGTTATTTAAGCATTAAGTGGTAATCTTATTGCTAGTGGTTACTTGAGTACTAATTGTTTAGTAGTAAGACCATATCCTACTTTAGTATGTTTCCATGATAACTCGTAAGTGTGATGCTTGTTTTATTATATAAGACCTATTTGTGATTTTCTACTCATATGCCTTGTATGAGATGTGTCTTATTATTTAGTTGTTTAATTAGCTTTCACCATAGTGTTGGTTGGCTCTTGTTATATCATGTTTTCTGATAGTTCTTATGGTTGATGTTTGGTTCTGCTAGATGTTAACCATTATAAATATTTAGTAACATCTAAATATTTATTTATGGTTAATTGTTACTCTTAAACATGCTATGTTCTTTCTTGTGGTAGTTTGTGGTTACATTAGCATGTATTACCATGTCATGTATAGGACAACTCTTATTTATTTGATGTGATGTTTAACTTGTTTATATTAGTTGACATATGTTTGGTTTGTAATATTGTATCTATATCATTTAGTTTTGCTTTAGGACCGAACGTAGATCCAACTCAATTCAAGTTGTGGTTGAAAGATGTTTGATTGCTTAACTAGTATGGTTTGAAATGTGTGTTTGTTTGTCTTATGGAACACTTGCTTTTCAATTGTTATATAGCTGATGTATATGTTTGCTACTGCTGACCATTATAAATATTTAGATTCTATCTAAATATTTATTTGTGTTGAACTTTTACCTTTATCATGCCATGTTGTGATTGTGTAGTTAAAATGCATAGGATGGTTCCATTTCATGTGTGTGGATGCCATTGTGTTTGTTATATACTTGTTTCATGTAGAGTTAGTCGAGTTGTGTAGTGGGCACTACTATTGGTTAGTAGCACAGTTCATACTAGAGCGTTAGTCTTGATCGCCAAGGCTTCCATAGTTGTGTCAACCTAAACCTTGTCACACGCTGATTCCTCTCTACTTACCTCCCTATCATGCTATCTCATTTCAGAATCTCCATCTGATCGATATCTCGCTATCCATCCACTCTTAATTTGTTTTGGATGTTATTTGGATTTACTTTTGCTTTGGTATTTATTGTTTGTCTTTTGCTATCATTCTGACGAGTAGGGAGTGACGATATCGATGTTGGACATGGACATAACAGGTTACTGAAGGACTCAACAACGAAGGCATGCCTCCTTCTTTGATCATACTTATCCTATGATTTACGAAATTGCATTGAGTTTTATTGTTACTATTGTGCATGCTATTTTAATTCTCATAGCTAGCGTGTCGATTGACACATTACCTTGATCCGATTGTCGCCTATTTACTTGACACCTGAGTAGAAATATAAGGTTCACGTAGAGTAAAATGCTTAGCCATGCTTATCACCCTATAGGTGCCTTGTTGAATGATCTCTGAGTCATTGACAGTTGAAACTTAATGCCGAGCTAGGCCTGTTGGCCCTTGTTGACCTTCTCTATCCTCTTCTACTCTGGGTGAAACTTACCATCTGAATACTGGCACGGGGGACAGCTGAATCAAGGATTGAAGGAGCGATTGGCCGCCCTTCACGAGTTGAAGGGGGCAATCAGTCGTCTGTGCCGCTTAAGGCCTAATAAGTCTTGGATTTGAAGATTGTGATAACAGTACAACCACATGCTATATGGGCACTGGCTTGGTCAAGTAAGCTAGTCAGCCTTAGGTGTCGATGTCGCCGTACCGCAGATGGGATAGCTGCCTTGCAAGGAGTATCCTCGGCACAGATGGGTGGCCGGTTTGAGGACGTACTCTCAGTTCCATGCGCCAGACCCAGTGGGCATGTCACATCTTTGAGGGATCTAGTCCAAAGATCTCGTCACAATCTCCCTGCCGGTATACCAGATGGTGTACTACGCTAGCGACGGCTAGTGGCAACAAGTCAGGATTGTGTCATGTGGGTAAAGTGTACAACCTCTGCAGAGTGTAAAACTATTCGAATAGCCGTGTCCACGGTCAAGGACATCACATGAATCTTTCTTGACGTACATGACATGTCTTGCTTATTCCCTCTTTACCCCTATTTTTGGAACCTATGAAGAGTGAGTTGATCGAGGATCCTCACTTCGATGAAAGTTATTCTGGAGATAAAACACATTCTCATCAAAAACTGCTTTTATCCAACTGCTTTATTTGTCAAACAAAATTAGCTTTATGCAAATGAGCCATACGGCCTTCCTTTGAAGCCACATGTAGTTATGAGGACCTTCCCCAAGGGAGGCATGTTGAGTACGTAATGTACTCATGGCAATAATTTTGTTGACAACAGAGTTGCATGGAGATGAAGGTGATGACTACGACTACTATGGCGATCCATAGGAGTGAGGTCACGTGGACTACATCGACTGCCTGTGGCCGAGATGGAGTCGCTACGAATTTTACTTTCCACTGTTTTTCTGAATGTAATAAGTGTCATGAGACATTTATCTAGGTACGCCTTGTGGCAAGATATATTTAAAATTGTAATACCTTTTATGTATTGTGCAATGATATCATTTCACTGTGTTGTCAACAATGATCCTGGGGTTGACAAATATACACAGGAGGGTCTGGAAGTTAATTCCGGGTTCTCACACAAGATAATCTAAGGACACCTAAAAGCCAAAGCTTTGGGATGCCCCGGAAGGCATCCCCTCTTTCGTCTACTTATATCGGTAACTTTACTTGGAGCTATATTTTTATTCACCACATGATATGTGTTTTGGTTGGAGCGTATTGTATGATTTGAGTCTTTATTTTTTAGTTTACCACAATCATACTTGCTGTACACACCTTTTGAGAGAGCCATACATGATTTGGAATTTGTTAGAATACTCTATGTGCTTCGCTTATATCTTTTGAGTTATATAGTTTTGCTCTAGTACTTCACTTATATCTTTTAGAGCATAGTGGTGGATTTGTTTTATAGAAACTATTGATCTCTCATGCTTCACTTAGATTATTTTGAGAGTCTTAAATAGCATGGTAATTTACTTAAATAATCCCAATATGCTTGGTATTCAAGAATAATAAAAGAACTTTCTTATGAGTGTGTTGAATGCTATGAGAAGTTTGATACTTGATAATTGTTTTGAGATATGAAGATGGTGATATCAAAGTTATGCTAGTTGAGTAGTTGTGAATTTGAGAAATACTTGTGTTAAAGTTTGTGATTCCCGTCGCATGCACGTATGGTGAACCATTATGTGATGAAGTCGGAGCATGATTTATTTTTTGATTATCTTCTTTATGAGTGGCGGTCGGGGACGAGCGATGGTCTTTTCCTACCAATCTATCCCCCTAGGAGCATGCGCGTAATACTTTGCTTTGATAACTTGTAGATTTTTGCAATAAGTATATCAGTTATTTATGAGTAATGTTGAGTCCATGGATTATACGCACTTTTCTCACCCTTCCACCTTTGCTAGCCTCTCTAATACCGCGCACCTTTCGCCGGTATCATACACCCACCATATACCTTCCTCAAAACAGCCACCATACCTACCTATTATGGCATTTCCATAGCCATTCCGAGATATATCGCCATGCAACCTTCCACCATTCCGTTTATTATGACACACTCCATCATTGTCATATTGCTTAGCATGATCATGTAGTTGACATCGTATTTGTGGCAAAGCCACCATTCATAATTCTTTCACAGGTGTCACTCTTGATTCATTGCATATCCCGGTACACCGCCGGAGGCATTCATATAGAGTCGTATTTTCTTCTAAGTATCGAGTTGTAATTGTTGAGTTGTAAGAAAAATAAAAGTGTGATGACCATCATTACTAGAGCATTATCCCAGTGAGGAAAGGATGATGGAGACTATGATTCCCCCACAAGTCGGGATGAGACTCCGGACAAAAAATAAAAAAAGAGAAAGAAAAGAGGCCATAAAAAAGGAGAAAAGGCCCAACTAAAAAAATGAGAGAAAAAGAGAGAAGGGACAATGTTACTATCCTTTTACCACACTTATGCTTCAAAGTAGCACCATGATATTCATGATAGAGAGTCTCCTATGTTATCACTTTCATATACTAGTGGGAATTTTTCATTATAGAACTTGGCTTGTATATTCCAATGATGGGCTCCCTCAAAATGCCCTAGGTCTTCATGAGCAAGCAAGTTGGATGCACACCCACTTAGTTTCTCTTGTTGAGCTTTGATATACTTATAGCTCCAGTGCATCCGTTGCATGGCAATCCCTACTCACTCACATTGATATCTATTGATGGGCATCTCCATAGCCCGTTGATACGCCTAGTTGATGTGAGAATATCTTCTCCCTTTTTGTCTTCCCCACAACCACCATTCTATTCCACTTATAGTGCTATATCCATGGATCACGCTCATGTATTGCGTGAAGATTGAAAAAGTTTGAGAACACCAAAAGTATGAAACAATTGCTTGGCTTGTCATCGGGGTTGTGCATGATTTAAATATTTTGTGTGGTGAAGATGGAGCATAGCCAGACTATATGATTTTGTAGGGATAACTTTCTTTAGCCATGTTATTTTGAGAAGACATGATTGCTTTGTTAGTATGCTTGAAGTATCATTATTTTTATGTCAATATTAAACTTTTGTCTTGAATCTTTCGGATCTGAATATTCATACCACAATTAAGAAGAATTACATTAAAATTATGCCAAGAAGCACTCCGCATCAAAAATTCTGTTTTTATCATTTACCTACTCGAGGACGAGCAGGAATTAAGCTTGGGGATGCTTGATACGTCTCCAATGTATCTATAATTTTTGATTGCTCCATGCTATATTATCTACTGTTTTGGACATTATTGGGCTTTATTATCCACTTTTATATTATTTTTGGGACTAACCTATTAACTGGAGGCCCAGCCCAGAATTGCTATTTTTTTGCCTGTTTTAGGGTTTCGAAGAAAAGGAATATCAAACGGAGTCCAAACGGAATGAAACCTTCGGGAACGTGATTTTCTTAACGAACAAGACCCGGGAGACTTGGACCCTACGTCAAGACAAAAAAGAGGAGGCCACGAGGTAGGGGGGCGCGCCTACCCCCCTCGCCCCCCAGGCGCGCCCTCCACCCTCTTGGGCCCCCTGTTGCTCCAACGACGTACTCCTTCCTCCTATATATACCTACGTACCCCCAAACGATCAGATACGGAGCCAAAACCCTAATTCCACTGCCGTAACTTTTTGTGTCCATGAGATCCCATCTTGGGTCCTGTTCCAGAGCTCCGCCGGAGGGTGCATCGATCACGGAGGGCTTCTACATCAACACCATAGCCCCTCCGATGAAGTGTGAGTAGTTCACCTCAGACCTACGGGTCCATAGTTAGTAGCTAGATGGCTTCTTCTCTCTTTTTGGATCTCAATATAATGTTCTCTCCCTCTCTTGTGGAGAACTATTCGATGTACTCTTCTTTTTGCGGTGTGTTTGTTGAGAACGTTGAATTGTGGGTTTATGATCAAGTCTATCTATGAACAATATTTGAATCTTCTCTGAATTCTTTTATGTATGATTGGTTATCTTTGCAAGTCTCTTCGAATTATCAGTTTGGTTTGGCCTACTAGATTGATCTTTCTTGCAATGGGAGAAGTGCTTAGCTTTGGGTTCAATCTTGCGGTGACCTTTCCTAGTGACAGTAGGGGCAGCAAGGCACGTATTGTATTGTTGCCATCGAGGATAACAAGATGGGGTTTTCATCATATTGCATGAGTTTGTCCCTCTACATCATGTCATCTTTCTTAAGGTGTTACTCTATTTTCATTAACTTAATACTCTAGATGCATGCTGGATAGCGATCGATGAGTGGAGTAATAATAGTAGATGCAGGCAGGAGTCGTTCTACTTGTCTCGGACGTGATGCCTATATACATGATCATACCTAGATATTCTCATAACTATGCTCAATTGAGTCAATTTCTCAACAGTAATTTGTTCACCCACCGTAGAATACTTATGCTCTTGAGAGAAGCCACTAGTGAAACCTATGGCCCCCAGGTCTATCTTCATCATATTAGTCTCCTACTACTTAATTATTTCCTTTTCTTTTTCCTTTGCTTTTATTTTACTTTGCATCTTATCACAAAAATACCAAAAATCTTATCTTATCATATCTATCAAATCTCACTCTCGTAAGTGGCCGTGTAGGGATTGACAACCCCTTATCTTGGTGGTTGCGAGGATTTATTTGTTTTGTGCAGGTACGAGGGACTGGCGCGTAGCCTCCTACTAGATTGATACCTTGGTTCTCAAAAACTGAGGGAAATACTTACGCTACTCTGCTGCATCATCCCTTTCTATTCAGGGAAAACCAACGCAGTGCTCAAGAGGTACCAATGGGTTGGATGAGATCTATCATGTAATCGAGTTAGTTTTGTTAGGGTTTGATCGCTAGTATCCACCATGTTCTTAGATTGATGTTGCTATGACTTTGCTATGCTTAATGCTTGTCACTAGGGCCCGAGTGCCATGATTTCAGATCTGAACCTATTATGTTTTCTTCAATATATGAGAGTTCTTGATCCTATCTTGCTAGTCTATAGTCACCTATTATGTGTTATGATCCGTTAACCCCGAAGTGACAATAATCGGGATACTTACCGGTGATGACCATAGTTTGAGGAGTTCATGTATTCATTATGTGCTAATGCTTTGTTCTGGTACTGTATTAAAAGGAGGCCTTAATATCCCTTAGTTTCCATTAGGAACCCGCTACCATGGGAGCGTAGGACAAAAGATGTCATGCAAGTTCTTTTCCATAAGCATGTATTACTATATTCGGAATACATGCCTACATTACATTGATGAATTGGAGCTAGTTCTTTGTCACCCTAGGTTATGACTGTTATATGATGAAACACATCCGGCATAATTCTCCATCACCGATCCATTGCCTACGAGCTTTCCACATATTGTTCTTCGCTTATTTACTTTTCCGTTGCTATTGCTATCATCACTACAAAATACCAAAAACATTACTTTTGCTATTGTTACCTTTTGCTACAGTTACCACTACTATCATATTACTTTGCTACTAAATACTTTGCTGCAGATATTAAGTTTCCAGGTGTGGTGGAATTGACAACTCAGCTGCTAATACTTGAGAATATTCTTTTTCTCCCCCTGTGTCAAATCAATAAATTTGGGTTGAATACTCTACCCTCAAAAACTGTTGCGATCCCCTATACTTGTGGGTTATCAAGACTATTTTCTGGCGCCGTGGCCGGGGAGCATAGCTCTATTCTTTGAGTCACATGGGATTTATATCTGCTTATCATTATGAAGAACTTGAGAGATCCAAAAACCAAGATTTATCCCTCAACTACGAGGGGAGTTAAGGAACTGCCATCTAGCTCTGCACTTGATTCACCTTCTGTTTTGAGTAAGCTTGCGACACCTAAACCTGCTTCTGCTATTCGTTCTGATATGTCGGATGTTATTGATGATGCCACTTCTGCTATGCATGATACTTATGATGAAACTACTTCTATGCTTGATACTACTGTGCCACTTGGTGAATTTCTTGATGAACAACTTGCTAGGGTTAGAGAGAATGAAAATATTGAATCTGATAATACTGATGAAAGTGATGATGAAGACTCACATGTTATTCCTAAGGGTTATGTTTTTTATAAAGAAGCTTCTTTAGCTATTTTAGCTTGCAAAGATAGATACAAACTCAAGAGGTTATTAGCTAAATGGAAGCAGCAATCTCTTAATGCTAGAATGAAACCTGACTCTGCTTTTGCTACTTCACCTATCTGTGTTACTGATAAGGATTATGAATTCTCTGTTGATCCTGATATAATTACTTTGGTTGAATCCGATCCTTTTCATGGCTATGAATTTAAAACTGTTGTGGCACATCTTACAAAATTAAATGATATAGCCACCCTGTTCACTAATGATGAGAGAATTCGCGACTTTTATATCCTTAAAATATTCCCCTTCTCATTAAAGGGTGATGCTAAGATATGGTTTAATTCTCTTGATCCTGGTTGTGTGCATTGTCCCCAGGATATGATTTATTACTTCTCTGCTAAATATTTCTCTACTCATAAGAAACAAGCTACTTTAAGGGATATATATAATTTTGTGCAAATTGAAGAAGAGAGTCTCCCACAAGCTTGGGGGAGGCTTCTCCAATTACTTAATGCTTTGCCTGATCACCCTCTTAAGAAAAATGAAATACTTGATATCTTTTATAAATGGACTAACCGATGCTTCCAGATATTACCTGGATAGTTGTGCTGGTTCTGTTTTCAGGAAAAGAACACCGGATGAAGCTGAAATTCTATTGAATAATATGTTTGCAAATGAAAATAATTGCATACTTCCTGAACCAATTCCTGTGCCTATTTCTAAACCAACTCCGAAGAAGAGGGGTATTCTATTTCTCGGTCCTGAAGATATGCAAGAGGCAAAGAAATCTATGAAAGAAAAATGTATTAAAGCAGAAGATGTTAAGAATTTGCCCCCTATTGAAGAAATACACGATGGTTTTGAGTTCTTGAAGGGCAGCTTCGATGGACTCAAGGGATACGCCGTGGGCCGGATGACGAAGAGTCGTCGCGGCAAGCTCTACATCGACAATGCAGGATGGGGTCCCGAGGCCGATTCAATCGAATATGGGTATCGGGTTCTCTTTGGTGGGATTCACGTCTTCATTGGCAAGATCGGCGAACCGGCCCCGAGCCGGACATCTGCACTCACATCATCGAAACGGCTTGGTGTGCAAGTTCTTCGTCGGTTCAGCCCGAGGCAAGGCATGTTTTCGTAGGTGTCATCCATGGATCAGGGTACGAGGACGGACCGGTGTCCGATGGAGAAACCGTAGTGTGCTCTGATGATGAGTCTTCTGGAGAAACTGAATCGCTTTACCAGTTGCAGGACGACCGGATTGAGGGAGGATCCGTGGGCAACAGTATTCCCGATTCCCCCGGTCTGCTAAACCGGGCCGCCATCTTCATGGCCGGCACACAATCGGCGCCTCATTCATCTACTGCCGCAGCAATGCTCTCCGGTTCAACGACGACCACACCAGCAGGGGAAGGAAGCTCGGCGCCACCTCCGGCCCAAGTCTTGTCCGATTTGTTCGACGCTCTGGCAACATTGATGTCCGCAGTGGTAGACGCAGCAGCCAGGGATCAGCACGATGCGGAGATTGTAAAAGTGAAAGATCAGATAGCCCGGGCTAAAGCGGACCTGGCAGCAGAGAACGCCAGGATGGCTATGGAGCGGGCCGAGTTGGAAGCACAGGCTTACCGGATTAGACTGGATCAGAATGCTTCAGAGGAAGTCATGAGAAGAAGGTATCGATCACGTCTCTCGTCGGTTTATGAGCCGCAAAATCTTTTCAATACGCCAGGTGCAGGAGCTGGTAACCAACCCACGCTAAACCGGGCGGGGCACCGGGAGCAGGAGCGCCGGTTCAGCCGCGCACGACGGACTTGCCTCGCCAGAAAAATGTTGTACCATCAACGCCGCCCGGGCATTATTCCAACCCGTTGGACAACATTGTGGCCGCCGCTTCACGCCTGGCGGCCCTCCCAACCGACGGCGAGTCACCAGTTGCAGTGGAAGCGCGTCGGGCCGGGGATCTCCTTCAGACTGCACTAAATCAAGAGCAAGCATATTCACACAGCCGTGAGAGGATTCATTCCACTCCCCGTCCAAGCCGAAGTTATAGCAAACACGTGGAGGACGAATCAGCCGTGTCCAGTAGTGCACGTCGCCGAAATTCGCCACGAGGGAACAACCCGGCTAGGGGACGTGCTAATACGCAAGATGTTGTGGACCATGGCCGCACGCGTCGAGAGGCCGAGTTGACAGCTCGACACGGAGCATGACAGCATACTCCGGTTCACCCCACCGCCTCCGTGGAGCCAGGGCGATGTTCAGTTCCTTAGGGGTACCGTGTTTAACTCCCGCTTTGCGTAATGTGCGACTACCCAAGGATTTCAAGGGACCTCGTAAGGTACCAAATTACACCGCCGATTTGCAGCCAGAGGCGTGGGTGGAGAGCTATGAGATGGCAATGGAGATGTTAGATGTGGATGAGGCGGTGTGTGCTAAATATTTCACCATGATGTTGGAAGGAATAGCTCGCACTTGGTTGAAGAGCTTGCCGACCAACTCTATTGGATCATGGGCCAAACTGAAGCACTGGTTTATCCAGAACTTCAAGGATACGTGTAAGAAGCCAATGTCAATTGTAGATCTGGCCGCTTGTGTCCAAGAGGAAGGGGAGTCCACGACCCATTGGGTCAAACGGGTCTCGGCGATTTTGCATTCATCAGATCATATTAATGCAGACACCGCAGTGTTAACGTTAGAGGGCAATTGCTGTTTCAAACCGTTGAAACAGAAGCTGGGAAGGCTCAAACGTCACTGCAACGACATGTCAACACTCATGACCGCTTTGGTTAAATATGCCGATTCAGATAATACCAAGGATCCGGGTTTAGAGGAGGACAAACCGGAGAAGGGTAAGAAGAACGGCAATGCCAAAGGCCAACAACATAATCTGGCAGGCCATGGAAACGCTGGTAAGCGCAAGGCCAACAGTGGTTTGGACTTTGTTCCAAATACCAACGTGCAGGAGATTGGTCAGCGCCGTAAAGGCAAGCAGCCCCAGAGGGGTGGAGGTCCAGGCAACAATTTGGAGCGTTTGTTAAATCAGCCCTGTCCAAAGCATGTATCGAAGGAGAAACCGGCATCACATCTCTGGAAAGATTGTTATATCATGCGGGATTTCAAGAATTCCAATATGTTCCAATATGACAGCGGCCCGCCCGGCGGTTCAGGAGGAGGTTTCCACGGGCCGGGTTATGGAGGTGGTGGTTCCGGTTTAGGGTTTCCAGGCAATCAAACCGGACACGTCAAACAAGGACACCAAGGCAACCAGGGAGGTTACAACCATCAGGGGAGTCAGCAGCAGCAGCAGTCGGGTTATCAGAGGAATCCCAAATAGCTGAACAGCGGGCAATATCATGTCTTCACTACTAGTTTGTGCAAACATGATCAGAAGCTTCACAAAAGGGCAGTCAACTCTGTTGAGCCGGCAGTACGTCAGTATTTACCCTGGTCGAAGCAACCTATTTTGTGGAGTAGAGAGGATCACCCGCCCCGGGTTGATAATCCAGGTCATTTGGCCTTGGTGGTAGCCCCTCAAGTTGGGGGATACAAGTTCACTAAAGTACTCATGGATGGGGGAAGTAGTATCAATATTTTGTATTATTATACATTCCGCCATATGGGGTTGACAGATAAGGATCTTAAACCATCGAATATGATATGTCATGGCGTGGTGCCTGGTAAGTTTGCATATCCTGTTGGTAAGATAGCTTTGGAGGTAGCTTTTGGAGATGACTACGATTCAAGGTCAGAAACATTGACATTTGAGGTGGTGAAGATCAAAAGTCCGTACCACGCCTTATTTGGGCGGTCGGTTTATGCTAAGTTTATGGCAAGGCCATGTTATGTTTACCTATAGCTTAAAATGCCAGGTCATAAGGGGACCATCACAGTACATGGAAGTAGAAAGATTGCATTGGAGTGTGAAGAAGGCAATGCGGCTTATGCTGAGTCGGTTTGTGCCACGGAGGAGTTAAAATTCTATAAGGAGCAAGTTGATCCGGCAGACATGAACTCCTTAAAAAAGCCAACTATGGAACATGATCGAGCATTGAAGTTCAAATCAGCTACAGACACTAAGATGGTTGACTTTGTCCCTGGCGATTCATCCAAACAGTTCAACATCAGCGCTAACCTGGATCCCAAATAGGAAAGCGCGCTCATCAAGTTCATCCGTGAGAATTGGGACATCTTTGCATGGAAACCTTCTGACATGCCAGGTGTACTGTCGGTGTCAAAACCGGCGGATCTCGGCTAGGGGGTCCCGAACTGTGCGTCTAGGCCAGATGGTAATAGGAGGCAAGGGACACAAAGTTTTACCCAGGTTCGGGCCCTCTCGATGGAGGTAAAACCCTACGTCCTTCTTGATTAATATTGATGATATGGGTAGTACAAGAGTAGATCTACCACGAGATCGAGGAGGCTAAACCCTAGAAGCTAGCCTATGGTATGATTGTTGATGTGTCTGTTGTCCTACGGACTAAAACCCTCCGGTTTATATAGACACCGGATAGGGTTAGGGTTACACAAAGTCGATTACAATGGTAGGAGATCTGCATATCCGTATCGCCAAGCTTGCCTTCCATGCCAAGGAAAGTCCCTCCCGGACACGGGACGAAGTCTTCAATCTTGTATCTTCATAGTACAGGAGTCCGGCTGAAGGTATAGTCCGGCCATCCGGACACCCCCTAACCCAGGACTCCCTCAGTAGCCCCTGAACCAGGCTTCAATGACGACGAGTCCGGCGCGCATATTGTCTTCGGCATTGCAAGGCGGGTCCCTCCTCCAAGTACTTCATAGAAGATTTTGAACACAAAGATAGTGTCCGGCTCTACAAAATAAGTTTCCACATATTGCCATAGAGAGAATAATATTTACACCAATCTAATATGTTGACGTATCCCGTAGCGTGTCACACCACGGCCAAGCCTTTATCCGAGTCGTTTCATTATCCCACCTCAGCGCGTCACGCGAGGTGGTTTCCTTGGCACGTCTTGTTAAAGCAGAGATCGTGTCCCCTTATCCCGGGATTCTCATCAATACGGGCGTGGGTAACCCAACCGCTTATAGGACTCCTAGATTATAGGCAAGTCCAAACGGACACGGAGAGGATGCTTGATATTCACCCTCTTTATAAAGGGGACAAGGCTTTTATTTTTCCCTCCCGTGCTCAATCGAATCCTTCCCCCACCTCAAGCTCAAACACCCGAAGTTCAGTTCAGGCGCTCCGAACCTTCAGTCATGTCCGGATCTAGCCTTCAAGGCCGATGGATGCCCTCCTCCGTCACGGAAGAAGACATCAAGAAGTTGAGGGAGGCCAGATATCTGACCGCCGAGATTTTGCATCGGCTGCCTCCCCGAGGGCAGGCCGTCCCCACCCCCGAACCTAACGAGAACGTAGTGTTCGTTTCCCACTTCCTCCGAGGCCTAGGCCTTGCCCTGGATCCTTTAGTCAGGGCTTTGATGTTTTACTACGGGCTAGATTTTCATGATCTAGCTCCGGACTCATTTCTTCATATCACGGCATTTATTATTGTGTGTGAGGCCTTCCTTCGGGTTACCCGTCATTTTGGCCTATGGCTCAAGACCTTTGAAGTGAAGCCGAAGCTGGTCGAGGGGCAACATGCAGCGTGTGGAGGTGCCTCAATATGCAAGATGACGGGAGCTCCGTGGCCCAAAGGTTCCATCCCAGAGGTGTCTAAATTGTGGCAACAGGAGTGGTTCTACATTACGGCTCCTAGAAGTGCCAAGTGGGCGGCCCCCCTATTTTCCGCTCAGGCCCCCCACCACAGCTGATGTCATGGATCAGCAGAGGTCTGAGCTGGGGTCCAGTCAAGGATGTGCCTATACTGCAAGGCCGCATTCGAGATCTCTTCAATGGAGATTTCAGTTTGGTTGCGGTGATACAGGTTATGCTGGCTCGTCAAGTCCAGCCTTGCAAACACCGGCCTCTTCGCTTGTGGGAGTTCAATCCCGAGGGACCGCGCGCCATTCAAAATTTTCTCGGACTGACGCACGAGGAGATGTACAAGTCATTCTTCGGACCTCAGACGGAGTGTCCAGAAATCACCGAGGTCGTGGGCCTGAGTAGCAACCGCACCGCCGAACAGGTAAGGCATCTTCCGGCCGAACATACTTTCTCTACTTTGTTACGAAGTTATCTCTGAGAGTTCGCTTTTTGACCAGGACTGGCTAACAAAGGCGAAGTTGATTCGGTGTTCGGTCCCCCTCCCTGAGGGTTTGGAAAATCCGGTATTGGAAAAGATGCTCCAGACCGCACCTTGCCCGAAGCCCTTGATGGAAGATACTGTGGAGGATAATGCGGGCGGACGCGGGCCCCGAACGCTGCCCATTCTAGCCGAGGGAGCGAGCGTGTCCATGAGGGAAGGCGACCAGAAGAGGAAAAGGACTGCGCCCGGGGATTCGGAAGCCGAAGCTTCCAAACGGGAGAAGAAGTCTCCCACAGAGGGTCCCACCTTGGGGGGCGTTGTTGCCGCACAAAGTCCGCGGGGGGATTAATTCTCCCATGAGTCGTAAGTGACCTGAAGTACCTTTAATAGTACAGATATGCCATTTTTTCTTCTGAGAAAATAACCACCGCATATATTTTGCAGTTCGGGCCTTAGCCCCTCTCAAATGAGCTCATCTTCGGGGGATCTTCTTCTAGAGATGATGGAGAGCGAAACGCCTCCTCCGGACTCCTCCGCTCCAGAAGCGGGCGACCCTGAAGTGTCGTCGCGGAGGGCCTCTCCGAGTCTGGTGAGGCTAGAAGATAATCCCATTGACCCTCGAAGCTCCCAGTGCCCGGCTCCCGAAGGGAGCAGACAAAAGAGTCCGGCCCCGCCTAGTGTGCGGTCGGTTGTTCTGAGGGAGTTGGTGGGGTGAGCGTCCATCTCAGATGAACACCGTGTGATGATGAATACGGTGATGGATAGAATATCATCCGCCGAAAGCGGATTGCATGAAGCTTTTATGAGTCTACTGACAGGCTTTGAGGTACGTAAAAGAATGTATGATAACCCTGCACATGTTAGGTGTGCCCTGTGTAGATATAGCCCCTGAGACTCTGGTTGTCATCGAAAACGATGACAAACAGAGGATCATATTCCCAGGAAATAACCATACTGCCTTTATGTGCAGGTGATGGAAGCTCCGGTGGCTAGCCGGACTAGCGAGTTTGCCCATTTAGAACGGCAGCTGGATGCGGCAGACGCCGACATCGAGCTTGTTAACAAAAGGCTTGACGAGGCACAGGGTAAGTGTCAATATCTGGTAAACGCCACATAGGAAGAGCAGCATGATGCCAGTATCTTAAATATGTTGTGACTGCAGATGGAGCTGCCACTGTTGAAGCCTTGCGGGCAGAACTTGCCCGAGCCCAGGAACAAGCGAGGTTAGGGAATGCGGCTGCTGTGAAGGCGGCCGAGAAGGCCGCGCATGGCGAGACCCGAGACAAGATGGCCAAGATGGCTATAGAATTAAAAGCCGCCACTGACCATTGTCGGGTTCTTGAAAAGGAAAACCAAGCGAAGGCATCGGACCTTGAGAAGGCTGCTGCGACAAAAAAGGATCTCCGCTCTGCTATGAGGGCGAAGAAGGAGCTGTGGGAAGCCGGGGATATTGTAGCTGGGAAATCCTTTATGTTGCGGAGGAAATCCGGAGATCCACGGTATGCCCCTCTGGATCGGCTGTGGAGTTCGGAGGATGTGTATATGGATTTGGCGGCGAGCGCTGCCGATGCGGCGAAGTACTTCCAGGGTCAGACAGACCGTGGAGTAGACCAGCTGTTTTGGAGACAATTCCATTCTCCTGAGCGTCCACATTTATTGACTGACCAATTAGCCGAATGGGCCGAACTAAACAGGTTGTCCGGACTCTCTATGAGGTCTGTTGTGGATCAGCTGTGGCCGGGAAGGTCAAAACCGAACAACTATTTCAGCTTGGTGCAGCAGGTCCTTGATGTGGTGCCGTGCATTAATGCGATGAGGAGGTCGGCGTGCATAGAGGGCGCACGGATGGCCTTTGCCCGTGTTAAGGCATATTGGCGGAGATGGATGCTACCAATGTTGCAACGCAGGATTCGGCTATAGGTCGAAAGGCTGCCGAGCACTACTTTGAAGAAGTTCTTGAGGGTGCCCGTTTGATAGAGACCCAGTGCTCAAAAAATATTATGTTTGAGTGATATGTAATCTCATTGTAAGAGAAATGCTTTTATAAATTTTTATAAGGCTATTTTTATACTTTTGCCTGAAAGTAATATGATGCCTCCTGGGCGGCCGTTTATGTATACATTTGTATAACCTGAAAGATTGCAGCCGTCGGCTTCAACCCTCACGCATATAATGCGGAGGTGCTCGCAAAAACACGCATTCACACTTAACCCAACATCTTGGTCCTATTAAGGAGGTGATAGCGGAGCGAGCGAGGCAACCAGACTATAATGCTTTAGCACTTTCACTTAGCCATAGGAGTTTGACAGTGGGGCTACTAGATAGCCCCTGGTGGCTCCGCACTCTCCCAATCTCGAGGTGCGTACATGCCTGGCCGGGAAACGCCCTTCGTTAAGGCGGATGAATTCTAACATTCCCACAAGTCATCGAGTGGTTGACCAGTCTCACGCTATATCATGACAGTCAGTTTTCGGCTTTCTCTACTGAGGTGCTCGTCCGGATGAACCAGGGCACAATTGCAGCAGTTCTCCTGGTGCTACCTTAGCCGGCGAGGCGGAATGTAAGGCACCAAAACATAGGAGCCGGGCAAACCCAACATTTGACCAAAGACAATGATTCGGAGCTGATGCATATAGGGCCAAACTTGCGACGCCGAACACTCCCTAAGGTATTCGGTCTTTGTGGTATAAACTGGGCCTTAATAGTGGCCTTTGTAAGAATCCCCGTGTGTCCAGGTACGTGCATTGTTCTGGCGTGGCCACATGCCAAGACGCCAGCATCCTTCTCAACGGTGGATATGTATCGACAAGAGACAGTAAAAAAGGTTTATGCAGGGTCTTAATCTAAAAAGAATCCTTGGAGCGGGTCCCTGCTGCACGTCTGCACCTGTGTCTCCGTTGTGCCGTATCCTGGACGGGTGTAGCATGATGATCGTCTGTAAAAGAGAGGAAGTTAAGTGAAAAAGTTGTCGTGCAAAAGGATAGTTTTCAAAGAAACTATGTATAATTCAAGATGATAAGAAATTGCCACTTGTCTGCGCGCGTTGAGCCCCTTGTATTGACAAATAGGGGTGTGACCACTTATTTCCGTATAAATAGCGGCGCCGGACATGATTAGTTGTATCTAAGGTCTTGACGACCTATTGGATGCTTTCGCTTGTCCGGGCGCCTTTAGTGTGTGGCGGCCAAGGCAGCCTCACTCTCTTCGGCGTGTAGAGATGCTTGATATTTCCGTGCAATGTGATGATGCCACGTGGACCGGGCATCTTGAGTGTGAGGGAGGCGTAGTGTGGTATTGCGTTAAAGCGAGCGAAAGCTTCGCGTCCGAGCAGTGCTTGATGGCCACTTTGAAATGGAGCGATGTGGAAAGTTAAATGCTCGCGATGAAAGTTATCTGAGGAGCCGAATGTAACTTGTAGTAGGAGGGAGCCCGTACAACGAGCCCCTGGGCCTGGCATTACTCCTTTAAAGGTAGTTTTGCTATGGCGAATTTGTGTTGGGTCTAACCCCATCCCGCGGATTGTATCCTGATATATTAGGTTTAGGCTACTGCCGCCGTCCATCAAGACCTTTGTGAAGTGATATCCGCCAATTACTGGGTCTAATACCAGGGTGGCCCGTCCTGCTGTTGGATACTTGCTGAGTAATCGCGATGGTCGAAAGTGATCGGTTGAGATGACCAGTGGCAGGACTTCGTGGTGACAGGCGATTGGGTATACTTTCCTGGGAGTGCCGCCTTGTTTTTTCCCTTGATTACGTGTAACACGTTTACTGTTTCGACTTCTGGTGGAAATTGCTTGTGCTCCCCCGTGTCTTGCTTGGGGGGCTCATCCTCGTCTTCACTTGGTGTATCCCCCCCCTTATGTACGGCGTTGAGCTTGCCGGACTGCTTGAAGACCCAACATTATCTGTGGGTATGATTAGAAGGTTTACCAGGGGTACTATGAATCTGACATACTTGGTCCAAGATTTTGTTGAGGCTGGACAATTCATGCCTGGTGCCTTTAGGGGGCGGCTTTTGTCCTGGCCGAGAGATTTTGAATCCGGCATTTACTGTCGTGCCCTTCGTGTTATCTTCTTTATTCCGACGTTTGTTATTGCTGTTGCGCCGTAATTTCCCGTTTCCATCTCTAACTTCAGATGTACTGGGGTCGCTGGTGCTGCATCTGGCTAGCCAGCTGTCCTCTCCCGCACAAAAGCGGGTCATGAGGTTTGTTAATGCGGCCATCGTTCTCGGCTTATTTTGGCCGAGGTGTCTGGCGAGCCATTCGTCACAGACGCTATGCTTGAAAGCCGCTAAGGCTTCAGCGTCCGGACAGTCGACAATCTGGTTCTTTTTAGTAAGAAACATGTTCCAAAGCTTTCGAGTTGACTCTCCGGGCTGTTGAGTTATATGACTCAAATCGTCCGCATCTGGAGGTCGGACATAAGTCCCTTGAAAATTTTCCCGAAAGGCGTCTTCGAGCTCTTCCCAACTTCCAATGGAGCTTTCGGGGAGGCCTTTGAGCCAGTGACGAGCTGGCCCTTTGAGCTTGAGGGGTAGGTACTTGATGGCGTGGAGATCATCTCCTCGAGCCATATGGATATGAAGGATGTAGTCCTCAATCCAGACCCCAGGGTCTGTTGTTCCGTCGTATGCCTCTATGTTTAGGGGCTTGAATCCCTCTGGAAATTCGTGATCCAGCACCTCGTCGGTGAAACATAGGGGGTGTGCGGCACCCCTGTAGCTGGGTGTGCCGCGTTGTTCGGATGTTTGTTGTGTTGCATTGTATGCTGGGGCGCGCTTGCGGGGTCCATAGATGGATCTTGTTGCACCGTTCTTTGGGTGCGAGCCCTCGCATTGGTTGCGTGTTGTATGGTGAGCAACATTGTATGCCGCTCTGTGTTGGTAGAGGGGTCGTCCATCCGACCAGGTGGCTGCTTTGATATTTGGTTGTGGGGGGTCTGAGGCCTCCTCATGGAATTCGGGTAGCAGCTTCCGCTTTGGATAGCTCTTGTAGGGGCGATTGTCGCCATACCTTGCTGCTGTGTTGAGTATTTTACTCCATCTGATTTGGAGTGTGTCTTGCGCGGCCTTGAGCCTTTGCTTCTGCTTTCTCAAACTCCTCGCGGTGGCAACAAGCCTTTTACGGGCAGTCTGCTGCTCCAGGTGCCTGTCCGGCGTTATGTCGTCCGGACCATGATCCTTGATAGGATTTGTTTGTTCGGTTTGATTATTTGGATTGCCGTTGTCCGGCAGCGGTTCGCCCTGCTCCAGCGCTGGGTCTGTGTGATCGCTATTTCTGTCGGGGCGGGATTTGGAGTGGCGCTTGCGTCGCTGCTTTGACTGCTTTTCGAGGGAACAAGCCTTCGGTGTGTCCTTCCGCTCCTCGTCGTCATCTTTTGGTGCATCCACCATGTATACGTCATGTGACCAGGTGGCGTTCCAGGGCCCAATAGGCGCTGGTTCTTCTTCGTCTCCTTCATCGGCGTTCATACCGTCGATGTCTTCGGAGTCGAGGTCGAGCATGTCGGTTAAGTCGTCGACAGTGGCTATAAAGTGGGTGGTGGGTGGGCTTTGAATTTCTTCATCGTCCGTATCCCAACCTTGCTGACCGTAGTCCGGCCAGGGCTCTCCTGATAAAGAGAGAGACTTCAGTGACTTCAGGATATCGCCGAGAGGCGAGTGATGAAAGATGTCCGTGACAGTGAACTCCATGATCGGTGCCCAATCAGATTCGATCGGCAGGGGCGCGGAGGGTTCGGAGTCCGGAGAGGAATCCGGCTCCTTGGAGTCACGAGTCTCGCAGAGTACTGGGCTGGTGTTCGGCTCAATCGCCGTTGGGGTCGCAGCCCCCGAGGTGGAGTCCAACCGCCCATCCTCGATCGGCGCAGTTGGCACCGAATTAAGGGTCGGAGCTGACGCGGATGCGGCCTCCAGGGAACTGTTTGGCGGCAGAGCTAAATCATGCTTGTCGTGACAGTGCGGCATGCTCGGCAGTGGCTCGAATCCGTCGAAGATCAAGTCCCCGCGGATGTCAGCCGTGTAGTTTAAACTTCCAAATCTGACCTGACGGCCGGGGGCGTAGCTCTCGATCTGCTCCAGACGGCCAAGCGAATTGGCCCGCAGTGCGAAGCCGCCGAAGACGAAGATCTGTCCAGGGAGGAAGGTCTCACCTTGGACTACATCGCTATTGATGATCGTAGGAGCCATCGAGCCTGGTGGCGACGACACAGAGGAACTCTCAATGAAAGCACCAATGTCGGTGTCAAAACCGGCGGATCTCGGGTAGGGGGTCCCGTACTGTGCGTCTAGGCCGGATGGTAACAGGAGGCAAGGGACACGAAGTTTTACCCAGGTTCGGGCCCTCTCGATGGAGGTAAAACCCTATGTCCTGCTTGATTAATATTGATGATATGGGTAGTAGAGTAGATCTACCACGAGATCGAGGAGGCTAAACCCTAGAAGCTAGCCTATGATATGATCGTTGATATGTCTGTTGTCCTACGGACTAAAACCCTCCGGTTTATATAGACACCGGATAGGGTTAGGGTTACACAAAGTCGGTTACAATGGTAGGAGATCTGCATATCCGTATCGCCAAGCTTGCCTTCCACGCCAAGGAAAGTCCCTCCCAAACACGGGACGAAGTCTTCAATCTTGTATCTTCATAGTCTAGGAGTCCGGCTGAAGGTATAGTCCGGCCATCCGGACACCCCCTAACCCAGGACTCCCTCATGTACCGAGAGAACTCACTGAGCACACACTCAACATTGATCCTAAATTCAAACCGGTCTGACAGTTCCTCCTCCGTTTCAACGAGGAAAGACGCAAGGCTATAGGTGAAGAGGTAGCCCATTTGTTGGCTGCTGGGTTTATTGTTGAAGTTTTTCATCCAGAGTGGTTAGCCAATCCGGTGCTGGTTCTTAAGAAAAACGACACTTGGAGCATGTGTGTGGACTACACAGATTTAAACAAGGCTTGCCCTGCAGACCCCTTTGCTCTCCCTCGCATTGATCAGATAATTGATGCTACGGCGGTTTGTGACTGTTTGTATTTTTTTGGATGCTTACTCTGGTTATCATCAGATCAAAATGGCAGTTAAGGACCAGGAGAAGACAGCCTTTATAACTCCCTTTGGATCCTTCTGCTATGTTTCCATGCCCTATGGACTCAAGAGTGCCTAGGCAACTTACCAGCGATGTGTTCAGAATTGCCTTCATAAGAAAATTGGGCGCAATGTTCATGCGTATGTGGATGATATTGTGGTCAAATCCAGAAAGGAGGGGACATTGAAAGATGATCTACGGGAAACCTTTGACAGGATGATGCTCAATCCGGAGAAGTGTGTTTTCGGTGTCCCGGCAGGCAAGCTCTTAGGCTTTCTGGTTTCAAACAGAGGCATTGAGGCTAATCCGGAAAAGATTGCAGCAATTACGTCCTTGGCTAAACCGGCGTGTATTAACAATGTGCAACGTCTAGCCGGCCAGATTACAACCTTGAGCCAGTTTACCAGCCGCCTTGGAGAGAAGGCCATCCCCTTATATCAGATGCTCAAGAAAACAGATAACTTTGTCTAGAGTGAGGCAGCTGATAAGGCGTTTGAAGATCTGAAGAAGCATCTAGTGGAACCGCCCGTGCTGGCAGCACCGATCGATAAAGAGCCATTATTATTATATGTGGCTGCTAATGCCTAGGCTGTCAGCGTAGACATTGTGGTAGAGCGCAAGGAGCCTGGCAAAGAATATCCGGTTCAACGGCCGGTTTATTATATCAGTGAGGTGCTCATTGAGTCAAAACAGAGGTATCCACATTGGCAGAAACTGGTGTATGGGGTGTTTATGGCAAGCCGGAAGCTCAAACACTATTTTCAGGGCCATCCTATCACAGTGGTCAGTTCAGCTCCTCTAGGCGACATCATTCAAAACAGAGAGGCAACTGGCCGGATTGCCAAGTGGGCCATTGAGCTTGGACCTCACGGGCTCAAATATATACCCCGCACGGCGATCAAGTCCCAGGCACTCGTAGATTTCATCAACGATAGGACGGAGTTACAGGCACCTGAGGAGAACCAGATAATACATATTGGACTATTCATTTTGATGGGTCCAGACAGTTAGAGGGTTCGGGGGCTGGAGTTGTATTAACTTCCCCACAAGGTGACAAGTTTTGTTATGTCCTCCGTTTAATGTTCCCTTGTACTAACAATGCAGCTGAATATGAGGCTTTACTCCACGGTCTTCGGATGGCTAAAGAGATGAATTTGAGCCGGGTTAAGTGCTTCGGCGATTCAGATCTAGTGGCTCAGCAAGTGTCTGGCACTTGGGATTCTAAGGACCCACTCATGGCTGCATATTGGCGAGAGGTGGACGCAGTGGCTGGTCACTTTAAAGGTTATCAGGTGGACCATATAGACCGGTGGAAGAATGAAGCGGCGGACGCTTTAAGCCGTCTTGGTTCCCAATGTAATCCGGTTCCGCCCAATGTCTTTCTTGATGTATTGCACAATCCGTCTATCAAAATACCAACCGAAGAAGATTTGGCTATTCCTGATCCGGAGGCTCAGTTGGTGGCAGCTCTGCATGCCATACCGGATTGGACGATCCCATATCTGGATTACATGAACCGGGGCGAGTTACCAGCTGAGGAAACGTTGTCTCGAGAGATAATCCGGCGGTCCAAGTCCATGACCATACTCAACGGGGAGTTACATCGTTACAGTGTTTCAGGAGCAATTCAGCGATGCGTTTCTCCTCAAGAAGGTTGTGAGATTTTGCGAGAAATTCATGAAGGGGATTGCAGTCACCACGCCGGTTCAAAGTTGTTGGTTGCCAAAGCTTTTCGCCACGGTTTTTACTGATTGACGGCTGTTTGCAACGCCATGTCGTGCTGATGCGGAGGATTTAGTCAAAAGATGTGATGGATGTCAAAAGTTTGCCCGCCGTGCGCACGTTCCGACTCAAGAGTTGCGGATGATTCCAATTACGTGGCTGTTTGCAACTTGGGGGCTAGATATGGTTGGACCCTTCAAGCGCTCCAAGGACAAGAAGACCCATCTGTTAGTAGCAGTTGATAAATTCACTAAATGGGTAGAGGCAGAGCCAGTCAGCAAGTGTGATGCAGCCACGGCGGTTCAATTCATCAAAAAGGTGATATTCCGGTTTGGCTTTCCACATAGCATTATAACAGATAATGGTACTAACTTATCAAAAGGAGAGATGGAAGAATTATGTCAACATGAGCACATTCGGCTTGATCTATCATCAGTGGCTCACCCCCAATCTAATGGTCAAGCGGAAAGGGCAAATCAAGAAATTCTATGGGGTATCAAACCAAGGCTTATGGTTCCCTTAAAACGGATGCCGGGTTGTTGGGTCGAGGAGCTACCTACTGTGTTATGGAGCATCAACACCACACCCAATAGTTCTACGGGTTACACACCTTTCTTCATGGTTTATGGAGCGGAGGCGGTTCTTCCTAGTGACATCCATCACGATTCGCCCCGTGTGGCAGCTTATGTTGAAGCTGATAATGAGAAGGCACGTCAGGATTCTCTGGACCTATTTGATGAAGAGCGGTATCTTGCAGCAGCACGTTCGGCGATTTATCAACAAGATCTTCGACGTTATCACAGCCGTCGGGTTAAAACTAGAACCTTTCAAGAAGGTGATTTGGTGCTCCGGCTCATGCAGGATCAGACTGATATGCACAAGTTATCCCCCCTTGGGAAGGACCCTTTGTGGTCAGCAAAAATCTGCACAACGGATCCTACTACCTCATTGATGTTCGAGAGCAGGAAGACTCACGTCAATCGGAGGAGGAGATACAGTGGCCATGGAACATAGCTCTCCTTCGGCCTTACTATACTTGAAGCCATAGGCTCTTCACCTGTACATATTTATGACAGTGTATATACCATATAATAAACCGGAGCCTCCGTTATAAGCGGGGTATCTGTTCTTTCTTATATCATATGTGTGCTTTTACAAGTTAACGGTCAAAGCGGAGTCTTTGTTAAACCGGCTTTAGCAACTGCATAAAGATAAAGAAAATCACTAGGGGGCTTGGTCATGTTTGAACCACAGCTACACCTCTTGATAGGCATTTCAGCCACACAAGGAAAAATTGGTGGAGCCAAAGAGAGTATTGTACACAGTACAAACTCAAACATAGGCACACGCTGAGCATCGCTCACAAAGTTACTTGGGGGCTCTTTTTTGCAAAGCAACAAAGAGTTTGAAAGGACCCTCGTAATTGGCTATCAAGCCACGGCTTGGAAGCCTGGTGTATTCACCTAAAACCCCGGGTTAACCTGCCTTCATCATGTAAGCCACTCCTATCCAAGTAATCCTGGCATGACCCATCAAACGTTTGACAAGTCAATATTTTACAGACCCTGAACTTGTCACAGTTAAAATGATGATTGGTTAATTGGAGGCCCATCTTAAAAGGCTTTGTTAAATGGTTTAACTCAGAGGCCTGGCAGCCCATGAAAAGCCTCGATTTGGAGCCTGGCAGCTCGTAAAAAGCCTCACATATTTTCCTATTTGAATTTTGTTTGTTAACAATCATAAGTATTTTTTTGATAAACCGGCGTCCTTGGCCCGGCTTGCTTTCCAACCACCAGTTGTTGGCATATGATCAATTATAAACCGGTGGTCATTGACCCGGTCTGGTTTGACTAAATCACCAGTGTTATAAAGAAAATCCGGTAGTTATACCGGTCCAGTTTACTAGATAGACCAGCATTATGAAGATGAAATTATCAAACGTATTGGGTTGGTGTTAAACACATTTGCTGTATACACGTTTGGTTAATCCATGAGGTATGTTCTGTACATTATTTTTTGTACAAACACTTGATTATTCAGCTAAAGTACTATATGCTTCTTGGATATTATGACATGTTTAGCGGTAAACCGCTACACTTTTAAGTTTTTTGGACCCAGGAAGGCAAGTCATCATAGGCTATGCATAAAATATATCCTGAAGGGGGACATAGATTGTCACAAAGCGTTATGCAACATGCTCGATGGCATGGCAGATAAACAAAGTTTCAGCTATCCTATTACATGAAGCTTCAAAGCGGTTCAAACAGTGCCATTGTTTTTCACAATAGCCATATAAACCGGCGACCGGATCAGGACTCTTCATCACGACGGTTTGACGGTTGCGGATCAGTTGGTGTCGGCACTTCTTCATCCCTCCCCAGCCGCTGGAAATCAGCCGTTGACCAATCGATTCCGGTTAAAGCTTCGAACACTGCTTCCTCATGGATAAGATCAGAAGGGTTAATATCAGGGGCATAAGTATGCTTACGAATCGGAGGCACAAGCTCTTCGACTTCATGGATATCGGCCAGCTGTCTTTTCCCTTCTGCATCATAAAACGATTGAAAATGGGACAAATCAGTGTCCTCAGCCAATTTGCTGGACGCTGGCCGCATCTGTTTGGTCAGCCGCTGAAGATCATCATTGTCAAAGTTTGAACCGTCTTCTTTAACGCCTGGATATCCTTTAATGATATCCTCCGCTTCAAGGTATGGAATCCAGGCCTTGGCTGGAATAAGGGCGGTTAATGCTCCTGCTCTCACAGCGGCTCTTTTCAACTCGCCAATACGCGCCGGTAACATGCCCAGCTTCTCAAGGGTCTCCTTAATAAACGTTGGCGCCGGTTTGTTATAAGCCGCTGTACTAATGGCTCGCTGAGATCCAGAGTATAGCTGCTCAACCAATGTATATGCCGCTTTGAGCTTCATCCGCATATCTGCACCAAGATGAGTGATCCGAGTTCCTGCCAAAGATTTTATCAACATTTTGGTCAGTTTTAAGATTCATTGACTGGTGCAACATACATAAGCAGACACTTACCAAAGATAGTAGAGGTCATAGCGTTGATTTGGCGCTTCAAATCGGCTAGTTCTTCAACCACCGGTTTCAGGGCTTCCTCGGCATCTACAGCTGTTTTGGTCAAACCGGCTTTTTCAGTTTCCCATTCAGCACAATTTTGGTTGAAGAATTCTTTCAATTTTTCCATTCCGGCCAGGGCCTGCGTCAGCTCCTCTTTGGCTTTTGCAGCTTCGGCTTGTTGAGACTTCACATTTTCTTGCAATTCAGAGTTTTGGGAATCTTTGCTTCTCAGTTCAGCCTGCAACATTGAAGGTATATTCAACAAAACAACATATTTATGCACTAAGTATAAAGCATATAACAAGTTATCCACTTCATACTTGGGGGCTAATGCCTATTTGCTCTCAAATACTACCCTCTATACAAGTCTCCAGAACAATGCAAGCATTATCCTTGACACTTGGGGGCTAATGTACGTTTGTTCTAAACCGGCGGTGTGGATTAAAAACTGGATTAACTTGCCAAGTTAAACCGGCCTTTGGGGGCTATGCTGCAGAACGTTATCTAATTTTTTCAAACATGAGTCTTATCTATGATTGAGGACACGCCTTTGCAAGGATCAACGATGGGATGATTGAAGTGTTACAAAGACCCGGTTTATGATTGACAATCATAAAACGGCTCTTGGAGGCTACTTGGAATAGTATTTCAGCTATAAATCAATGTACAAGGGAGAAGCATTTACCTCATATCGTTCTTTCATCAAATTCACCAATCGGCTTCATAATCCCGGTTTGCGTGCAGACGGTTCAAGAAGCCGGAATGAAGCTCATCAGCGTTAAGATGAGCATAGTTTGATAATTCGCTGCTTCATTTACCTTTATCCCTGGCAATTTGCTCCTCTTTGGCACTATGCTGAGCCAAAATGACGGGATGACCAGGAGAGCTGTGGCCTATTCCAGTAATAATAACGTCATCACCTTGGCCTTCAGGATTTTTGGTGGATGGTGATGGAATTTCAGTGTCTTTCATTGGATTAGCCCGGTTTGGTTCTGCCGGTTCAGTATCAGGGGCGGCAGGCTCAACATCTGTTGGTTCGTCAGTATGTTGGCCGTCAAGGGGCGGATCATCAAAAGTTGTTTCAGGATGGAGGCCTTCCGGTTCACCAGTCTGCTCCGCTTCACCTCTTGGTTCCTCTTCTTCGGCAGCAGGGTCTTCTGGCGGATTGGTGACCCGAGCTTTCTTGCTGGGTCTGGCTTTGGCCCTGTAAACAGAATAAAAAAGGATTAACATCCTGTTCAAAAGATGTAGGGCGCATTGAAAGGAAAGGTTTTTCATAACTCACCCGGCCACAGTTTTCAAAGGGGGGAGTTGAGTTGCTGTCGATTCACCAGAAGAGGAAGGAGGTGTCACCTAATAATTTGAATCGGACGGATTAAGAGGCTGTCTGAAATAACCTGCCTTGGGGTAAGAATGGTCAGAAGTAGGAGAGACCTCAGACCGGCGCTTCCGAACCGGAGTATCAGGTAAACCGGTAGAGGTGACCTGTTGCCCACTGTGCCGGGTTGTCCGACGAGCTTCATGTTGTTGAGTCTTCAAAATAAATGTTGGATCCAAGTGAGCAAGAGGATGAGAAAAGCTTACTTTCCGGATTGCTTGGCGAGTTTTTTGTGTTGGCATAGAGTCTGAACCGGAAGAAAGGGTAATTACCTCTACGTCATCAGCCTGACTAGCTTCTGCCTCCTCCTGAGGAAGATCATTGTTAACAAGATGCATAAAAAGAGAGCCAAGTGAGTCAAGTTCTACCTCAACTTCTGGGTCATTAGTATCATCATCAAGTTTTCCGCTTTGACATCCGTTTTACGGCTTTGGTCTTCGGGCGGGCTGGTTTGACCGCTTTGTCTCCAGTTGGCTTTGCCGCTTTCTCTATGGATTTCCATTTCCAGAAAGGGTCATCACCCTATATATATAAAGAAGAAGGGTTACAGCTTGTATAAGTTAAATATATTAGAGATGAAGAGGAAGTGTAATGCTTACAGCAGGCCGTTTGTTCTTGGTATAGAAGGGACTCAGACCGGTTTGACTACAGACCAGTTCCGATTCATTCAGAATTTTGTTTACACCTTCAGTAACTTCTTCCTCAGATAATTGGATGTTGCAGTGGCGTTGAGGATCGTCAACTTCATTGGTATATTCGCACATTAAACCGGGACGCCGGCTTAGCGGCAAGATACTCCAGGATATCCAACAGCGCACAAAGTCCACACCTGTTAAACCATTTGCCATAAAGGCCCGGAGCTTGGCGATTTGAGGAGCATATTTTTCCCTTTCTGGAGAGCTCAGGCGTTGTGGCATTGGGTGAGTATTGGACAATCTATGATCACGGAAGCCGGGGAGGGGATTTTCATCCTCAGGCGAAGTGTCTCTGCGATAGAACCATGTTTGGTTCCATTCCTTTGGGTGGCTATGGTGTTTGGCATGAGGAAATTCCACTTCTTTCCGCTTTTGAATCGAGACACCACCAAGCTTTGTGTTTGGGACATTCACAAACTCTGTGCGCCGGTTTAAGTGAAAGAAATCCCAGAACAATTCTGCAGTTGGTTCTTCTTGTAAATAGACTTCATAGAAGACTTGGAAATTGCATAAGTTGGAGACTGAGTTGGGACCAATATCTTGTGGATGCAGTTGGAAGCTGGCAAGCACATCTCGATAAAATTTTGACCCTGGCGGTTTGAAACCACGGCTTATATGGTCAACAAAGATTATCACCTCGCCTTGTCTTGGGGTTGGAGGATTCTCTATTCCTGGAACTCGCCATTTGATCTCAGTTTTCTTAGGCAGAGAGCCGATGCTAACCATCTCATTCAATTGAGCCTCAGTAACCCGGGAACGAGCCCAATTGCAGGCAGTGAATTGTTTGGCCATTGCAAAGCGAACAAACTGAAAATGAAAGGCCGGTTTATAAATTACGCATGATTATATACAAGAGACAAGGGAGTAAGAAACATGCTGATATGATAAATGGTACAACCCGGAGACTAGTATAATGAGAGAGAAAGGTAATGCTAGCACGGGGTTGATCAGACACTGTTAAACCGGAGCATAATTATGAAGGTAACATGCTCTTCCGGTTTATCAGAGGGCTAATGGCATAGACTATTTATACAATGTTAAACCGCTTATATTGGTGCGAGGAGAAACGGATCTCACAGGAACATAGAAACAGATCTCACAGTGATGTATAAAACTTTCGGATCTAAAGATAAGACAAGAAAGCAAAAATAATTGGATCTTGAAGGGGTGCAGAACTGAAGCAATTTTTGACAGACTAGATCACTTCTTTGCGCATAAGGATTTGTGATGACCATGGTAGGTAAGTTACGGCAAGAGATGCATCAAGCATGAAGTGTCCATCTATTAAAGGAAGAACAAGGAAGAATAGCACTGATGAACTTCGGAAGAACTGCGAAGAATGTCGAAACCCTAGAACAGATCTATAGTGAAAAAAGCAGAGAACTTACCGGAGCTGGTGAGGAAGCGGAAGAGCGCCGCAGTATTCTGGTGCGTTTAGGGTGATGCAGCGGCCAAGGTCGGAGCAGAGGCGACGGTCGATGGTGGCGGCGGAGCTCCAGAGGCTGAGCGGCGCGAGGAAGACGACGCGAAAAGGCACAGGGGGAAACGGTGAAAATGACCCCTCGGTCCTATTTATAAGGCGAAGTGATAAAATGGCAAGTACGGGAATCGAGGAGCCCAAAAAATGGATAAGTTAATAAAGGTGTCGCCTCGATGACTGGATATATATTAAATGAAGGAAATCTCCGACATCAACGGATGGATGATGTCAGGGCGGTTTATCGTAATTTTGAAGTATGACGTCACATCGGTTTACAAGATCAAAAATGAAGATAAGAGAGAAGATTTTTTCTAAAGTGTGGAGGATTGACATGAACAAGTTCAAACCAATCTGGGGCCTAATGTTGGGGATATTACTACTGGAGGTAAACCGGCCTTATGTAGCCGGGTTGACTCTCTGAAGATTAGAAGCCCATGAAGATGTAAAGATGATGGCACTTTACGGAGGGCCCAAAGGCGGGTTACAGTCTGTAAATGTAAACCGGCCTAGTCATGTAACTTGTATAGTAAGTTAGAAAGAGAGAGGCCGAACCGGATACGTTTATAATCCGGCTTCGGGACTCTGTAGCCCGGCGGGCGTCAACCTATGTATATAAAGGGACGACCCGGCCGCGGTTTAGGGACAGACAACAACAACTCGAGAGCCAGACAAAGCAGATTCGTTCCCTGGCCTCCGGAACCCTAGCAATACCAATCACAACTAGACGTAGGCTTTTACCTTCATTGAAGGGGCCAAACTAGTATAAACTCCCGTGTCCCCTTGTCCGGTTTAACCCCTTTAAGCTAACCCGTTGTGATGGCTCCACGACTAAGTCCTTTCACGAGGACATCTGCTGTGACAAACCCACGACACCGCCTGTTGAAGAAACATATGATCCAAATCCATCTCCTATTGAAGAAACTCATGGTCTTGATAACCCGACACAGATAGTAAAGGTAAATTCTCTCTATAGATATGATAAAGCTGAAATCCCATTTACTAAGTTTGCTAGCCCATGCTTAGATGAGTTTGATAAATTTATGGCTAAGCAAGAAGATTTTAATGCTTATTTTGGTAGACAATTGAAATACAATTCAAATATGCTTGAACACTTGGGTGATTATATGGCTAATGTCAAAGGTGAACTTAAAATTATTAGTAAACATGCTTCTATGGTTACCACTCAGGTAGAATAAGTACTTAAAGCTCAAAATGACTTGCTCAATGAATTGAATAGTAAGAATAATGACAACACTGTTAGAGTTATGACTAAAGGTGGTAGAATGACTGAGGAACCTTTGTATCCTGAAGGCCACCCTAAGAGAATTGAGCAAGATTCTCAGATAAATAATGTGGATGCATCTAGTCCTTCTAATAGGAAGAAAAACAAAAATGATAGGACTTTGCATGCTTCTAGTGAACCTATTACTGAAACACCTGAGATCCAAATGATATTTCTATTTCTGATGCTGAAACACAATCTGGTAATGAACCTGAAACTAGTGATAATGCTAATAGTAATGTTCATGATGATGCTCAACCTAGTAATGATAATGATATAGAAACTGAACCTGTTGTTGATCTTGATAACCCACAATCAAAGAATCAACGTTATGATAAGAAAGACTTTGTTGCTAGGAAACACGGTAAGGAAAGAGAGCCTTGGGTTCAAAAACCCATGCCTTTTCCTCCCAAACCATCCAAGAAAAAGGATGATGAGGATTTTGAGCGCTTTGCTGAAATGATTAGACCTATCTTTTTGCGTATGCGATTAACTGATATGCTCAAAATGAATCCTTATGCTAAGTACATGAAAGATATTGTTACTAATAAAAGAAAGATACCAGAAGCTGAAATTTCCACCATGCTTGCTAATTATACATTTAAAGGTGGAATACCTAAGAAACTAGGAGATCCCTGTGTACCAACTATACCATGCTCCATTAAAAGAAACTATGTTAGAACTGCTTTATGTGATCTTGGAGCCGGTGTTAGAGTTATGCCTCTCTCTTTATATCATAGACTTGATTTGAATAAGTTGACACCTACTGAAATATCTTTGCAAATGGCTGATAAATCAACTGCTATACCTGTCAGTATTTGTGAGGATGTGCCTGTTGTAGTTGCAAACGTTACTATTTTAATGGACTTTGTTATTCTTGATATTCCCGAGGACGATAGTATGTCTATTATTCTTGGAAGACCCTTTTTGAATACTGCAGGGGCTGTTATTGATTGCACTAAAGGCAGTGTCACTTTTCATGTTAATGGTAATGAGCATACGGTACACTTTTCGATGAAACAACCTCAAGTTCATAGTATCAACTCTATTGGAAAAATTCCATCGATTATATTTGGAGGTTTTGAATTTCCTCTTCCTACTGTCAAGAAGAAATATGATATTCTTATTATTGGCGATGTGCATATCCCCGTTGAGGTAACATAGTGTTATTCGAAATTTCTCTAGTTCCATGTTATTCGGAATGAGTTCGTTAACAAGACTTGATCGACCTTGTTAATGGATTCCTTTTGATGATCATGAGATGGATGAAGCTAGAAGGCACAACCTTCTGTGCCCTCCTTTTACTTTTTGTTATTTATATTAAATAAAATAAAAATATGTATTTTTCTGTCGGTTATCTGATTATCCGTGCAATATAAAAATACCCCGAAAATAAAAGTTCTCCAAATGCCCTAAAATTTAAATATGATTTTTTTTCTAGAATATTTGAGAATATTTGGCAGTGAGAACACAGCAGGGGGTCATCCACCTGGCCACGAGGGTGGAGGGCGCGCCCTACCCCCCTGGGCGTGCGCCCCTGCCTCGTGGGCCCATGGTGGCCCTCCTCCACTTAGCCTTGCACCCACACACTCCTTCTTCCTCCCACAAACACAAACATCCAGCTCAAACCCGAGTCCAAGCACATTTTGCTGCCATTTTCGATCTCCTTGCTCAAAGCACCTCTCATAAAACTGCTTGGGGAGATTGTTCCTTGGTATGTGACTCCTCCATTGGTCCAATTAGTTTTTGTTCTAGTGCTTTATTCATTGCAAATTTGTGTTGCTTACGTGACCCTGTTCTTGAGCTTGCATGTCAAATTTATATGGTCAAACGTAGTTTTGATGCATGATAAAGGCTCTAGGCACTTGTAGGAGTAGTTGCTATCAATATTATTGAGTTTGGTTTACTATTATTTTGAAGTTACTAAAAATTTCAGAATTTTTCAGAAAATAATGAAGAGACTTTTGAGGGGCTCATCGAGCTGAAGCTCGAAAGAAAAGGCACAGAAGCCCAAATATAATCTGCCTTGCACCGTGGAGGTTCGGTCGTGTGAATGGCCTTCCGATGATTTCTTGAGAGCGGCCGGGATTTATGAAGATTTTTATGAATTGGCTGAGAATGCAGGCCTCACCGCTTTCCTCCATGACCAACGCGATCAGTATCTCTTACTCACAAATATCTTTGTGCAAAACTTTCATTTCCATTCTAGGAGCTCAGCACCTACGGTGGAGTTTTATTTATATGATGAGCATAAGGAGATGTCATTTTATGATTTTTGTCGGGTTTGTTTGGTCCCTTTCGAGGGCACGCCAGAGGAACCACATCGCAGTGATGTGGATGGGTTTATTGATACCATCACTATAGGGGAAAGGAGGAAGGTTTCTGATGCACGAATCACTAGCATACATTTTCTTGTTTTACGCTACTTTGCAATATTTGCTAGTCGTTGCTTAATTGGTCGTGGAAACTGTGGAAACCTTAGTGTTCCTGATATTATTATTTTGTTCCACGGTTTATTCAGTGATAACTCTGTTAGTATGGGCGGTATTATTGCTAAACGGTTAAGTCTGAACTGTACAAAGGGCCCCATCTTTGGAGGCATCTATGCTTCACACCTAGCTGCACATTTTAACATACCTATTAGGCATTATGAGAAGGAAGAAAAATTATTGCCTCGTGTTTACTTAGATTATAAGAGTATGGTAGCACATGATTTTATTCTTAAGAATAGGGAAGGAGAGCTTAAATACAAACTGTTCTTTGATAAACATCATCCTAAGACTATTACCCTGCCTGCTCCTTCCTTGTTTGATTTATCTGCAGGCAAGTACCTTGTTCCGTTAGAGGCTATTCACGACTATCGGAACCCTACATCAGCCATAGAGCCAGAGCCGGAACCACAAGTTGAGCCTCCACGACAGTCCAATTACCATTGGGACCCGGAGATGATTCTTCTTCTTCGCAGTACGACCCCAACTATTAATATGGATATCCGCCAGGCCAGTCGTGGCCATAGACCAACTTAGGCCAAAAGCTTAAGCTTGGGGGAGTACGTATTTCTCACCGACATTACATTTATGTTTACACACTCATTGCTAGATGTCGGTGCTCATACTTTTTCATTGTATCATCCATGCTAGTTTATTTCTCTTTTTATGCTTTTTTCTTGTGTGTTTAATAAACCTTAAGAAAAACCAAAAAAAATAGTTGTAGCTTTTAATTAGTTTACTTTCCAAGCTTGTAATAGTAATTAAAAAGAAAACCCAAAAAGATTTCCTGTTCTTCTTTTGCTTGTTGGGAGCTTTCCCGTGTAAATAGTTTTATTTCTTTTCTTTTCTTTGGGGGTCGATAGGAGAAGACCATAATTAAATTGTTGAAGTGGTTCTTATATGCATTATTGTTGATCTGACAAAAGAGCCCATATTGCCTTGTCTTCTCCTGTTTATTGAATGCTTGCAGATTCCAGCTTAGTCCAATGCACGTGCACTCTTATTATTATCCACATCATTCGGTCGTGCAAGTGAAAGGCAATAATGATGATTATATGATGGACTGACTGAGATGAGAAAAGCTGGTATGAACTCGACCTCTCTTGTTTTTGTAAATATGATTAGTTCATCGTTCCTGATTCAGCCTATTATGAATAAACATGTTTGCAATTACAACTAGAGATTATAGTTTCTTGTGCCATGCTTGATTAGCTAGGAGCTTATAATGGTTTACCTTGCGTGCCAACATGCTATTAAAATGGTTATGATGTGGTATGATAGGGTGGTATCCTCCTCTGAATGATTTAAGTGACTTGACTTGGCATATGTTCATGCATGTAGTTGAAACAAAATCAACATAGCCTTCACGATATTTATGTTCATGGTGGATTATATCCTACTCATGCTTACATTCGGTGTTGATTAATTTTAATACATGTTCATGACTGTTGTCGCTCTGTAGCTGGTCGCTTCCCAGTCTTTTGCTAGCCTTCACCTGTAGTAAGCGGGAATACTGCTTGTGCATCCAACTCCATAAACCCCAAAGTTATTCCATATGAGTCCACCATACCTACCTATATACGGTATCTACCTGATGTTCCAAGTAAATTTGTATGTGCCAAACTCTAAACCTTCAAATAAATATCCTGTTTTGTATGCTCTAATAGCTCATGTATCAACTAGGGTTGTCCGTATCTTCCATGTTAGGCGGGTTATTCTCAAGAGGAGTGGACTCCACTCCTCACTCACGAGAAAGTGGCTGGTCACCGGGATGCCCAGTCCCATGCTTTATGCAAATCAAATCAAAATAATTGCAAACAAAACTCCCCCTGGGACTCTTGTTAGTTGGAGGCACTCGTTGTTTTGAGAAAGCCATGGATTGATGCTTGTTGGTGGAGGGGGAGTTTAAACTTTACCATTCTATTTGGGAACCACCTATAATGTGTGTAGCATGGAAGATATTGCCATCTCTTGGTTGTTATGTTGACAATGAAAGTATACCGCTCAAAATATTATTCACCTCTATTTCAAAACTGAGCTCTGGCACCTCTACAAATCCCCGCTTCCCTCTGCGAAGGGCCTACCTATTTACTTTCATGTTGAGTCATCATCCTCTTATTAAAAAGCACCAGTTGGAGAGCACCGCTGTCATTTGCATTCATTACTATTATTTTACATTGAGTATGACTTGACTGGATCTCTTTTACCATGAATTACAATGTCTAGTCAGTCCTTGATCTTTAAAGGTGCTCTGCATTTATGTTTTGTGGTCTCAAAAAGGGCTAGCGAGATACCATCTTGTTATATCATATTATGATTTTTTGAGAAAGTGTTGTCATCCGAGATTTTCTATTATTGCTCGCTAGTTGATTATGCCATTGATATGAGTAAACATGAGACCTATGCGTTATTGTGAATGTGGTTAGTTCATAATCTTTGTCGAAAACTTGAATGCTGGCTTTACATATTTACAACAACAAGAGCAAACAGAGTTTGTAAAAGTTTTTATTTATCACTTTCAGTTTATCAACTGAATTGCTTCAGGACAAGCAAGGGTTTAAGCTTGGGGGAGTTGATACGTCTCCGTCGTATCAACTTTTCCAAACACTTTTGCCCTTGTTTTGGACTCTAACTTGCATGATTTGAATGGAACTAACCCGGACTAACGCTGTTTTCAGCAGAATTACCATGGTGTTATTTATGTGCAGAAACAAAAGTTCTCGGAATGACCTGAAACTTCACGGAACAACTTTTTGGAAATAATAAAAAATCCTTGCAAAAGATGAAGGCCAGGGGGCCCACCACCTGTCCATGAGGGTGGGGGCGCACCTGCCCCCCTAGGGCGCACCCCCTACCTCGTGGGCCCCCTGGAGCTCCTCCGACCTCAACTCCAACTCTATATATTTGGTTTTGCGGAGAAAAAAATTAGAGAGAAGGATTAATCACGTTTTACGATATGGAGCCGCCGCCAAGCCCTAAAACCTCTCGGGAGGGCTGATCTGGAGTCCGTTTGGGGCTTCAGAGAGGGGAATCCGTCGCCATCGTCATCATCAACCATCCTCCATCACCAATTTCATAATGCTCACCGCCGTGCGTGAGTAATTCTATCATAGGCTTGCTGGATGGTGATGGGTTGGATGAGATCTATCATGTAATCGAGTTAGTTTTGTTAGGGTTTGATCCCTAGTATCCACTATGTTTTGAGATTGATGTTGCTATGACTTTGCTATGCTTAATGCTTGTCACTAGGGCTCGAGTGCCATGATTTCAGATCTGAACCGATTATGTTTTAATCAATATATGAGAGTTCTTGATCCTATCTTGCAAGTCTATAGTCACCTATTATGTGTTATGATCCGTTAACCCCGAAGTGACAATAATCGGGATACTTACCGGTGATGACCATAGTTTGAGGAGTTCATGTATTCATTATGTGCTAATGCTTTGTTCCGGTACTCTATTAAAAGGAGGCCTTAATATCCCTTAGTTTCCATTAGGACTCCGCTGCCATGGGAGGGTAGGACAAAAGATGTCATGCAAGTTCTTTTCCATAAGCACGTATGACTATATTTGGAATACATGCCTACATTACATTGATGAATTGGAGCTAGTTCTGTGTCACCCTAGGTTATGACTGTTACATGATGAACCACATCCGGCATAATTCTCGATCACCGATCCATTGCCTACGAGCTTTCCATATATTGTTCTTCGCTTATTTACTTTTCCGTTACTATTGCTATCATCACTACAAAATACCAAAAACATTACTTTTGCTATCATTAACTTTTGCTACCGTTACCACTACTACCATATTACTTTGCTACTAAATACTTTGTTGCAGACATTAAGTTTCCAGGTGTGGTTGAATTGACAACTCAGCTGCTAATACTTGAGAATATTCTTTGGCTCCCCTTGTGTCGAATCAATAAATTTGGTTTAAATACTCTACCCTCGAAAACTGTTGCGATCCCCTATACTTGTGGGTTATCATATGCTACCAGACAAGTTTGTTGCCATAGGCATCATCACTAAGCTTCCTCCTTCGTGGAGGAACTTTGCTACCTTACTGAAGCATAAGAGGCAGGAGTTTTCCATTCTGGATCTCATTGGTACTCTTGATGTGGAAGAAAAGGCGAGAGCAAAGGACACACGTGCTCGAGGTATTGAGGGAGGATCTAGTGCCAATCTGGTACAGAAGAAAACCTTCCAACCCCACAAGTTCAAGAACAAGGGAAAGTTTGATGGTAAAGCAAAGTTTGATGGGAAGAACAAGGTTGTACAGCACACCAACTTCAAGAAGAAGAATGACAAGAAGAAATGTATTTGTCATGTGTGTGGAGATCCTGATCACTGGGCTCCTAGTTGCCCTAATCGCTATGACAAGCATCATCTTGGAAAAGGCGGCAAGACCGCTAATGTTGTCATTGGAGACACTGACATGAAGGATGTCGGGTATGGTATATTTCCCACTATTCTTTCAGTATGTCATTCTCCTGATTGGTTGATTGACACGGGTGCCAATGTGCATGTATGTGGTGATATTTCCATGTTTTCATCTTATCAGACCACAGGGACTTCCATTGTGCTAATGGGTAACGGTTGTTGGCACGGTCGATCTGAAGTTTACTTCAGGGAAGATGGTGCGGCTGAAGAACGTGCATTATGTCCCCTCCGTCAATAAAAATCTTGTTAGCAGATCTCTTCTATGTGCGGATGGCTACAAGCTTGTCTTTGAGTCGAATAAATTTGTAATATCCAAGTATGGAACCTTTGTTGGTAAAGGCTATGAGTTAGGAGGCCTGTTCCATTTATCCTTGTCAGACGTTTGCAATAAAGTTGTTAATCATGTTTGCAACAATAGTGAATCAAATGTGTGGCATTCACGTCTCTATCATGTTAACTTTGGTTGCATGTCACGACTAGCGAAGTTGAACTTAATCCCTAGTTTCACCACTGTCAAGGGATCTAAGTATCAAGTGTGTGTTCAAGCTAAGCAACCACGTAAGTCTCATACGACTGCGAAAACAAGAAATCTTGCACCACTAGAGCTCATACATTCAGATCTTTGTGAAATGAATGGTGTGTTGAAAAAGGCAGAAAGAAGTATTTTATGATGTTAATTGATGACTCCACTAGATACTGCCATGTGTATCTTCTAAAATCTAAGGATGAGGCTTTGAACTATTTTAAGATCTATAAAGTTGAAGCGGAGAACCAACTTGATCGAAAGATCAAGAGGCTAAGGTCCGATCGTGGTGGAGAGTATTTCTCAAATGAATTTGATTCCTTTTGTGTGCAACATGGTATAATCGATGAGAGGACGCCTCCCTATTCCCTTAGTCAAATGGGGTGGCCGAAAGAAAGAACCGTACTCTAACTGATTTGTTTAATGCCATGTTAGACACATCGGGTCTCTCCATGGTATGGTGGGGGGAGGCGATATTGACTGCATGTCATGTCCTAAACTGAGTTCCCACCAAGAACAAAGAGATAACTCCATTCGAGGAATGGGAGAAGAAAAGTTTAAAACTCTCTTACCTACGAACTTGGGGTTGTTTGGCGAAAGTCAATGTGCCAATTCCAAAGAAGCGTAAACTTGGACCAAAAAATGTGGATTGTGCTTTCCTGGGATATGCCTTTCATAACATTGGCTATAGATTCTTGGTTGTAAAATTTGAGGTGCCTGACATCCATGTCGGTACAATCATGGAGTCGAATTATGTGACTTTCTTTGAAGATATCTTTCCCATGAAGGATATGGCTACCTCATCAAATAAGGAGATGCCTAGTTCATCGAATCAGGAACCAGTTACAATTACTGAACCTGGCATTTCGATGGAACACTTTGAAAATCCTGTGGAGGAGAACAATTAAGTTCCTACTAGGAGCAAGAGACAGAGGACTGCAAGATCATGGTAATGCATAGCAACGAGAGGGAAGAGTGTTGTCCACGTACCCTCATAGACCGTAAGCGGAAGCGTTATAACAACGCGGTTTATGTAGTCGTACGTCTTCATGATGGACCGATCCTAGCACCAAAGGTACGGCACCTCCGCGATCTGCAAACGTTCAGCTCGGTGACGTCCCACGAACTCACGATCCAGCAGAGTGCCGAGGGAGAGCTTCGTCAGCACGATGGCGTGATGACGGTGATAATGATGCTACCGGAACAGGGCTTCGCCTAAGCACCGCTACGATATGACCGAGGTGGATTATGGTGGAGGGGGGCACCGCACATGGCTAAGAGATCAATGATCAACTTGTGTGTCTATGGGGTGCCCCTGGCCACGTATATAAAGGATGGAGGAAGGAGAAGGCCAGCCCTCATAGGGCGCGCCCAAAGTGTCGAGTCCTATTAGGACTCCCTAGTCCTAGTAGGATTCCACCTCCCACATGGAATAGGAAAAAGGGAAGGGAGAAGAAGAAGGAAGGAAGGGGGTGCCCCCTTTCCTTAGTCCAATTCGGACCAGTCCATGGGTAAGGGGCGCGGCCACCCTTGAGGCCTTTCTCTCCTTTCCCGTATGGCCCAATACGAATTCACGCAACTCTCCGGTACTCTGAAAAATACCTGAATCACTCTAATATATTAATCTTTACATCTCGAATATAGCTTTCCAATATATCGATCTTTACGTCTCGACCATTTCGAGACTCCTCGTCATGTCCCCGATCTCATCTGGGACTCTGAACAAACTTCGGTACATCAAAACACATAAACTCATAATACCGATCGTCACCGAATGTTAAGCATGCGGACCCTACGGGTTCAAGAACTATGTAGACATGATCGAGACACGTCTCCGGTCAATAACCAATAGCGGAACCTAGATGTTCATATTGGCTTCCACATATTCTACAAAGATCTTTACCGGTCAAACCACATAACGATATATGTTGTTCCCTTTATCATCGGTATGTTATTTGCCCGACATTCGATCATCGGTATCCTCATACCTAGTTCAATCTCGTTATCGGCAAGTCTCTTTACTCGTTCCGTAATGCATCATCTCACAACTAACTCATTAGTCAGAATGCTTGCAAGGCTTAGAGTGATGTGCATTACCGAGAGGGCCTAGAGATACCTCTCTGATACACGGAGTAACAAATCCTAATCTCAATCTATGACAACTCAACAAACACCATCGAAGACACCTGTAGAGCATCTTTATAATCACCCAGTTACGTTGTGACGTTTGATACCACACAAGGTGTTCCTCCGGTATTCGGGAGTTGCATAATCTCATAGTCAGAGGAACATGTATAAGTCATGAAGAAAGTAGTAGCAATAAAACTGAACGATCATTATGCTAAGCTAAAAGATGGGTCTTGTCCATCACATCATTCTCTAATGATGTGATCCCGTTCATCAAATGATAACAGATGTCCATGGCTAGGAAACTTAACCATCTTTGATTAACGAGCTAGTCAAGTAGAGGCATACTAGGGACACTCTGTTTGTCTGTATTCACACATGTACTAAGGTTCCGGTTAATACAATTCTAGCATGAATAATAAAAATTTATCATGATATAAGGAAATATAAACAACAACTTTATTATTGCCTCTAGGGCATATTTCCTTCAGATTTTCTTGTCTATCTAATAGATGACACTCCCAATTCTATTTCAGAGGCCTATGCATCTGAAGATGCTCACTACTGGAAGGAAGCAGTCCGTAGTGAGATGGATTCCATCTTGGCAAATGAAACTTGAGAGATAATTGATCGTCCTTATGGGTGCAAACCTATAGGGTGCAAATGGGCATTCAAGAAGAAGCTTAGGCCTGATGGTACTATCGAGAAGTACAAGGCATGGCTGGTGGCCAAGGGTTATACTCAAAAGGAAGGTGAAGACTATTTGATACTTACTCACCTATGGCTTGACTGGCCACTATTCGCGTACTACTTTTATTAGCTGCCTCACATGGTCTTCTCGTTCATCAAATGTGTCACACCCTAGCTAGTCATGCATTAGAGTGTTGCATCATGTTTACTCTTTCATCAGAAACTTGAAATGGGGATCTGTGAAACCCTCAGAATCATTTTGAAAATGATCCAAATAAAAATTTCTCCAAAAGGGTCCAAGAAAATGCTCATGTGGCTCTCTGAAAATATTGGACAGAGATAAAAATCAAACCAATATTTTCAAGAGCTCATAGGTATTTATTTTGGGCTTTTGGAATTAATGCATAAATATTTGCATTGGAAATATATTAATTATATATATTAATATATGTCCAAATATTATGCCAATTATAAAGGAGCTCTGGAATAATATATCTAGCTCCTGCAAAAATTGGCATAAGGTAAATAAATGATTTAATATATTTTTTAAATCAAAACAAATGTCAGAAATTAGAAAACAGAAAAATAAATAAAGGGAGAAACTTACCTGGGCTCTTCCCTGTGCAGCCCAGCCAGCTGGCCGGCCCAGCCAGCAGGCGGCCCAGCCCGCCTCCCTCCTGTGTCGTCTTCGTCCTCGACAGAGGGAGGGGAGTGTGGCCGGCGCGCGCGCGCGCCACGCCACCTCTCTCCCTGCCTGCCTGCCCTCCCCTCCTCGCTCGATGCCCCGGACGACGCCACGCCTCCCCCCTGCTCTCTCTCACTCTCCCTCGGCTCTCCCCTCCTCTCCCTCGCTCTCTCTCTCACACGGCCGAACACCACCGTCGCCGCCGTTCGCCATAGCAGCCGTCTCCGGCCACCCCTCGCTCCCCCGACTAGCTCAGCGGCTCCGCCTCGACCTCCTCTTCCTCCCCACCGCTCCACGGGTCTCCGGAAGCCCTGCATCGCCGCCACGTCGCCGTTCCCCTCCTCTGGCTCCGACCACCGTCGTCGTCGATTCGCCGTCTCCAGCGCGTCCCCGAGCCCGCTTCGACGCCCACTGCAACCGCGGTGAGCTACGCCACCGTTTCCCCCTCTTCTCCCCCTCGTTCCCTCACCGTAGCCTCCTCCCCACCACGGCCGAACCTCCGCCGTCGCCGAGCTCGCCGTCGACGCAGCTCCGGTGACCATTTGGTCACCCCGGCGGGTCCAACGAGTTCGTAAGGCTCCATAGAGCATCCCTAGCGCCTCGCTTCGCTCGCCTTCGAGCTCCAACCCCGTTTCCGTGCACGACCGAACCCCGGCGGCCGCAGCCGAGCTCGCCGCCGTCGACTCCGTCCACCTCAGGCACGGCCACCACCACCGTTCGACGCGCGGGAGCAAGGGCTCTCCAACGAGCCCAAGCACAGCCTCGCCCGTGCCCTGTAGCGCGATCCCGCATCACGCCGCCGTCTCGGACCTCGCCGGCGTCATGTCGCCGGTGGGGTTTGACTTGTCCGACCTGGGGTTTGACCCCCCAGGGTCACTGACGCGTGGGCCCCGTCAGCCAGGTGGACATCATTAGCGCTAATCACTGTTAGTCAACCCCCTGACACTGACCAGTGGGCCCCAGCGCCACTAACCCCTAATTAGGATTAATTTAATCCTGTTAAGCCCCCCTGTCACTGACATGTGGACCCCACACGTCAGGTTTGACTCCAGCCAGCCGCAGTTGACCACTGACGTCATGCTGACGTCATGCTGGCGCAATATTTATATTTCTGGATTTAATTTAAATCAGGAAATTCCAGAATATCAATTTAACTTCAAAAATTCATAACTTTTATTCTGTAACTCCAAATGGGACAAATTATATATGAAAAATGATCAGAAAAATCCAATCTATCCATCTGTACTATTTTCATGCATGATCAAACAAGTTAAATTGATGTTTTCCACAGAACAAGGAAAAGCACTTTAAAAGGCCATATTTGAATTTGAAATTTGAATCCTTGGTTCAAATTAGTTCAAACCCATCTGTTCTTAGTTGCATTAGCCCAACACACTCATATTGCCATGTTTCATGCATGCATCATATTGTTGCACATTGTTTGGTGATGGTTGTGTATCGGTGTCCTTTGCGACAGGTTCTGCCTCCGAGGAGTACCGTGATTACCCTAACGAAGAACCGTATCAGTGCATCGAACCATCAGGCAAGCAACCAACCATTTGATCATATCGATACAATCCCATGATCTCGCTCCTGCTCTCTTTTACTGCATTAAGACAACGCGTTTCAAACTGCTGTGTGCTATGGTAGTTGAACCCATTTCCTCTGCATGACCTGTCATTGCCACAGTAACTAGATGAAACCCACTAGCATGTGTAGGAGTTGATTGAGCCATATGTATGTGTTGTTCCTACCTTGCTATGCCTGCTATGCTTAGAGTCGTGTCAGGTCTGGTTCATCTGGGTGATGGCTAGAGTGAAATGATTATGTCGGTAATGAGAGTGGTGCGGTGAACACGATTTGGTAAAGGTATCGATGAGAGGCCATGTAGGAGTACATGGTGGGTTGTTTCATTGAAGCCGACCTTAAGCACTGAGATCTGTATGTGTGATTTAAGATACAGCTACTACCATGCATTGGGCCCTGAAATATGACCCCGCTCGACTTCTTATTCACCCTAGCTCTCTGTCCAGGAGTTGCAAGTAGTTTCTGGTGTTTGTAGCCTACTGGAGGCCGTGGACAGCGCTGACCGTAGGGGTGGGCTGTGATGCGGTAGGTACGTGGCACGGTGTACCGAATACCCGTTAGGTATCACGGGAACCCTGTTCACATCGTTCGGGGCCGTATGGGAAACCTCGGCCGGACTCCCTGCGGATGGAACCTGAATAGGCGATAAACCTGGACTAGAGGCTTAAGTGTTTAGGTAGGTCGTGGTCTACACCCACGTCGGCTTTCGCTTGAAGTCTGCCGAGCACATGTCGTGTGCAGACGCTAAGTGGTGGAAACATGTATGAAGAAGTACACCCCTGCAGGGTTATCATAATCTATTCGAATAGCCGCGTCCGCGGTAAAGGACTACTTGGTTGCCTATACAGTTCATAGACAAGTAAATGGAAACTGTTAAAAGCCTCAAGATAAGTGTGAGTGCCGAGGATGGCTCTTCCGTAGGAAGACGGAGGTGAATCCTCGGTAGTGTATTGAAGTGGTGAGTAGTGGACTCGTGTGCGCAAAACCATTTCAAGTTGGATTATCGTAGGATAGCCTAGCCAAGAGTCAAAGCTGGCTTGCTGCAATAACTCCACCAACCCTTCTTGATACTATGCATGTATGTAGGATCTGATGTAAGTCTTGCTGAGTACCTTTGTACTCATGTTGCTATAATCTACATTTTTACAGAAGACACTGCAACCCCTTCTGATGGGTTCTATGTAGACGTTGACATCAACGAGTAGGCTAAAGACCCAGGTGGTGACCCTGAGCTTGTGAAGGACCACGTAGTATAGCTAGGCTTTCCAAGCCTCTTCTATTTTACTAGTTGTCTGTACTCAGACAAGTTACTTCCGCTGCTGGTTTGTATGACTGTATGACTTGTATGTTGGGTCGTGAGACCCGTACCTTTGTGTATGTTATGTATGGTTCACTGAAGTACTTGTGTCGTAGAGTCATGTTGTGATGCTTCGTTGTATTTGCACATATCGAGCATATTGTGTGTATGATTGAAATGCTTGGTATGTGTGGGATCTGACTATCTAGTTGTTTATCTTTAGTAGCCTCTCTTACCGGGAAATGTCTCCTAGTGTTACCGCTGAGCCATGGTAGCTTGCTACTGCTCTGGAACACTTAGGCTGGCCGGCATGTGTCCTTCTTCGTTCCTGTGTCTGTCCCTTCGGGGAAATGTCACGCTTTGAGTACCGGAGTCCTGTTAGCCCGCTACAGCCCGGTTTACTGGAGTCCTGCTAGCCCAGTGCTACAGCCCGGACCCACTTGCTGATGACCGACACGTTCGAAGCTGGGTCATGGATGCCTGTCCCTGTAAGTCTGTGCCACTTTGGGTTTACGACTAGTCATGTCAGCCCGGGCTCTTTATCATATGGATGCTAGCGACACTTTCATATACGCGAGCCAAAAAGCGCAAACGGTCCCGGGAAAAGGTAAGACGACACCCGTGGGGATACCGTGCGTGAGGCCGCAAAGTGATATGAGGTGTTACCAGCTAGATCGATGTGACATCGAGTCGGGGTCCTGACAGCGTTGGTAGCTTTAGTTGCATTAGCCCAACACACTCATATTGCCATGTTTCATGCATGCATCATATTGTTGCACATTGTTTGGTGATGCCTGTGTATCGTTATCCTTTACGACAGGATCTGTCCCCGAGGAGTACCGTGACTACCCTAACGAAGAACCGTATCCGTGCATCGAACCATCAGGCAAGCAACCAACCATTTGATCATATCGATACAATCCCATGTTCTCGCTCCTGCTCTCTTTTACTGCATTAAGACAACGCGATTCAAACTGCTGTGTGCTACGGTAGTTGAACCCATTTCCTCTGCATGACCTGTCATTGCCACAGTAACTAGATGAAACTCACTAGCATGTGTAGGAGTTGATTGAGCCATATGTATGTGTTGTTCCTACCTTGCTATGCCTGCTATGCTTAGAGTCGTGTCAGGTCTGGTTCATCTGGGTGATGGGCTAGAGTGAAATGATTATGTCGGTAATGAGAGTGGTGTGGTGAACACGATTTGGTAAAGGTATCGATGAGAGGCCATGTAGGAGTACATGGTGGGTTGTTTCATTGAAGCCGACCTTAAGCACTGAGATCTGTATGCGTGGTTTAAGATACAGCTACTACCATGCATTGGGCCCTGAAATATGACCCCGCTCGACTTCTTATTCACCCTAGCTCTCTGTCCAGGAGTTGCAAGTAGTTTCTGGTGTTTGTAGCCTACTGGAGGCCGTGGACAGCGCTGACCGTAGGGGTGGGCTGTGATGCGGTAGGTACGTGGCCGGGTGTACCGAATACCCGTTAGGTATCTCGGGAACCCTGTTCACATCGTTCGGGGCCGTATGGGAAACCTCGGCCGGACTCCCTGCGGATGGAACCTGAATAGGCGATAAACCTGGACTAGAGGCTTAAGTGTTTAGGTAGGTCGTGGTCTACACCCACGTCGGCTTTCGCTTGAAGTCTGCCGAGCACATGTCGTGTGCAGACGCTAAGTGGTGGAAACATGTATGAAGAAGTACACCCCTGCAGGGTTAACATGATCTATTCTAATAGCCGCGTCCGCGGTAAAGGACTACTTGGTTGCCTATACAGTTCATAGACAAGTAAATGGAAACTGCTAAAAGCCTCAAGATAAGTGTGAGTGCCGAGGATGGCTCTTCCGTAGGAAGACGGAGGTGGATCCTCGGTAGTGTATTGAAGTGGTGAGTAGTGGACTCGTGTGCGCAAAACCATTTCAAGTTGAAGTATCGTAGGATAGTCTAGCCAAGAGTCAAAGTTGGCTTGCTGCAATAACTCCACCAACCCTTCTTGATAACATGCATGTATGTAGGATCTGATGTAAGTCTTGCTGAGTACCTTTGTACTCATGTTGCTATAATCTACATTTTTACAGAAGACGCTGCAACCCCTTCTGATGGGTTCTATGTAGACGTTGACATCAATGAGTAGGCTAAAGACCCAGGTGGTGACCCTGAGCTTGTGAAGGACCACGTAGTATAGCTAGGCTTTCCAAGCCTCTTTTATTTTACTAGTTGTCTGTACTCAGACAAGTTACTTCCGCTGCTGGCTTGTATGACTGTATGACTTGTATGTTGGGTCGTGAGACCCGTACCTTTGTGTATGCTATGTATGGCTCCCTGAGCCTTAAATAAAGTACTTGTGTTGTAGAGTCATGTTGTGATGCTTCGTTGTATTTGCACATATCGAGCATATTGTGTGTATGATTGAAATGCTTGGTATGTGTGGGATCTGACTATCTAGTTGTTTATCTTTAGTAGCCTCTCTTACCGGGAAATGTCTCCTAGTGTTACTGCTGAGCCATGGTAGCTTGCTACTGCTCTGGAACACTTAGGCTGGCCGGCATGTGTCCTTCTTCGTTCCTGTGTCTGTCCCTTCGGGGAAATGTCACGGTTTGAGTACCGGAGTCCTGTTAGCCCGCTACAGCCCGGTTTACCGGAGTCCTGCTAGCCCAGTGCTACAGCCCGGACCCACTTGCTGATGACCGACACGTTCGAAGCTGGGTCATGGATGCCTGTCCCTGTAAGTCTGTGCCACTTTGGGTTTACGACTAGTCATGTCAGCCTGGGCTCTTTATCATATGGATGCTAGCGACACTATCATATACGTGAGCCAAAAGGCGCAAACGGTCCCGGGCAAAGGTAAGGCGACACCCGTGGGGATACCGTGCGTGAGGCCGCAAAGTGATATGAGGTGTTACCGGCTAGATCGATGTGACATCGAGTCGGGGTCCTGACAGCGTTGGCATCAGAGCCGGGCTGCCTGTAGGTTCTTCAAGCCAAACTGGTCGATGTTGAGTCTAGAAATTCTTTAGTTATATGTAGGGGAATTGTTTGTGGGTTGGAACGTAAGGCTCTTTTTACTCCTTTATCTTATGACATTCTGATCTGAGTCAGTCCATTCTTCCACCGGGGGATAAGGAATTAGGATCTGTTCTCTCTATCAGGATCACGTGTTACTAATCAGTAGTACCTTATAAGTTTGATGGATACAAGCCTAGTTCAGTTCTACTACCACATTATGTTGCTAGGATGGTCTCAGAACTTGATATGATGATGATGAGTGTGTATGTAATCCTTTGTCAAATGTCTCAAAATCCTTCTTGAGCATTTACAGCTGTTATGCTGCCAAAATTTTGCTAGAAATTCTAATGCCTTTGCATTATGATTGTGCTTTCAGATGGCCACTCGCGACCTCAATCAAGTGGTTCGCCTGACTCGATGCCTAGATGTACCCGGCCATACTGCTAAGTTGGTCAGGGTAATGACTGAGGCTGGATACCGCTGGTATCCCGAGTACACGGTCGAAGAGCAATTCCGAGACTTTAATCAAAGCCAGTATCTCTGCACTGTTAGGATATTTCCATCTTATCCTGGATCCACCGAGCCTCTTCACTGCTCCTATGGACTCGGGGTTACTATTGAGATGGCTGTGCAGGACGCCGCCTACTCTATGATGACCATTATGCGAGTCAGATCTGGACTATTTCGGGACTCTGATTTCCGGTATATGCCAGGATCACTTCCGGGAGCACGAGGGTATCTCCAGGCTATCTATGCTGACCCCACTCAGGAGGATTCACGGACTCGCACCACTGCTGAGATGCTCGAGGATAAGGACCGTGAAAATCGGGCCTTGAGGTTAGAGCTCTTCAATACCCGTGCTGACCACTGGGCCACTTTGACTCGGTTCGCACCAGCGGTGCAAGCTGGATATTCAGATATGCGCGATCTCTATCCTGTGAGATCTGCTCTGCCAGACGTGATGGTTTGGCGTGATGTAGGAGGCATCACCCCACCTCGCGGTCCCCGCAGGCCACCGTCGGTTGGTCCACGACCTCATCCTAGCCCCTATGGTCCACAAGCTCCGCGAGATCGTCTGTTTCCGGATGATCATGTTTAGCTTCCAGGCTATGGAGGTGACTTCTACGAGGACTACTACGGATCGGTCTGAGTTAGTGGTAGTATCACTAGTTCGCACTAGCTGTGTCGTCTATCGTCCCGCGTGACTCGTGGGATATGACCTAGTTTGTACTCTTTCCGGAGGTGTAGAAAAATAATGTATAGGAGCTTGGGATGCCTCCGATGAGATGTAATCCTTTTCTCACCGTAATAGTACTTTGTTTGGTCTTGTACTAAACCCTGTATGGTGTGTATGACGATGGAATAAAGGAAGCAGTTTCTGTATCTACCATGTCATACGGATGATCATCTTGCATCTCGAGTTATTCCTTACATTCTGTATCCTATGTCGGAATTTTATCATTCTGACTAAATCATTGTCTTGTTTACCTAGGATGGTCAACACGCGCGCTAACCCTGCTTCTCAAGAGCAGGCCGAAGGCAGTGAAGGCAGGAATGAAAATCTGCCTCATCCTCCTTCCCTAGCCGAGGTTATGATGGAAGCTGAGAGAAACAAGCGGGAGACCAACCGTTTGTTGGAGCGTATTGAACAGAACACGGCACACCATCAGAGGACTAGCGTGGTGTCACTCGGTGATTTTATCAAATTACATCCACCCACGTTCCACCACTCCGTCGAGCCTCTCGACGCTGATGACTGGCTTCGCAGTATTGCTCACAAACTGCGTTCCGCGCTGGTAGCGGAGGCTGACAAGGTCACTTTTGCTGCATATCATCTTGAAGGCCCTGCCAGTCTATGGTGGGAGAATTATGGAGCTATGCGCCCAGCGGGCCATGTCACTACTTGGGCTGAGTTCAGCGAGGCTTTCCGTGAGCATCACATTCCGGAGGGTCTCATGGACCGTAAACGTGAAGAATTTTGCAGTTTCACCCAAGGCCGACTTTCTGTGGATGTTTACAGCAGGGAGTTTGGTAACCTCGCACGATATGCAACTGAGGAAGTGTCTACCGATGCCAAGAAGCAAGCAAGGTTCCGTAAGGGCCTTAGTCCTGAGCTTCGCCGCGACCTCCGTCTGCATGAGTGCACATCTTTCCAGAAACTTGTCAACAAAGCCATCAGTGCTGAAACTGGTCAGACTGACTATGACGCAACACGCAAGCATGGCCGTGACATGGGTTCCTCATCCGGTGCTGGTCCTCAGAAGCGCCGCGTGTGGGTGCCCAACACCGCCCTGCCACCCAGGTTCACACCGAGGCCATCTTTCCAGGCGCCTCGCCCTGTTCAACAGTCTGCACCGGCCAAGCCCTATGGGGGTCCAACCAATAATGCTCCTCCACGTACCAGTTCCGTGACTTGTTTCAAGTGTGGGGAATCTGGTCACTATATGCGGGAGTGTCCCCAGACCAACCCCAACCAGTCTGCTAAAGCTGTTGGCCGTGGCAAGCCGACAGGAAAAGTATTCCACGCCAAACCGGTCACCGCTTCACGTGGCCATGTCAACTGTATCTCTGCCGAAGAAGCTCAAGAGGATCCCAACGTCGTTCTCGGTACGCTTCTTGTTAATTGCCACCCGGCATCTGTTCTTTTCGATACAGGAGCCTCTCATTCATTTATATCCGAGAACTATGCTCGTTTGCATAACGTTGCATTCTGTGACATGCCATCCACTATGGAAATTTCTACTCCCGGGTCTAGATGGCAGACCTCTAGGGTAAGTTATGGAAATGAAATCCAAGTCGACAGACTTGTTTTCCTTACATCGTTGATAGCCCTTAAATTTTCAGATATTAATATCATTTTGGGTATGGACTGGATGTCAGCTCATCATGCCAAAATTGATTGCTTCTCTAGGACTGTTCAACTCACTCACCCTTCGGGCAAGATAGTCAATGTCTTGACCCGATTAGCCAAGCGACAATTATATTCTCTTAATGCCAGCCCTTTGCCAGACCTAGAGGACGTTCCGGTAGTCCGTGACTTCCCGGATGTCTTTCCAGAGGAATTGCCAGGTGTTCCACCTGACAGGGATGTTGAGTTCGTAATAGACCTCATTCCAGGAACCGTTCCGATTGCTAGAAGACCCTATAAGATGGCACCCCTAGAACTAGCCGAGCTTAAGAAACAACTCGATGAGTCCTTGAAAAAGGGTTTCATCCGCCCTAGTTCATCTCCGTGGGCTTGCCCCGTCCTATTCGTCAAGAAGAAGGATGGTACGGACCGGATGGTTGTAGATTACCGACCTGTCAATTTGGTCACAATCAAAAACAAATATCCACTTCCCAGGATCAACGATCTGTATGATCAGCTCGCTGCATCCTCAGTCTTCTCCAAGATGGATTTGAGGTTGGGCTACCATCAAATAAAAATCAGAAACGGGGACATTCCTAAAACGGCCTTTGTTACTCGTTATGGCCAATACGAGTACACCGTCATGTCCTTCGGTTTAACCAACGCCCCAGCCACCTTTTCTCGGTTAATGAACTCAATCTTCATGGAGTATTTGGATAAATTCGTCGTGGTTTACCTCGATGATATACTCATCTACTCCAAGAACAAGGAAGAACATGCCGAACATCTAAGGCTAGTGTTGCAGAAACTTCGAGAGCATCGCCTTTATGCCAAATTTTCTAAATGTGAATTCTGGTTGCCAGAAGTGACCTACCTGGGTCATGTAATATCTGGTAAAGGTATTGCTGTTAACCCTGAGCGAGTTCAAGCCGTCCTTAATTGGACTCCACCTGAATCGGTCAAGCAAGTTCGGAGCTTTCTGGGCTTAGCGAGCTATTGTCGTCGCTTTGTCGAGAACTTCTCCAAAGTTGCCAAACCTCTAACCGAACTCCTCAAGAAAGATAAGAAGTTCGAGTGGACTCCACAATGTGAGCACAGCTTTCAGGAACTGAAAAGACGCCTGACTTCTGCTCCCGTACTGGTACCGCCAGACTTCTCCAAGGACTTTGTTATCTACTGCGACGCCTCGCGACAAGGACTAGGTTGCATTCTCATGCAAGATCGACACGTAATTGCTTACGCTTCACGGCAATTGCACCCGCATGAGGAGAATTATCCTACTCATGATCTAGAGCTTGCAGCCGTAGTCTATGCACTTAAGACCTGGCGACATTACCTCCTCGGTAATCGTTGCGAAATATTCACTGATCACCAAAGCCTGAAGTACATCTTCACCCAACCGGATCTGAATCTCAGACAAAGACGTTGGGTTGAGTTGATCACAGACTTCGACTTAGGAATAACCTACACCCCAGGGAAAGCCAACGTCATGGCTGATGCGCTAAGTCGTAAATCTTATTGTAACAACCTGATGTTACAACAAAGTCAACCGCTTCTCCATGAGGAATTCCGGAAACTTAACCTTCACATTGTTCCTCAAGGTTATCTTTCCACCTTGGTAGCAAAACCTACCCTTACGGATCAAATCACCGCTGCCCAAAAGCGAGATAAGGGAATATCCAAAATCAAAGAGAACATTGCTAGCGGAGGTGCTAGTTGTTTCTCCACAAATGATCATGGTGTTGTGTACTTTGAGGACCGTCTAGTGGTTCCCAAGAACCAGCATCTACGGCAGTTGATCCTTAAGGAGGCTCATGAATCTCCTCTCACTATTCATCCCGGTAGTACTAAGATGTATCAGGACCTACGCCAGAGGTTCTGGTGGACTAGGATGAAGAGAGAAATTGCTCAGTATATTGCAAATTGCGACGTCTGTCGTCGTGTTAAAGCAGAGCACCAACGGCCTGCTGGCACTCTTCAACCCTTAGCTATTCCTGAATGGAAATGGGATAAAATTGGTATGGATTTCATTACCGGTTTTCCCAGGACCAAGAGAGGGAATAATGCTATTTTCGTCGTTGTCGATCGTCTTTCCAAAGTAGCCCATTTCCTACCTGTTCGTGAGAGTATAACCGCTAGTCAGCTGGCAGACTTATACATCTCCCGAATAGTGTCCCTCCATGGTGTTCCTTTGGAAATTAACTCGGATCGAGGAAGTCTTTTCACCTCTCGATTTTGGGAAAGTTTCCAAAATGCTATGGGAACCCGTCTCTCCTTTAGCACCGCTTTCCACCCTCAGTCGAGTGGTCAAGTGGAACGCGTCAACCAGATTCTAGAAGACATGCTTCGAGCCTCTGTTATCTCATTTGGAATGGATTGGGAGAAGTGCCTTCCATTTGCCGAATTCGCTTACAACAACAGCTATCAATCTAGCTTGGGTAAAGCCCCTTTTGAAGTTCTCTATGGACGACGGTGTCGAACACCCCTTAACTGGTCAGAAACCGGGGAAAGACAATTCTTTGGCCCGGATATGATTCAGGAAGCAGAAGAACAAGTTCGTATCGTTCGTGAAAAGTTGAAAACAGCCCAATCTCGTCAAAAGAGTCAATATGACCGAAAACATAAGGCTATGACTTTCGAGGTTGACGAGAAGGCTTATCTTCGGGTCACCCCTCTGAAGGGAACCCATCGTTTCGGTATCAAAGGCAAATTGGCTCCTCGTTACATTGGACCTTTTCGCATTCTCGCCAAACGAGGAGAAGTTGCCTACCAGTTGGAACTACCTCCGCATCTCTCCAGAGTCCATGATGTCTTCCACGTTTCTCAACTCAGGCGTTGCTTCTCGGATCCTATCCGTGGAGTGGACCACGAAACGCTTGATCTCCAGGATAATCTTACATATCGAGAGTACCCCATTCGTATCCTCGATCAGGCCGAGCGTACCACTCGACGTCAGAACATCAAGTTCCTCAAAGTTCAGTGGTCTCATCATTCTGAGGATGAAGCAACTTGGGAAAGGGAGGATCGTCTTCGACTTGAGTATCCCGCCCTCTTCCTGGAGGAACCCAAATCTCGGGACGAGATTCTTTTGAGTGGGGGTGAGTTGTCACACCCTAGCTAGTCATGCATTAGAGTGTTGCATCATGTTTACTCTTTCATCAGAAACTTGAAATGGGGATCTGTGAAACCCTCAGAATCATTTTGAAAATGATCCAAATAAAAATTTCTCCAAAAGGGTCCAAGAAAATGCTCATGTGGCTCTCTGAAAATATTGGACAGAGATAAAAATCAAACCAATATTTTCAAGAGCTCATAGGTATTTATTTTGGGCTTTTGGAATTAATGCATAAATATTTGCATTGGAAATATATTAATTATATATATTAATATATGTCCAAATATTATGCCAATTATAAAGGAGCTCTGGAATAATATATCTAGCTCCTGCAAAAATTGGCATAAGGTAAATAAATGATTTAATATATTTTTTAAATCAAAACAAATGTCAGAAATTAGAAAACAGAAAAATAAATAAAGGGAGAAACTTACCTGGGCTCTTCCCTGTGCAGCCCAGCCAGCTGGCCGGCCCAGCCAGCAGGCGGCCCAGCCCGCCTCCCTCCTCTGTCGTCTTCGTCCTCGACAGAGGGAGGGGAGTGTGGCCGGCGCGCGCGCGCGCCACCGCGCCACGCCACCTCTCTCCCTGCCTGCCTGCCCTCCCCTCCTCGCTCGATGCCCCGGACGACGCCACGCCTCCCCCCTGCTCTCTCTCACTCTCCCTCGGCTCTCCCCTCCTCTCCCTCGCTCTCTCTCTCACACGGCCGAACACCACCGTCGCCGCCGTTCGCCATAGCAGCCGTCTCCGGCTACCCCTCGCTCCCCCGACTAGCTCAGCGGCTCCGCCTCGACCTCCTCTTCCTCCCCACCGCTCCACGGGTCTCCGGAAGCCTTGCATCGCCGCCACGTCGCCGTTCCCCTCCTCGGGCTCCGACCACCGTCGCCGTCGATTCGCCGTCTCCAGCGCGTCCCCGAGCCCGCTTCGACGCCCACTGCAACCGCGCTGAGCTACGCCACCGTTTCCCCCTCTTCTCCCCCTCGTTCCCTCACCATAGCCTCCTCCCCACCACGGCCGAACCTCCGCCGTCGCCGAGCTCGCCGTCGACGCAGCTCCGGTGACCATTTGGTCACCCCGGCGGGTCCAACGAGTTCGTAAGGCTCCATAGAGCATCCCTAGCGCCTCGCTTCGCTCGCCTTCGAGCTCCAACCCCGTTTCCGTGCACGACCGAACCCCGGCGGCCGCAGCCGAGCTCGCCGCCGTCGACTCCGGCCACCTCAGGCACGGCCACCACCACCGTTCGACGCGCGGGAGCAAGGGCTCTCCAACGAGCCCAAGCACAGCCTCGCCCGTGCCCTGTAGCGCGATCCCGCATCACGCCGCCGTCTCGGACCTCGCCGGCGTCATGTCGCCGGTGGGGTTTGACTTGTCCGACCTGGGGTTTGACCCCCCAGGGTCACTGACGCGTGGGCCCTGTCGGCCAGGTGGACATCATTAGCGCTAATCACTGTTAGTCAACCCCCTGACACTGACCAGTGGGCCCCAGCGCCACTAACCCCTAATTAGGATTAATTTAATCTTGTTAAGCCCCCCTGTCACTGACGTGTGGACCCCACACGTCAGGTTTGACTCCAGCCAGCCGCAGTTGACCACTGACGTCATGCTGACATCATGCTGGCGCAATATTTATATTTCTGGATTTAATTTAAATCAGGAAATTCCAGAATATCAATTTAACTTCAAAAATTCATAACTTTTATTCTGTAACTCCAAATGGGACAAATTATATATGAAAAATGATCAGAAAAATCCAATCTGTCCATCTGTACTATTTTCATGCATGATCAAACAAGTTAAATTGATGTTTTCCACAGAACAAGGAAAAGCACTTTAAAAGGCCATATTTGAATTTGAAATTTGAATCCTTGGTTCAAATTAGTTCAAACCCATCTGTTCTTAGTTGCATTAGCCCAACACACTCATATTGCCATGTTTCATGCATGCATCATATTGTTGCACATTGTTTGGTGATGGTTGTGTATCGGTGTCCTTTGCGACAGGTTCTGCCTCCGAGGAGTACCGTGATTACCCTAACGAAGAACCGTATCAGTGCATCGAACCATCAGGCAAGCAACCAACCATTTGATCATACCGATACAATCCCATGATCTCGCTCCTGCTCTCTTTTACTGCATTAAGACAACGCGTTTCAAACTGCTGTGTGCTACGGTAGTTGAACCCATTTCCTCTGCATGACCTGTCATTGCCACAGTAACTAGATGAAACCCACTAGCATGTGTAGGAGTTGATTGAGCCATATGTATGTGTTGTTCCTACCTTGCTATGCCTGCTATGCTTAGAGTCGTGTCAGGTCTGGTTCATCTGGGTGATGGCTAGAGTGAAATGATTATGTCGGTAATGAGAGTGGTGCGGTGAACACGATTTGGTAAAGGTATCGATGAGAGGCCATGTAGGAGTACATGGTGGGTTGTTTCATTGAAGTCGACCTTAAGCACTGAGATCTGTATGTGTGATTTAAGATACAGCTACTACCATGCATTGGGCCCTGAAATATGACCCCGCTCGACTTCTTATTCACCCTAGCTCTCTGTCCAGGAGTTGCAAGTAGTTTCTGGTGTTTGTAGCCTACTGGAGGCCGTGGACAGCGCTGACCGTAGGGGTGGGCTGTGATGCGGTAGGTACGTGGCCGGGTGTACCGAATACCCGTTAGGTATCTCGGGAACCCTGTTCACATCGTTCGGGGCCGTATGGGAAACCTCGGCCGGACTCCCTGCGGATGGAACCTGAATAGGCGATAAACCTGGACTAGAGGCTTAAGTGTTTAGGTAGGTCGTGGTCTACACCCACATCGGCTTTCGCTTGAAGTCTGCCGAGCACATGTCGTGTGCAGACGCTAAGTGGTGGAAACATGTATGAAGAAGTACACCCCTGCAGGGTTAACATGATCTATTCGAATAGCCGCGTCCACGGTAAAGGACTACTTGGTTGCCTATACAGTTCATAGACAAGTAAATGGAAACTGCTAAAAGCCTCAAGATAAGTGTGAGTGCCGAGGATGGCTCTTCCGTAGGAAGACGGAGGTGGATCCTCGGTAGTGTATTGAAGTGGTGAGTAGTGGACTCGTGTGCGCAAAACCATTTCAAGTTGAAGTATCATAGGATAGTCTAGCCAAGAGTCAAAGCTGGCTTGCTGCAATAACTCCACCAACCCTTCTTGATAACATGCATGTATGTAGGATCTGATGTAAGTCTTGCTGAGTACCTTTGTACTCATGTTGCTATAATCTACATTTTTACAGAAGACGCTGCAACCCCTTCTGATGGGTTCTATGTAGACGTTGACATCAACGAGTAGGCTAAAGACCCAGGTGGTGACCCTGAGCTTGTGAAGGACCACGTAGTATAGCTAGGCTTTCCAAGCCTCTTTTATTTTACTAGTTGTCTGTACTCAGACAAGTTACTTCCGCTGCTGGCTTGTATGACTGTATGACTTGTATGTTGGGTCGTGAGACCCGTACCTTTGTGTATGCTATGTATGGCTCCCTGAGCCTTAAATAAAGTACTTGTGTTGTAGAGTCATGTTGTGATGCTTCGTTGTATTTGCACATATCGAGCATATTGTGTGTATGATTGAAATGCTTGGTATGTGTGGGATCTGACTATCTAGTTGTTTATCTTTAGTAGCCTCTCTTACCGGGAAATGTCTCCTAGTGTTACCGCTGAGCCATGGTAGCTTGCTACTGCTCTGGAACACTTAGGCTGGCCGGCATGTGTCCTTCTTCGTTCCTGTGTCTGTCCCTTCGGGGAAATATCACGCATTGAGTACCGGAGTCCTGTTAGCCCGCTACAGCCCGGTTTACCGGAGTCCTGCTAGCCCAGTGCTACAGCCCGGACCCACTTGCTGATGACCGACACGTTCGAAGCTGGGTCATGGATGCCTGTCCCTGTAAGTCTGTGCCACTTTGGGTTTACGACTAGTCATGTCAGCCCGGGCTCCTTATCATATGGATGCTAGCGACACTATCATATACGTGAGCCAAAAGGCGCAAACGGTCCCGGGCAAAGGTAAGGCGACACCCGTGGGGATACCGTGCGTGAGGCCGCAAAGTGATATGAGGTGTTACCGGCTAGATCGATGTGACATCGAGTCGGGGTCCTGACAGTGTTGGTATAGAGGCCATGTAGGAGTACATGGTGGGTTGTCTCATTGAAGCCGTCCTCAGGAACTGAGTTCTGTGTTTGTGATCCATGATTCAGCTACTACCATACATTGGGCCCTGAAATATGACCCCGCTCGACTTCTTATTCACCCTAGTCCTCTGTCCAGGAGTTGCAAGTAGTTTCTGGTGTTTGTAGCTTACTGGAGGCCGTGGACAGCGCTGACCGTAGGGGTGGGCTGTGATGCGGTAGGTACGTGGCACGGTGTACCGGATGCCCGTTTGGTATCTCGGGAACCCTGTTCACATCGTTTGGGGCTGTGAGCGAAACTCCGGCCGGATCTCCTCATGGATGGAACCCGAATAGGCGATAAACCTGGACTAGAGACTTGAGTGTTTAGGTAGGTCGTGGTCTACACCCACGTCGGCTTTCGCTTGAAGTCTGCCGAGCACATGTCGTGTGCAGACGCTAAGTGGTGGAAACATGTATGAAGAAGTACACCCCTGCAGGGTTAACATCATCTATTCGAATAGCCGGATTCCTCGGATATGGAAACGTGGACCCCTTATATCAGTTCATAGACAAGTGAAAGTGGATACTCTAAAATACGCAAGATAAGCGTGAGTGCTATGGATGGCGTTCTCGTAGGGAGACGGGAGCGGATCCATAGTGGTGTATTGGTTGGTGAATATGTGGACTCGTGTGCGCCACCTCAAAAGAGTTACTTGCATTCGTAGTTCAGGATAGCCACCGAGTCAAAGCTGGCTTGCTGCAGTCAAACTCCACCATCCCCTTTGTTGATAATGATGCATGTGTAGATAGATCTGATGTAAGTCTTGCTGGGTACATTTGTACTCACGTTTGCCTATTTTATGTTTTTGCAGAGAGACTTCAGTCTCACTAGTAGTTCCGCTTGGACTTCGACGTTTAGCTTGTTACCTCAGCTACGATCTTGTGCCCTCGGCAGGATCTGGTAGATAGTCAGGCTTCTCAGCCTTTTTCATTTATAGATGTCTGTACCCAGACATGATAGCTTCCGCTTGTGCTTTGACTTGTATGCTCTGATTGTTGGGTCATGAGACCCATGATTGTAATATCTCGCTCCTCGGAGCCTATTGAATAAACTACTTGAGTCGTAGAGTCATTTTGTGATGCCATGTTGTATTGCACATATCGAGCATATTGTGTGTATGTTATTGAAATGCTTGGTATGTGTGGGATCTGACTATCTAGTTGTTTATCTTTAGTAGCCTCTCTTACCGGGAAATGTCTCCTAGTGTTACCGCTGAGCCATGGTAGCTTGCTACTGCTCTGGAACACTTAGGCTGGCCGGCATGTGTCCTTCTTCGTTCCTGTGTCTGTCCCTTCGGGGAAATGTCACGCTTTGAGTACCGGAGTCCTGTTAGCCCGCTACAGCCCGGTTTACCGGAGTCCTGCTAGCCCAGTGCTACAGCCCGGACCCACTTGCTGATGACCGACACGTTCGAAGCTGGGTCATGGATGCCTGTCCCTGTAAGTCTGTGCCACTTTGGGTTTACGACTAGTCATGTCAGCCCGGGCTCTTTATCATATGGATGCTAGCGACACTATCATATACGTGAGCCAAAAGGCGCAAACGGTCCCGAGCAAAGGTAAGGCGACACCCGTGGGGATACCGTGCGTGAGGCCGCAAAGTGATATGAGGTGTTACCGGCTAGATCGATGTGACATCGAGTCGGGGTCCTGACAAAATGGATGTTAAGACTACTTTCCTAAATGGAGAGTTGGAAGAGGAAATTTATATGGAACAACCAGATGGGTTTGTAGTAGATGGTCAGGAAGGAAAAGTGTGCAAGTTGCTAAAGTCTTTGTATGAATCAAGCAAGCACCCAAACAGTGGCATGAGAAGTTTGAAAGAACTTTAATAGCTGCAGGCTTTGTTATAAACGAAGCTGATAAATGTGTGTACTATCACCATGGTGGGGGCGAGGGAGTTATCCTTTCCTTGTATGTTGATGACATACTGATTTTTGGAACAAATCTGAATGTTATTAAGGAGGTCAAGGATTTCCTATCTTGTTGTTTTGAGATGAAGGATTTAGGAGTAGCTGATGTCATTCTGAACATCAAGTTATTGAGAGACGATGATGGTGGGATTACATTGCTTCAATCTCACTATGTGGAAAAGATCTAGAGTCACTTTGGCTACAGTGACTGCAAGCCCTCTCCAACACCATACAATGCTAGTGTGCTGCTTCGCTATGTGATTAATACCCAAAGAGTGATCATGTTTTGCTTGTGAGAGAAATTTAGTCAATGGGTCTGCCACATTCAGAGCCCTATGTATTTTGCAAATTTTCTATGTCTACAATGCTTTGCATGGAGCTACTCTAGCTAATTTCTCCCACTTTCGATATGTATCTAGATCGAGACTTAGGGTCATCCAGATCGATGTCAAAGCTTGCATCGACGTATCTCTTTATGACGAACTCTTTGTCACCTCCATAACCGAGAAACATTTCCTTATTCCACTAAGGATATTTTTGACCGCTGTCCAATGATCCACTCCTGGATCACTATTGTACCCTCTTGCCAAACTTATGGTGAGGTACACAATAGGTCTGGAACACTGCATAGCATACTTTACAAAACCTAGACTAAGGCATAGGGAATGACTTTTCATTCTCTTTCTATTTTCTGCCGTGGTCGGGTTTTGAGTCTTTACTCAACTTCACACCTTGTAAAATAGGCAAGAACTCCTTTTTTGACTTTTCCATTTTGAACCACTTCATCAAGCATCTAGATCTATCTCTATAGATCTTGATGCTCAATATGTAAGTAGCTTCATCGAGGTCTTTCTTTTGAAAAAACCTTTTGAAACACTCCTTTATGCTTTCCAGAAAATTCTACATTATTTTCGATCAACAATATGTCATTCACATATACTTATCAGAAATGTTGTAGTGCTCCCACTCACTTTCTTGTCAATACAGGCTTCACCACAAGTATGTATAAAACCATATGCTTTGATCACTTTATCAAAGTATATATTCCAACTCCGAGATGCTTGCACCAGTCCATAGATGGATAACTGGAGCATGCACACTTTGTTAGCACCTTTATGATTGACAAAACCTTCTTGTTGCATCATATACAACTCTTCTTTAAGAAATCCATTAAGGAATGCAGTTTTGACATCCATTTGCCAAATTTCATAAAATGTGGCAATTGCTAACATGATTTGGGCAGGCTTAAGCATCGCTACGAGTGAGAAAATCTCATCGTAGTCAACATCTTGAACTTGTCGAAAACCTTTTGCGACAATTCGAGCTTTGTAGATAGTAACACTACTATCAGTGTCTGTCTTCCTCTTGAAAAATCATTTATTCTTAATGGCTCACCGATCAACGGGCAAGTCAATCAAAGTCCATACTTTGTTCTAATACATGGATCTCATCTTAGATTTCATGGCTTCAAGCCATTTCGCGGAATCTGGGCTCATCATCGCTTCCTCCTAGTTCGTAGGTTCGTCTTGGTCAAGTAACATGACCTCCAGAATAGGATTACCATACCAGTCTGGTGCAGAACGTATTCTGGTTGACCTACGAGGTTCGGTAGTAACTTGATCTGAAGTTTCATGATCATCATCATTAACTTCCTCACTAATTGGTGTAGTAATCACTAGAACTGATTTCTGTGATGAACTACTTTCTAGTTCGGGAGAAGGTACAATTACCTCATCAAGTTTTACATTCCTCCTGATCACTTCTTTCGAGAGAAACTTCTTCTCTAGAAACGATCCATTCTTAGCAACGAATATCTTGCCTTCGGATCTGTGATAGAAGGTGTACCCAAAAGTTTCCTTTGGGTATCCTATGAAGACACATTTCTCCGATTTGGGTTCGAGCTTATCAGGTTGAAACGTTTTCACATAAGCATCATAGCCCCAAACTTTAAGAAACGACAGCTTAAGTTTCTTGCTAAACCACAGTTCTTATGGTGTCGTCTCAAAGGATTTAGATGGTGCCCTATTTAACGTGAATGCAGTTGTCTCTAATGCATAACCCAAAATGATAGTGATAAATCGGTGAGAGACATCATAGATTACACCATATCTAATAAAGTACAGTTATGACGTTCGGACACACCATTACGCTATGGTGTTCCAGGTGGCGTGAGTTGCGAAACTATTCCGCATTGTTTCAAATGAAGACCAAACTCGTAACTCAAATATTCTCCTCCATGATCAGATCGCAGAAACTTTATTTTCTTGTTACGATGATTTTCCACTTCACTCTGAAATTCTTTGAACTTTTCAAATGTTTCAGACTTATGTTTCATCAAGTAGATATACCCATATCTGCTCAAATCATCTGTGAAGATCAGAAAATATCGATACCCGCTGTGAGCCTCAACACTCATCGGATTGCATACATCAGTATGTATTGTTTCCAATAAGTCAGTTGCTTGCTCAATTGTTCCGGAGAACGGAGTTTTAGTCATCTTGCCCACGAGGCATGGTTTGCAAGCATCAAATGATTCATAATCAAGTGATTCCAAAAGCCCGTCAACATGGAGTTTCTTCATGCGCTTTAAACCAATATGACCTAAACGGCAGTGCCACATATAAGTTGCACTATCATTATTAAGTTTGCATCTTTTGGCTTCAGTATTATGAATATGTGTATTACTATGATCGAGATTAAATAAACCATTCACCTTGGGTGTATGACCTCAGAATGTTTTATTCATGTAAACAGAATAACAATTATCCTTTACTTAAATGAATAACCGTATTGCAATAAACATGATCCAATCATATTATGCTCTACGCAAAACCAAATAACATTTATTTTAGGTTCAACACTAATCCTGAAGGTAAAGGGGGTGTCCGATGGTGATCTTATCAACCTTGGAATCACTTCCAACTCACATCATCACCTCGCCCTTAACTAGTCTCTATTTATTTTGCAACTCCCGTTTCGAGTTACTGCTCTTAGTAACTGAACCAGTATCAAATACTGAGGTGTTGTTATAAACACTAGTAAAGTACACATCAATAACATGTATATCAAATATATACTTTTGTTCACTTTGCCATCCTTCTTATCCGCCAAGGGCAGCTCCACTTCCAGTGACCATTTCCTTTGCAGTAGAAGCACTAAGTTCCAGGCTTGGGTCTAGCTTAGAGCTTCTTCATGGGAGCAGCAACTTGCTTGCTATTCTTCTTTGAAGTTCCTCTTTCTTTCCCTTTGCCCTTTTTCTTGAAATTAGTGGTCTTGTTAACCATCAACACTTGATGCTATTTCTTGATTTCTACCTTTGCCGATTTCAGCATCGCGAAGAGCTTGGGAATTACTTTCATTATCCCTTGCATATTATAGTTCATCACTAAGTTCTAGTAACTTGGTGATATTGACTAGAGAACTTTGTCAATTACTTTCTTATCTGGAAGATTAACTCCCACTTGATTCAAGCAATTGTAGTACCCAGACAATCTGAGCACATGCTCACTAGTTGAGCTATTCTCCTCCATCTTGTAGGCAAAGTACTGTCAGAGGTCTTCTACCTCTCAACACGGGCATGAGTATGAAATACCAATTTCAACTCTTAGAACATCTTATATGCTTTATGGCGTTCAAAACGTTTTTGAAGTCCCGGTTCTAAGCCGTAAAGCATGGTGACCTAAACTATCAAGTAGTCATCATACCGAGCATTACCAAACGTTCATAACGTCTGTATCTTCTCCAGCAATAGGTCCATCACCTAGCGGTGCATCAAGGACATAATTCTTCTGTGCAGCAATGAGGATAATCCTTAGATCACGGACCTAGTCCGCATCATTGCTACTATCATCTTTCAACATAGTTTTTCTCTAGGAACATATAAAAAATAAACGGGGAGCTACATCGCGAGCTATTGATCTACAACATAGTTATGCAAATACTATCAGGATTAAGTTCATGATAAATTAAAGTTCAATTAATCATATTACTTAAGAACTCGCACTTAGATAGACATCCCTCTAGTCATCTAAATGATCACGTGATCCAAATCAACTAAACCATGTCTGATCATCACGTGAGATGGAGTAGTTTTCAATGGTGAACATCACTATGTTGATCATATCTACTATATGATTCATACTCGACCTTTCGGTCTCAAGTGTTCCGAGGCCATATGTAGCGACCGACCTCAAACGGTCAAGTCTCTGTGCTTCAGTGTCATCCCTGGATCGGTAATGCTGACACACACAATACTCGAAGGATTTATAACAGAGTAGCAATCACACACTTATTACATCGAATGTCTCAAAAGAGAACTTATTACAATAATATGGCTTAAGGCCATCTAATGCGATAACAGCGGAAGGCTTGGAAGATAAGTGAGTCCATCAACTCCAACGGCATAGCTGAGCTACACGGCAACGACCTAACGAACCTTACTCCTCGTCTGAAAAGTCTGCAACATAATACGTTGCAGCCTGAGAACGGGTTAGCACATGGAATATGCTGGCAATGTAACACAGTAGAGCAAGAACAGAATAATGCTATCACTACATGCATATTTGGCTGGTGGAAAGCTCTACGGTTAAAGTTTTTGCGAAAAGCCAATTTTTCCCCACAACAAAGGAATAGATTTTAATTTAACTATCATGGTAGGTGAACAACATTGAGAAGGTAACCCCAACTCAATCCCAATTAAAGTAATTAACAACCCAACAAATTGAATTAAGAGTGATGAGATACATGTGATAACCCAAGTACTAGATACTCAAGATTGTCCATAACTGGGGACATGGCTAACCATGATTAGATTGTACACTCTGCAGAGGTTTGCGCACTTTTCCCCACAAGAATCGATCACCTCCATTGGGTTTCTCGCACTACATGGTGTTTGAGAAACGGATGACCGAGACACAGTCTTTCGGAAACATTAACTCTCTACTCCGGGTAGACCATACCAATCCTACAAAACCCACTACCTGCTGATCCACCTCTTCAAGAGCTTCACGTAACTTACTCAACTATGCTAGAGCCCATAATAGCTTGTGGCTGCACACGTAAGTTTCTAGCATGAATCATCTCAGCTCCCTTTGAGTCTGGGTGGCGGTCCATAGGAAGATCACACGGGTACCCCGAGATTTCCAAAAAAATACAGACAACACTGGGTTCTCCAGGTGCCTCAATCCACCCAGATGTGTATTCAAGTTGCCACCTTAAGTTGAACCACTAATTAATAATCTCACATTTGTCATGGATTTCACTCAAACCCAAACCACGTCTACGAGCATAGCATAACAATAAGCAACACGCAAAAGTAACTCCCAAGGGTTTGATAGTAACAGGGTAATAGGTTCTACCTCAACAACTACTTCCCAACCCACAAGTTAACGACATCCTAATCATGCAATGTTTGAGGATTGGAACTAATGCATAAAAACTGGGTATGAAAAGAGTATGATCAATGTGTTACTTGCCTTGCTGACGATCCGCAAAACCTAGGGATTCGTAGTAGCACGCTTCGCACTCTGAATGTTCTATTGCAAACAAACAATAACATACATAAGCAACAAGCAAAGGAACACGGGTAAATCTCAAATAAGAGAGGTTGACCGGAAAGTTCAACTTAAGAACTCCGGTTAGCAAAAAGAATCAGATCAAATGGAGCAACGAAACTCAAACGGCGAAACAAACAAGATCCGTTTACTAATCTGAACTAAGGTCAAATTTACAGTACCAAAATCTTGTTTAAGTTGATTAAACAGAAAGAGGGTCTCGAGACGAAGATCTAGGCGCTTGAATCGCCTGATTCCGACTAACGAGCGAAAAGATAAACAGAAACTAAGATCGGATCAGAAATTGCGATCGAGAATAATCATGGATAAATCCGATAAAAAAGAAAACTGACAAACAGACTAACGAACGAGCTTTAGTTAGCTGTAACTAACCGGCGAAAACTGTTTGTTAGAACGAACGTACGGACGAACGTTCGCAAATTAGAAGAACCGAGAAAAACCGGTGATAAAAAACGGATCTAGGGGTTTCTAAAGCACCGAACGGTTAAAAAAACCGGCGGCTCGGATCCGGCGCGGTACCTCCGGCGAGGCGGAGTTTGGCGGCGAGGCGGCGGCTCGCGAGCGGCGAGGCTCGGCGGCGGTGGCGGCAAGTGGCGGCGGCGGCAGGCACGGGCACGGGCGGCG
>NC_041384.1:689805188-689819748 GCF_002162155.2 Triticum dicoccoides
TACAGGCGGCTGCGGCTCGGGGCGGCGGTGGTGTGGTGGTGGGGGTCGAGGTGGCGCGTATATAAAGGGGGCGGGGGGGCGACTTGGGGAAGGGGCAAGGCGTGGCGGAGGCGGAGTCCGGCTCGGACTCTGGTCCGAGTCAGCGGCGGCGGCGACGCATGCGCGAAGGCGGCGGCTCGCGGGGCTGGGCCGCCGGCCTGGCTGGGTTTCGGCCCAGTCGGGCCCGGGGAGTTTTTTTCAATAATTTCGCTGACAGAAATAAAATCCTAGAAAATAAAAATAAAAATCTAAAAATGCCAAAATAAAATTTCACCATCTAAATAAAATATTTAGAACAAGATGAACATTTTCTTGGCCGTAAAATGCAATTTCGAAAACATGCAATTTTTCTAATTGCAAATAAAATCAAAATAAAATCAAATAAATGATTTTAATATTTTTCCTCCAATATTTTGATTATTTTGGAGAAGTCATTTTATCTCCTCTCATTTATTTTAAAACGAAATATTTTTTCGGAGAGAAAAATAATTAAAATCAAAATCCTCGTTTCATTATGATAAAAATCAAATATGAAAACCGGGAAATCCCCAACTCTCTTCGAGGGTCCTTGAGTTGCTTAGGATTTCGAGGATTGCGCAACGAAAATGCAGTAAAATATGATATGCATGAATGACCTATGTATAACATTCCAAATTGAAAATTTGGGATGTTACAAACCTAACCCCTTAAGATGAATCTCTCCCTCGAGATTCGGGTTGGCTAGAAAATAGGTGCGTGTGGTCTTTGAGTAGATCATCCTCTCATTCCCAGGTGGCTTCATCCTCGGTATGGTGGCGCCACTGAACTTTGCAAAACTTGATAACCTTACTACGGGTGACTCGGCTGGCAAACTCAAGAATCTTAACTGGCTTCTCCTCATAAGTAAAATCACTGTCCAACTGAATCGCCTCCAAGGGTACGGTATCTCTTAATGGTATATCGGCCATCTCAGCATGACACTTCTTCAATTGTGAAACGTGGAACACATCGTGAACTCCTGACAATCCCTCAGGTAATTCCAACTTGTAGGCAACTTCTCCCATCCATTCCAAAACACGATACAGTCCTACAAATCTCGGGGCTAACTTTCCCTTAACTCCAAAACGTTTCACTCCCCTCAAGGGTGATACTCGCAGATATGCTATGTCTCCAATTTCATAAGTTACCTCCTTGCGTTTCGAGTCTGCGTAACTCTTCTGTCTGGATTGAGCAATCTTCAGTCTATCACGAATTAGTTTAACCTTCTCCTCAGACTCCTTGATCAAGTCTGGTCCAAACAACTGTCGGTCTCCTACCTCATCCCACATCAACGGCGTTCTGCACCTGCGTCCATACAGGGCTTCAAACGGTGCCATCTTCAAACTTGCTTGGTAGCTATTGTTGTACGAAAATTCCGCGTAAGGCAAATTTTCATCCCATCTAGCGCACAGGCTCTCAACATGTCCTCCAGAATCTGATTGACTCTCTCAGTCTGTCCATCCGTCTGCGGGTGAAACATTGTACTGTACTCCAACCTTGTTCCCAAAGTTTGGTGTAATTTATGCCAAAACTTTAAAGTAAACGGGGTTCCTCTATCTGATACGATGGTCCTAGGAACTCAATGTAGACATACGATCCTAGAAATATATATATCTTGGCCAGCTTCGCACTTGTATAGGTGGCTTTCACTGGGATAAAGTGAGCTACTTTGGTCAAGCGATCAACTACTACCCATATAGAATCATATCCTGCTTTGGTTCTGGGCAATCCAGTGATAAAATCCATGCCAAGTTTATCCCACTTCCATTCAGGTATCAGCATAGGCTATAACAGTCCTGCTGGCTTCAGATGCTCTGCCTTTACTCTCTGACATACATCACATACAGCTACATACTCGGCAATATCCTTCTTCATACCAGTCCACCAGAAACGTTGCTTCAAATCCAAATACATCTTGGTGTTTCCGGGGTGTATCGAGTATGGTGAGTCATGATCCTCCTGAAGTATTAGTTTCCTGATTTCTGGGTTATTGGGTATATAAACTCGGTCCTCAAACCATAAGGTATCGTGCTCATCCTCACGAAAACCTTTGGCCTTTCCTTTTCTCATCCTCTCCTTTATCTCGGCAATCTCTTTGTCAACCTTCTGAGCTTCTCGAATCTTGCCCCACAATGTAGACTGAACCTCCATTATTGTAACAAAACCTCTTGGAACAATCTCCAATCGAAGTTCCATGATATCCTCTGCTAACTCCTTCGGCAATCCCTTACTTTCCAGGATATTGGCATAACTCTTCTGGCTCAAAGCATCTGCTACGACATTGGCCTTTCCGGGATGATAGTGGAGCTTCATGTCGTAATCCTTTATAAGCTCCAACCATCTCCTCTGTCTAAGGTTCGGCTCCTTCTGTGTGAAAATGTATTTCAAACTCTTATGATCCGTGTACACATCACAACGGTTTCCCATAAGGTAATATCTCCAAGTCTTCAATGCATGCACTACAACTCCTAACTCCAAATCATGCGTGGCATAGTTCAACTCAAGAGGTTTTAGTTGTCGTGAGGCATACGAAACAACTCTTTCGTCCTGCATAAACACACATCGAAGTCCTAAGCGGGAGGTGTCGCAATACACTTGGAACTCTTTATGTATATCTAGCAGGGTTAACACTGGGGTTGTAGTCAAACGTTTCTTCAACTCCTGGAAACTTGCCTCGCAATCATCTATCCACTTGAACTTAGTATCCTTCTTCAATAGTTCAGTCATTGGCTTTGCAATCTTGGAAAATTCTCAATGAACCTCTGGTAGTATCCTGCGAGTCCAAGGAAACTTCGGATCTCACTAACTGAAGTGGGGGCCAACCATTCAGTGACTGACTGAACCTTGCTGGGGTCTACTGCTATACCTTCTCCTAATATAACATGTCCAAGGAATCCGACTTCGTTCAACCAAAATTCGCATTTGCTGAACTTAGCATACAACTGGTGTTCCCTGAGTTTCTCGAGAACTAATCGCAAATGCTCCTTGTGCTCCTCTTCATTCTTCGAGTATACCATAATATCATCTATAAACACCACAACAAACTTGTCCAAATACTCCATGAACACCTTGTTCATCATGCTCATGAAACAGGCAGGGGCATTAGTCAGTCCAAACGACATGACCATATACTCGTATAATCCATACCGCGTGGTGAACGCTGTCTTTGGTATGTCCTTCTCTCGAATCTTCAACTGATGGTATCCCGATCGTAAATCAATCTTCAAAAACACTTTAGCTCCTTGTAGCTGATCAAACAGATCATTGATCATCCGCAGTGGGTACTTATTCTTGATCGTCACTTCATTCAAAGCCCGATAATCAACAACCATCCTTAGGTATTTGATACGTCTCCAACGTATCTATAATTTTTTATTGCTCCATGCTATATTATCTACTGTTTTGGACTATATTGGGCTTTATTTTCCACTTTTATATTATTTTTTGGGACTAACCTATTAACCGGAAGCCCAGCCCAGAATTGCTGTTTTTTGCCTATTTCAGTGTTTCGGAGAAACAGAATATCAAACGGAGTCCAAACGGAATAAAATCTTCGGGAACATGATTTTCTCACCGAACGTGATCCAGGAGACTTGGACCCTACTCCAAGGAGTCAAAGAGGAGGTCACAGGGGTGGGGGGCGCGCCCCCCAAGGGCGCGCCCCCTGCCTTGTGGGCCCCTCGGTGCTCCATTGACGTACTCCTTCCTCCTATATATACACACGTACCACCAAACGATCAGAACAGGAGCACAAAACCTAATTCCACCGCCGCAACTTTCTGTATCCACGAGATCCCATCTTGGGGCCTATTCTGGAGCTCAGCCGGAAGAGGGCCGTCATCACGGAGGGCTTCTACATCATCCTAGCCCCTCCGATGAAGTGTGAGTAGTTTACCTCAGACCTTCGGGTCCGTAGTTAGTAGCTAGATGGCTTCTTCTCTCTTTTTGGATCTCAATACAAAGTTCTCCCCCTCTCTTGTGGAGATCTATTGGATGTAATCTTCTTTTTGCGGTGTGTTTGTTGAGATCGATGAATTGTGGGTTTATGATCAAGTCTATCTATGAATAATATTTGAATCTTCTCTGCATTCTTTTATGTATGATTGGTTATCTTTGCAAGTCTCTTCGAATTATCCATTTGGTTTGGCCAACTAGATTGGTAGTTCTTGCCATGGGAGAAGTGCTTAGCTTTGGATTCGATCTTGCGGTGTCCTTTCCCAGTGACAGAAGGGGCAGCAAGGCACGTATTGCATCGTTTCCATCGAGGATAACAAGATGGGGTTTATTTCATATTGCATGAATTTATCTCTCTACGTCATGTCGTCTTGCTTAAGGCGTTACTCTGTTTTAACTTAATACTCTAGATGCATGCTGGATAGCGGTCGATGAGTGGAGTAATAGTGGTAGATGTAGAATCGTTTCGATCTACTTGTCATGGACGTGATGCCTATATACATGATCATGCCTAGATATTCTCATAACTATGCTCAATTCTGTCAATTGCTCAACAGTAATTTGTTCACCCACCATAGAATACTTATGCTCTTGAGAGAAGCCACTAGTGAAACCTATGGCCCCCGGGTCTATTCTCATCATATCAATCTCCATCACTTTAATCTTGCTTTGCTTTTTTACTTTGCCTTTACTTTGTACTTTGCATCTTTATACCAAAAATACCAAAAATATTATATCTATCAGATCTCACTCTCGTAAGTGACTGTGAAGGGATTGACAACCCCTAATCGCGTTGGTTGCGAGTAGCTATCGTTTTGTGCAGGTACGAGGGACTTGAGTGTGGCCTCCTACTGGATTGATACCTTGGTTCTCAAAAACTGAGGGAAATACTTACGCTACTCTGCTGCATCATCCCTTCCTCTTCGGGGAAAACCAACACAAGCTCAAGACATAGCAAGAAGGATTTCTGGCACCATTGCCGGGGAGTCTACGCAAAAAGTCAACATACCAAGTACCCATCACAATCCCTATCTCTCGCATTACATTATTTGCCATTTGCCTCTCGTTTTCCTCTCCCCCACTTCACCCTAGCCGTTTTATTCGCCCTCTCTCTCTCTATCCTCCCTCTCTATTTGCCTCTTTTGCCCACTTGCTTTTTGTTTGCTCGTGTGTTAGATTGCTTGTTTGTCGTGATGGCTCAAGATACTACCAAATTGTGTTACTTCACCAATACCAATAATAATGATTTCCTTAGCACTCCGATTGCTCCTCTTACCGATGCTGAATCTTGTGAAATTAATACTGCTTTGTCGAATCTTGTTATGAAAGATCAATTCGCCGGCCTTCCTAGTGAAGATGCCGCTACTCATCTGAATAGCTTCGTTGATTTATGTGATATGCAAAAGAAAAAAGATGTCAATAATGATGTCGTTAAATTGAAGCTATTTCCTTTTTCGCTTAGAGATCGTGCTAAAGCTTGGTTTTCGTCTTTGCCTAAAAATAGTATTGATTCATGGAACAAGTGCAAACATGCTTTTATCTCTAAGTATTTTCCTCCCGCTAAGATCATCTCTCTTAGAAACGATATTATGAACTTTAAACAACTTGATCATGAACATGTTGCACAAGCTTGGGAGAGAATTAAATTTATGATACGTAATTGCCCTACTCATGGTTTGAATTTGTTGATGATCATACAAATTTTTTATGCCAGATTGAATTTTGCTTCTAGAAATCTTTTAGATTCGGCCGCGGGAGGCACTTTTATGGAAATCACTTTAGGAGACGCTACTAAACTCCTAGATAATATTATGGTTAATTATTCTCAATGGCATACTGAAAGATCTTCTAATAAAAAAGTGCATGCGATAGAAGAAATCAATGTGTTGAGTGGAAAGATGGATGAACTTATGAAATTATTTGCCACTAAGAGTGTTTCTTATGATCCTAATGATATGCATTTGTCTACTTTGATTGAGAATAACAATGAATCTATGGATGTGAATTTTGTTGGTAGAAATAATTTTGGTAACAATGCTTAGAGAGGGAATTTTAATCCTAGGCCATATCCTAGTAATCCTTCTAATAATTATGGGAATTCCTACAAAAACTCTTATGGAAATTATAATAAGATGCCCTCCGAATTTGAGAATAGTGTTAAAGAGTTTATGAATTCACAAAAGAATTTTAATGCTTTGCTTGAAGAGAAATTGCTTAAAGTTGATATTTTTATTCACCAACATGATATGTGTTTTGCTTGGAGCGTCTTGTATTACTTGTGTCTTTGTGTCTTAGTATGCCGCAATCATCCTTGCTGTACACACCTTTTGAGAGAGCCATACATGAATTAAAATTTGATAGAATACTCTATGTGCTTCACTTATATCATTTGAGCTAAGTAGTTTTGCTCTATGCGCTTCACTTATATCTTTTGAGCGTTATAATTTTGCTCTATGTGCTTCACTTAGATCCTTTAGAGCACGGTGGTGGATTTGTTTTAAAGAAACTATTGATCTCTCATGCTTCACTTAAATTATTTTGAGAGTCTCTTAATAGCATGGTAATTTACTTAATAATAATATGCTTGGTATTCAAGATTTGTGAAACTTTCTTTTGAGTGTGTTGAATACTAAGAAAAGATTGAAGCTTGATAATTGTTTTCAGATATGGAGGTGATAATATTAAAGTCATGCTAGTTGAGTATTTGTGAATTTAAAGAATACTTGTGTTAAAGTTTGTGATTCCCGTAGCATGCACGTATGGTGAATTGTTATGTGATGAAGTCGGAGCATGATTTATTTATTCATTGTCTTCCTTATGAGTGCCGGACGGGGATGAGCGATGGTCTTTTCCTACCAATCTATCCCCCTAGGAGCATGCGCGTAATACTTTGCTTTGATAAATTCTAGATTTTTGCAATAAGTATATGAGTTCTTTATGACTAATGTTGAGTCCATGGATTATACGCACTCTCACCCTTCCACCTTAGCTAGCCTCTCTAATATCGCGCACCTTTCGCCGGTATCATACACCTACCATATACCTTCCTCAAAACAGCCACCATACCTACCTATCATGGCATTTCCATAGCCATTCCGAGATATATTGCCATGCAACTTTCCACCGTTCCGTTCATGACACATTCCATCATTGTCATATTGCATATCCCGGTACACCGCCGGATGCATTCACATAGAGTCATATTTTGTTCTAAGTATCGAGTTGTAATTGTTGAGTTGTAAGAAAAATAAAAGTGTGATGATCATCATTATTAGAGCATTGTCCCAGTGAGGAAAGGATGATGGAGACTATGATTCCCCCATAAGTCGGGATGAGACTCCAGACGAAAAATAAATAAAAGAGGCCAAAGAAGCCCAAATAAATAAATAAAAAGAGGCCATAAAAAAGAGAAAAGGCCCAAATAAAAAAATATAAAAAATGATGAGAGAAAAAGAGAGAAGGCACAATGTTACTATCCTTTTACCACACTTGTGCTTCAAAGTAGCACCATGATCTTCATAGTAGAGAGTCTCTCATGTTATCACTTTCATATACTAGTGGGAATTTTACATTATAGAACTTGGCTTGTATATTCCAATGATGGGCTTCCTCAAATTACCCTCGGTCTTCATGAGCAAGCAAGTTGGATGCACACCCACTTAGTTTCTTTTTGAGCTTTCATATACTTATAGCTCTAGTGCGTCCGTTGCATGGCAATCCCTACTCACTCACATTGATATCTATTGATGGGCATCTCCATAGCCCGTTGATACGCCTAGTTGATGTGAGACTATCTTCCCCTCATTTTTGTCTTCTCCACAACCACCATTCTATTCCACCTATAGTACTATATCCATGGCTCATGCTCATGTATTGCGTGAAGATTGAAAAAGTTTTGAAAAAGTTAGAGTATGAAACAATTGCTTGGCTTGTCATCGGGGTTGTGCATGATTTAAATATTTTGTGTGGTGAAGATAAAGCATAGCCAGATTATATGATTTTGTAGGGATAACTTTATTTAGCCATGTTATTTTGAGAAGACATAATTGCTTTCTTAGTATGCTTGAAGTACTATTATTTTTATGTCAATATAAACTTCTGTCTTGAATCTTTCGAATCTGAATATCCATACCACAATTAAGAAGATTTGCATTGAAATTATGCCAAGTAGCACTCCGCATCAAAAATTCTCTTTTTATCATTTACCTACTCGAGGATGAGCAGGAATTAAGCTTGGGGATGCCTGATACGTCTCCAATGTATCTATAATTTTTGATTGCTCCATGCTATATTATCTACTGTTTTGGACTATATTGGGCTTTATTTACCACTTTTATATTATTTTTTGGGACTAACCTATTAACCGGAGGCCCAGCCCAGAATTATTGTTTTTTGCCTATTTCAGTGTTTCGGAGAAACTGAATATCAAACGGAGTCCAAACGGAATAAAATCTTCGGGAACGTGATTTTCTCACCGAACGTGATCCAGGAGACTTGGACCCTACTCCAAGGAGTCAGAGAGGAGGTCACGAGGGTGGGGGCGCCCCCCTAGGGCACGCGCCTGCCTCGTGGGCCCCTCGGTGCTCCACCGACATACTCCTTCCTCCTGTATATACACACGTACCCCCAAACGATCAGAACAGGAGCCAAAATTCTAATTCCACCGCTGCAACTTTCTGTATCCACGAGATCCCATCTTGGGGCCTGTTCCGGAGCTCCACCGGAAGAGGGCCGTCATCATGGAGGGCTTCTACATCATCCTAGCCCCTCCGATGAAGGGTGAGTAGTTTACCTCAGACCTTCGGGTCCATAGTTAGTAGTTAGATGGCTTCTTCTCTCTTTTTGGATCTCAATACAAAGTTCTCCCCCTCTCTTGTGGAGATCTATTCGATGTAATCTTCTTTTTGCGGTGTGTTTGCTGAGACTGATGAATTGTGGGTTTATGATCAAGTCTATCTATGAATAATATCTGAATCTTCTCTGAATTCTTTTATGTATGATTGGTTATCTTTGCAAGTCTCTTTGAATTATCCGTTTGGTTTGGCCAACTAGATTGGTAGTTCTTGCCATGGGAGAAGTGCTTAGCTTTGGGTTCGATCTTGCGGTGTCCTTTCCTGTGACAGAAGGGGCAGCAAGGCACGTATTGCATCATTGCTATCGAGGATAACAAGATGGGGTTTATTTCATATTGCATGAATTTATCTCTCTACATCATGTCATCTTGCTTTAGGCGTTACTCTGTTTTTAACTTAATACTCTAGATGCATGCTGGATAGCGGTCGATGTGTGGAGTAATAGTAGTAGATGCAAAATCGTTTCGATCTACTTGTCACGGACGTGATGCCTATATACATGATCATGCCTAGATATTCTCATAACTATGCTCAATTCTGTCAATTGCTCAACAGTAATTTGTTCACCCACTATAGAATACTTATGCTCTTGAGAGAAGACACTAGTGAAACATATGGCCCCCGGGTCTATTCTCATCATATCAATCTCCATCACTTTAATCTTGCTTTGATTTTTTACTTTTCCTTTACTTTTTACTTTGCATCTTTATACCGAAAATACCAAAAATATTATATCTATCAGATCTCACTCTCGTAAGTGACCGTGAAGGGATTGACAACCCCTAATCGCGTTGGTTGCGAGTAGCTATCATTTTGTGCAGGTACGAGGGACTTGAGCGTGGCCTCCAACTGGATTGATACCTTGGTTCTCAAAAACTGAGGGAAATACTTACGCTACTCTGCTGCATCATCCCTTCCTCTTCGGGGAAAACCAACGCAAGCTCAAGACGTAGCAGGATTTATCCTTCTTCTCCACCAAAAGTACTGGGGCTCCCCAAGGTGACGAGCTTCTTCGAATGTAACCTTTCTCTAATAACTCCTTGATCTATTTCTTAATTTCCTCTAGATCATTTGCGGGCATCCGATAGGGTCTCTTGGATATTGGCCATGTACCTGGCAATAGCTCTATCCAAAACTCAATGTCTCTATCTGGTGGCATGCCTGGTAACTCCTCTGGAAAAACATGCGGAAACTCCTTCACCACAGGCACTTCCTCCTGAACAACTCCCGTGAGGGTATTCACTTGACTCCTCCTAGGCACATGCCTGGATACATACTTAATCCTTTTTCCCTCCGGGGTAGTGAGATAAATCAACTTACTAGCACAGTCAATGCTTCCTCCATACTTTGGCATCCAGTCCATACCTAATATCACATCCAATCCTTGTGACTCCAAGATAATTAGGTCGGATGGAAAAACATGTGTACTAATGGTTAGGGGTATCTGGTCGTACCATCGGCTAGCCATGTACTCTGCCCCTGGTGAACTCACTAGGAGAGGGGTCCTAAGGGATTGGGTTGGTAGTTTAAACTTATCGACGAATCCCCTTGATATGTATGAATGCGATGCACCAGTATCGAAAAGAACAAGAGGGGTAAATGACTTAACCAAAAACTTACCTATTACCGCGTCCGGCTGCTCTTCAACCTCCTCCACGTTAACGTGGTTCACTTGTCCTTTGTTGAATGGATTAGGCTTCTTTCCAGCGCTCCCATTTCCGTTTCCATTCCTTCCTTCAGGGCAATCATTGGCATAGTACCATGTCTTCCCGCACTTAAAGCAGGTAACATGACTTAGGTCTCTTTTGGCGGGTGTGGCTGGGTTGGAGCGGTTCTGATTGTTGTTAGTTCCGTTCCCATTTCCATTCTTAGCACCATTGTGATTATGCGATCCTCCTCTAGTGTGGTTGTGACCTCCATGGTTATGAACAAGTCCTCCTGAGTTCGGGGTTAGGCGAGGTTTCTGCTGAGCTCCTGAGTTATACTTCCCTTGTTCGTACTTCCTCTTACGGCTCTCAATCTGCTGTTGCTTCCCTTTAATCATAAGAGCCTTATCTACCAACTCCTGGTAGTTGTTGAAGGTTTCTACCATCAACTGCATGCTCATCTCATCATTCAGCCCTTCCATAAACTTCTCTTGCTTCGCGGCATCTGTGGCCACATCATCAGGGGCATAGCGAGATAACTTGCTAAACTCATCCACGTACTGAGCCACACTACAGTTCCCCTGGCGTAAGTTGTGGAACTCCTGCTTCTTCATCTGCATAGCTCCAGTTGAGACATGAGCTGTGCGGAAAGCTTACTGAAATTGGTCCCATGTCACCGTGGCTATGGGGTAGGTGACAGTGTAATTCTCCCACCATGATGTTGCTGGTCCATCCAACTGATGTGAGGCAAAATGCACCTTCTCAGCATCAGTGCATCCTGCAGTGGTTAACTCCCTTCCAATCCTGCGGAGCCAATCATCTGCAACTATAGGCTCAGTGCTACTGGAAAACACCGGCGGTTATAACCTTAGAAAGCGGGCTAGGTTGTCCACTGGTGGCGGGTTGTTGTTGTTGTTGTTGTTGTTGTTGCCCTGGTTCTGAACTAGCAATTGCATCAAAGTATTCTGCTTTTGGATCAACTGAGTGAGCTCCGGTGGGAAAGCAAAACCGGGGTCACGTCTCGGAGGCATCTGATGGGTTTAGATGGAAGAGATCAGAAGAGAAAAGGGGGTCTAATGAGAAAGCACTACCCATATGCACATGAGACAAACACAATCATTTCACTCAATCAATCAAGCAAGGGCATACAAGCGGTCTAGAACTATCGCAAAAGTGCTCAACTACTACTAAATACATGGGGGAATATTACTAATATATGGTGGTCATCTAGAAATTTTGATCGGTGGAAGACTCCATGATGTCAGCTCTAGCTTCGTCTTCAAAGTCATCCTCACTAGGATCGGAATCGGTGTCGTCGATGATGATGTAGTTGTCCGGGCAAGTGGAATCATCGTCTTCTACTCCCGGTGCTGGTTCTCCCATGAATACTCCGATCTTCTTAACTAGGTCGTCATTCTTCTCCAGTAGTGCCTTGATTTCCTCCTCATATCCATCGCGTGTAAACTTGAGTTCTTCCTCTAGCTCGATGATCCTAGTCTTCGCCTTCTTCAAGTCCATCATGTCTGCGCACATCTGGTTCTCCTGACATCGAATGTGCTGGTTTAACTCCTGGATGAAAGCTACAATGGATCTATCCTTCTTGGTGCTGATTACTTCCCATTGCTTGTCTCGGCGCCCACATATCTGGTAGATAGTGTCCTTGAGTTCCCGATTGTAGACTTCTCCAATGCGTCCCATGGTGATGTGAGCTGCCATGCTCTTTCCTAAACTCCAGGTTGGTGCATCGAGGGAAAACTCTATGGGTTTAGTGACTGGCGTGAAGGTCCTTCCTGGAACTTGTACTTTAATCATCCAGCGCTCCTCCTCTGGTAAGGTGGCGTTGTACGTCCCGGTGAAGCTTGGTATTCCAATGTTCAAGTACCTAGTGACTTCCTTCAGGTGGCGTCCAAAAGGTGTGTCTTCATGCGGTTGTGCAAACTTGTTCCTTGCATCCGCCATCCTAAAGAGTAGAAATTGGAGAGGAGTCATAAATGAGAAGAGAAGTGTGACCTATGGTTTAGCTTAGTGGTCGTGTCCTACACTCAGGGTGTGCTCTGATACCATCTTGTAGCGACCCGACCTCAAACGGTCAAGTCTCTATGCTTCAGTGTCATCCCTGGATCGGTAACGCTGACACACATAGTACTCGAAGGATTTATAACAGAGTAACAATCACACACTTATTACATCGAATGTCTCAAAAGAGAACTTATTACAATAATATGGCTTAAGGCCATCTAATGCGATAACAGCGGAAGGCTTGGAAGATAAGTGAGTCCATCAACTCCAACGACATAGCTGAGCTGCACGGCAACGACCTAACGAACCTTACTCCTCATCTGAAAAGTCTGCAACATAATACGTTACAGCCCGAGAACGGGTCAGCACATGGAATATGCTGGCAATGTAACACAGTAGAGCAAGAACAGAATAATACTATCACTACATGCATATTTGGCTGGTGGAAAGCTCTACGGTTAAAGTTTTTGCGAAAAGCCAATTTTTCCCTACAACAAAGGAATAGAATTTAATTTAACTATCATGGTAGGTGAACAACATTGAGAAGGTAACCCCAACTCAATCCCAATTAAAGTAATTAACAACCCAACAAATTGAATTAAGAGTGATGAGATACATGTGATAACCCAAGTACTAGATACTCAAGATTGTCCATAACCGGGGACACGGCTAACCATGATTAGATTGTACACTCTGCAGAGGTTTGCGCACTTTTCCCCACAAGACTCGATCGCCTCCATTGGGTTTCTCGCACTACATGGTGCTTGAGAAACGGATGACCGAGACAAAGTCTTTCAGAAACATTAACTCTCTACTCCAGGTAGACCATACCAATCCTACAAAACCCACTACCTGCTGATCCACCTCTTCAAGAGCTTCACATAACTTACTCAACTATGCTAGAGCCCATAATAGATTGTGGCTGCACACGGAAGTTTCTAGCATGAATCATCTCAGTTCCCTTTGAGTCTGGGTGGCGGTCCATAGGAAGATCACACGGGTACCCCGGGATTTCCAAAAAACAGACAACACAGGGTTCCCCGGGTGCCTCAATCCACCTAGATGTTTATTCAAGTTGCCACCTTAAGTTGAACCATTAATTAATAATCTCACATCTGTCACGGATTTCACTCAAACCTAAACCATGTCTACGAGCGTAGCATAGCAATAAGCAACGCGCAGAAGTAACTCCCAAGGGTTTGATAGTAACAGGGTAATAGGTTCTACCTCAACAACTACTTCCCAACCCACAAGTTAACGACATCCTAATCATGCAATGTTTGAGGATTGGAACTAATGCATAAAATCTAGGTATAAAAAGAGTATGATCAATGTGTTACTTGCCTTGCTGACGATCCGCAAAACCTAGGGATTCGTAGTAGCATGCTCCGCACTCCGGATGTTCTATCGCAAACAAACAATAACATACATAAGCAACAAGCAAAGGAACATGGGTAAATCTCAAATAAGAGAGGTTGACCAGAAAGTTCAACTTAAGAACTCCGGTTAGCAAAAAGAATCAGATCAAACGGAGCAACGAAATTCAAACGGCGAAAGAAACAAGATCTGTTTACTGATCTGAACTAAGGTCAAATTTTACAGTACCAAAATCTTGTTTAAGTTAATTAAAAATAAAGAGGGTCTCGAGACGAAGATCTAGGCGCTTGAATCGCCTGATTCCGACTAACGAGCGAAAAGATAAACAGAAACTAAGATTGGATCAGAAATCGCGATTGAGAATAATCGCGGATAAATCCGATAAAAAAGAAAACTGACGAATAGACTAACGAACGAGCGTTCGTTAGCTGTAACTAACGAGCAAAAACCGTTCGGTAGAACGAACATACGGACGAACGCCCGTAAATTAGAAGAACCGAGAAAAACTGGTGATCCGAAAAAAAGGATCTAGGGGTTCTAAAAAAACCGAATGGTTAAAAAAAATCGACGGATCGGATCCGGCGCGGTACCTCCGGCGAGGCGGGGTTTGGCGGCAGGGCGGTGGCGGCGGCAGGCACGGGCACGGGCGCGGGC
>NC_041384.1:689820242-689824388 GCF_002162155.2 Triticum dicoccoides
GGCGGAGGCGGAGTCCGGCTCGGACTCCGGTCCGAGTCGGCAGCGGCGGCGGCGCGCTCGCGCGGAGGCGGCGGCTCGCGGGGCTGGGCCGGCGGGCTGGCTGGGTTTCGGCCCAGTCGGGCACGGGGAGTTTTTTTTAAATAATTTCGCCGATAGAAATAGAATCCTAGAAAATAAAAATAAAAATCTAAAATGCCAAAATAAATTTTCACCGTCTAAATAAAATATTTAGAACGAGGTGAACATTTTCTTGGCCCTAAAATGCAATTTTGAAAACGTGCAATTTTTCTAATTGCAAATAAAATCCAAATAAAATCAAATAAATGATTTTAATATTTTTCCTCCAATATTTTGATTATTTTGGAGAAGTCATTTTATCTCCTCTCATTTATTTTAAAACAAAATATATTTTTTCAGAGAGAAAAATAATTAAAATCAAAATCCTCGTTTCATTATCTAATAAAAATCAAATATGAAAACCGAGAAATCCCCAACTCTCTCCGAGGGTCCTTGAGTTGCTTAGGATTTTGAGGATTGTGAAATGAAAATGTAGTAAAATATGATATGCATGAATGACCTATGTATAACAATCCAAATTGAAAATTTGTGATGTTACACCATATCTGCATATGCTAGGCTCATCAAGTTTAACCTGAGTATTCCGCGTGTGCAAAACTGGCTTGCACCCGTTGTATGTGAACGTAGAGCTTACCACACCCGATCATCACTTGGTGTCTCAGCACGACGAACTGTCACAACGGTGCATACTTAGGGAGAACACTTATACCTTGAAATTTAGTGAGAGATCATCTTATAATGCTACCGCCGAACTAAGAAAAATAAGATACATAAAGGATAAACATCACATGCAATCAAAATATGTGACATGATATGACCATCATCATCTTGTGCCTTTGATCTCCATCTCCAAAACACCGTCATGATCTCTATCGTCACCGGCATGACACCATGATCTCCATCATATTGATCTCTATCAACATATCGTCACATGGTCGTCTCACCAACTATTGCTTTTGCAACTATTGCTATCACATAGCGATAAAGTAAAGCAATTATATGGCGCTTGCATCTTATGCAATAAAGAGACAACCATAAGGCTCCTGGCAGTTGCCGATAACTTTAACAAAACATGATCATCTCATACAACAATTTATATCTCATCACGTCTTGACCATATCACATCACAACATGCCCTGCAAAAACAAGTTAGACGTCCTCTACTTTGTTGTTGCAAGTTTTATGTGGCTGCTACGGGCTGAGCAAGAACCGTTCTTACCTACGCATCAAAACCACAACGTGGTATATGATTGCTTTTTGATCTTCAGAAAGAACCCTATTCATTAAATCCGATTTAACTAAAGTTGGAGAAACTGACACCCACCATCCACATGTGTGCAAAGCACGTCGGTAGAACCAGTCTCGTGTAAGCGTACGCGTAATGTCGGTCTGGGCCGCTTCATCCAACAATACCGTCAAATTAAGAAACAACTAGTGACGGCAAGCAATATGTATATACCCACGCCCACAACTCCTTTGTGTTCTACTCATGCATATAACATCTACGCATAAACCTGGCTCGGATGCAACTGTTGGGTAACGCAGTAATTTCGAAAAAAATCCTACGCACACGCAAGATCATGGTGATCCATAGCAACGAGAGGGAAGAGTGTTGTCCATGTACCCTCGTAGACCGTAAGAGGAAGCGTTATGACAACGCGGTTGATGTATTTTTTTTTGAATATGTACTGCAAGGCAACAGCCTCACAGCTCTTTATGGAAACAACAAAGAATAAAGTCCTATTACAAGTCCATACAAGTAAAGGAAAGAGGAAGACAGAAATACTTACAAACTTACAACCCAAGCAGGGCAAAGAAAAACACTACCTAAGGAAGGTTAGAGATCCAAGTTAGAAGGCTATCCTTGTATTTACATTTTATCCTATGAGAAAGAAGGGTTATGTCATGGATGAAGTTATGTCTCCATGCGCTGAAAGAAGGTGTCTCATTCCTGAAAACCTTGTCATTCCTCAAGATCCAAATGTTCCAAGCTGCTGTAAAGACCACTTCAGTGAAGAAAGAATGCCCAAAATCCTTCCTAGCCTTTACTGCCATGTTGTATGTTGTCCTCCCAGGCTGTGGGTCCCAGATAATCTGCAAGTAATTCCAGACTCTAATGCTAAAATTACAAGAGAAGAACAAATGTGCACGATCTTCATGGATCAGATATGGACATAGAACGCAAGTATGATCTTCCACATGCCAATGCCTTCTGAGTAGCATGTCTCTGGTGTTTAAACGATCTCTCAGCAGTAACCAACCAAACATTTTGATTTTCAATGTACATGAAGATTTCCAAATCCATTGGAAGATTGGATCAACAACAATATGCTGATGCTCATACACATAGAAGGATTTGGGTCTAAAACAACCCTTATGAAAAGGCCAAATCCATGCGTCATGAGTTGCAGAGCAAGAATAATCATGAGTCAGCTGTTGAAGACATTCAAGCTCAGCAGAGGCTTGTGTAGAGAGGGGCAAATGCAAATTTGACAAAAACTCCTGGGAAAGCACATCAGACACTGAAAGCTGCTCCTCAATAACAAAGGAGAAGAGCCTAGGAAATTTTTCACTGAGACAGGAACCCTTAAGCTCAACCATCCATCTGTCAGACCAAAAGAGAATGGACCTGCCATCACCCAACGTTGGAGTAGCCATCTGACAATATTTGTCAGCCAATTTAAACACATCACGCCACCAAAAAGATCCACAGAGTGTGGTAGTATGAGGGACAGAGTTGGCATAGTAGGCATTCCAAATAAGGCCAACCCAGGGGATGTCATGATGATTATAAAATTTGTGCAAGAACTTCATAAGCAAGGCCTCATTCTGCACCCTGAGATTAAGCACACCAAGACCCCCTTTGTTTTTTGGTAAGCATACCAAGTCCCAAGCAGCCAGAGATTGTCTTGGAGTATCAGAGTTCCCTCTCCATAGACATTGTCTCTGAATCCTTTCAATTTGCTTCAAAATTCCAGTTGGGATGACTAGTGTGCATAGGAAGTATATGGGCATTGATGTTAAAACAGACTGGAGCAACTGCAACCTGCTACCTTAATTCAGAAAACATGAAGTGGCAGACAATCTTCTTTCAATCCTATGAACAAGGGGCATGAGGTCTTGGATTGAGGGCCTTGTAGTCCCCATGGGTAGACCCAAGTAGGTAAAAGGCATGGTTCCTATACTACATCCAATAATTGAGGCCAACCTGTTAGCTTCATTAGATGACATGTTCATAGGCACCATAAGGGATTTTGTAAAATTCACAGATAATCCTGTTGTGGCAGCAAAGACATCAAGCATGTCTTTAAGAGCAATCAGTTGATGATCAATAGCAGGCAACACAATTAGTGTATCATCAGCATACTGAACAATGGGGTAATCCTGGCTGTTGGAAGGGATTGGCAAAGTCAGAACTCCTTTACTGCACATGTCATTGACAACAGACTAAAGCAGGTCAGTAGCAAGGACAAAAAGAAGAGGGGACATTGGGTCTCCTTGGCTGACTCATCTCTTACATTTAAAATGGTTACCAGGAACACCATTAAGAAGCACAGAAGAAGAACCAGAAGACAAAATAGTTTGCATCCAGGAAATCCATTTGTCATTATGTGACGCCCGGATAATTAGACTACAGTAATCCCAAGCTAATGATGCCATGTCACCTCCATTACTGTGATTAAACTCACGTTGATTTGAACCCGATTCAAATTCAAATTTAAAACATAGGCAAACAACAAAAGTTTCCAAACTTTAAAACTAAAATGTTCAGAGTGAACTAAATAATGCAGCGGTAATTATGGTGGAGAAACCAAACTTTGATAAAGTGTTTAAAGGCTCTAAGATAATTAAAACAGTAGTTAAAACAGTTAAATACATGCCTATTGAATTTTATAAAATATTAAACTATTTTATTTTCGATTGAGAATTAAGGTGGCAGTAGTATATTTATAAATACAAATTTAGGTGCTAGTGTTTTTATAAAACTGTAATAAAAGGGAACTTAAAATAAAACAGAAAAGAAAATACAAAAGAGAAAAACTAAACAGACAAAAAAAAGGGAAAAGA
>NC_041384.1:689825066-689830439 GCF_002162155.2 Triticum dicoccoides
CCTGCTCGTCGGAGCGTCGTCCCCGTCCGCCACCCCGAACCCCGCCGCTCGACGCCATCATCGGAAGCCACCACGCCGGACCACACCACGCCGCCTCGCCGACCTTCCTCCTCGTCGGCGCCGTCGTCCCCGACTCTTCCTCAACACCCGCTGCCACGTACCCTACAACTACGGTGAGGCCCTCGGCCTCCCCTTCCCCTCGCTCGCACACCGTCCCGCACCGGCGCGCGACCACCGCGACTCCCGTCCGCTGCCATCGACCGTTGCACTCGCCGCATCGTGGATGCGCCCGACCCCACCCTCGAGCCGCCCGCGGCCACCTGCCTCCGTGCGCGTCCACCGTCGAGCTCCCGCACGCCCTGGACCGCGCTTGGCCACGCCCGACCATGGCTGACAGCGCGCGCTCGCGCCCACCCAGTCAACCTCTATTGACTGCTGACATCATGCTGACATCATGCTGACATCAGCAATCACTGTTCTGGATAATGTTGCATTAAAATAATTAAATAAATCCTGACAATGATTTAAATCTTTTAAAATTAATAGAGAATAAACCGTAGCTCAGATGAAAATACTTTCTACATGAAAGTTGCTCAGAACGACGAGACAAATCCGGATACGCAGTCCGTTCGTCCGCCACACACCCCTAACCTATCGAACCCGCAACTTTCCCCCTCCGGCTCCTCTGCCCGAAAACACGAAACCCCGGGGATATTTTCCCGGATGTTTCCCCCCTTAACCGGTACCACCTCATACCACGTTAGGGCCCGCCTAGCATCGTTACTTGTCATGTCATGCATCGATATGCTTATGTTTACATGGTATTCATTATTTCTTCCCCCTCTTCTCTCCGGTAGACTATGAGACCGACGCTGCTGCGGCCCAGTTCGACTACGGAGTTGACGACCCCTCTCTCTTGCCAGAGCAACCAGGCAAGCCCCCCCCCCCCTTGATCACCAGATATCGCCTATTCTACTCTATACTGCTTGCATTAGAGTAGTGTAGCATGTTACTGCTTTCCGTTATACCTATCCGGATGCATAGCCTGTCCTTGTTACTACTATTGATACCTTTACCTGCAATCCTATATGCTTAGTATAGGATGCTAGTATTTTCCATCTGTGGCCCTACATTCTTGTCCGTCAGCCATGCTATACTATCGGGCCGTGATCACTCGGGAGGTGATCACGGGTATATACTATATACTTCATACATGATACATGTGGAGACTAAAGTCGGGTCGGCTGGTGGAGCACCCGCGAGTGGATCTTTGTGGCGGAGCAACAGGGCAGGTTGAGACCGGCTAGGAGAGAGGTGGGCCTGGCCCTGTTCGGCGTTCGCGGATACTTAACACGCTTAACGAGATCTTGGTATTTGATCTGAGTTGGCTACGAGCCTATACGCACTAACCAACTACGTGGGAAAGATATGGGCACTCGGCGTCGTGGTATCAGCCGAAGCACTTCGTGACGCCAGCGACTGAGTGGCGCGCGCCGGATTGGAACGTAAGCCTGCTCTTGTATTAAGGGGGCTAGTTCTGCTTTCGGCCGCGTACGCAACGTGCAGGTGTGCTATGGGCGATGGGCCCAGACCCCTGTGCGCTTAGGTTTAGACCGGCGTGCTGGCCTCTCTGTTGAGCCTAGGTGGGGTTGCGACGTGTTGATCTTCTGAGGCCGGGCATGACCCGGGAAAGTGTGTCCGGCCAAATGGGATCAAGCGTGTTGGGTAAGTTGGTGCACCCCTGCAGGGAAGTTAATCTATTCGAATAGCCGTGATCTTCGGTAACAGGACGACTTGGAGTTGTACCTTGACCTTATGACAACTAGAACCGGATACTTAATAAAACACACCCTTCCAAGTGCCAGATACAACTGGTGGTCGCTCTCTCTCAGGGATACGAGGAGGGGATCGCCGGGTAGGATTATTGCTATGTGATGTCACTTTGAGGACTTCAACCTACCCTCTTCTACCTGTTGCAAGACGAAGGTGACCAGAAGCGTAGTCTTCGATAAGACTAGCTATCCCCCTCTTATTCTGGCATTCTGCAGTTCAGTCCACCGATATGGCCTCCTTAAACATATACCCATGCATATGTAGTGTAGTTCCTTGCTTGCGAGTACTTTGGATGACTACTCACGGTTGCTTTCTCCCCCTTTTTCCCCCTTTCTTTTCTTTCTGGTTGTCGCAACCAGATGTTGGAGTCCAGGAGCCAGACGCCACCGTCGACGACAACCCCTACTACCCCGGAGGTGCCTACTACTACATGCAGCCCGCTGACGACGACCAGGAGTAGTTTAGGAGGATCCCAGGCAGGAGGCCTGCGCCTCTTTCGATCTGTATCCCAGTTTGTGCTAGCCTTCTTAAGGCAAACTTGTTTAACTTATGTCTGTACTCAGATATTGTTGCTTCCGCTGACTCGTCTATGATCAAGCACTTGTATTCGAGCCCTCGAGGCCACTGGCTTGTATTATGATGCTTGTATGACTTATTTATGTTTTAGAGTTGTGTTGTGATATCTTCCCGTGAGTCCCTGATCTTGATCGTACACATTTGCGTGCATGATTAGTGTATGATTAAATCGGGGGCGTCACAAGTTGGTATCAGAGCCGACTGCCTGTAGGAATCCCCCTTCCACACTCCTTGGCCGAAGTCGAGTCTAGACATTGCAAAAACTTTTACTAACTTGGTTGTGTGCCTTACGGGCCCACGTCGCCATCGGGTGGTATTAGGATCTTTTATTCCTCGTCTATACTCTGGGACTCTGATCTCTCTACTATTCGGGTTAAATGAATTTGCTAACTCTAAGATTAGGATCTCGTGATCGCATCCACCCGAAGAGCCCCTTATTACAGAGGATCGCCTGCTACATCAGAAGATTCCGTAGATACTCTCTGATGTTCTCTCGAGACTTGTGCCCATCACTTTGGCTATTCCTGACCACCGATAAATCCGTATGGATAACTACTTACACTTGCCATTCTTACGATCATCCCCCATTGATCTTGTTATTACAAGATACCCCGAAGTTTTCTCTATTGTTCCGAGAATACTTTGTGCCTACTGCCTAGCAGTTCTTTGCCACATGAATACCCCTTCGAATAAATCCTCGCACTTGTCGAGTATCCGCTCATCCCTAGTTGTTCATGTGTTTCACAAAAGTCTTCGAAATAATATTCGATCTTCCGAAAATCCTTTGGGGCCTTTGGCTCTTGAAATTCTTGCTTGCTTGCATTATGGATAATCCCATAAGTCTCGTAGTCATATTGACATTCCTTGTCATTACCATTTTGAGTCTGTTGACTCAATATGTTTGCGAATACACGCAATCATCATTGATCCTTATAAATTACTTTTCCGGCTGAGCTGCCATTCTTTTTACTGGAATTGGTTCTCGACCAATCCAATTGTCTTTGATTGTACCCTACGACTATTCAACTTATCCACCCCTAATCAGAGAATTGCTTCTGATCCCTTGATTTGGAAATCATAATTCCTTTGCATTTGACAATTGAGTTAGTCAGTTGTTTCTATAATCTGCTTCCTCTAGTTGAGTACCGATGCTCACGTCAGATCCCTTGTGGACCACCAGATCCTTTGTTGGATTTTATCTGACAACGCCCTTCATATTCAATAAACTTGTGAGCCTTTTCTCAGATACATAATGCCTTTGGTAAATTGTATCGTCTGCTTTCTCAACCATGCTCTGCCTTCGAGCTTGAGTTAGTTACTTCTAAAAGATTCTGGTATAGGATTCTAAGATGCCCCGATGGGTTGAACCTATGCCTTCCTTAATATGTGTGAACTCGAAAGTTTTCACGAGTCGTACTCTTCTGGTATTTTGCCAGATAAAATTTCAACGCTATAACTTCATCGAAAGCGAGAAGTGAATGAAAGGGTATGCATTGGAGAAGTGGGAGTCGACCTTGAACTTTGTGTTCATGCCCATGGACGCGATGTATATCCTATCATGGAAGCTTCTTGTAACAATAACTATTTCCTTGATAACTAACATATGGTATCTGTGAATTGATCCCTTGCAACCGTGGTTCCGACCATGATTGTTCTTCTTTGATCTCATTTCTCGGACAAGTTAAAACAATTGTCTCCTATGGATCAATACACCAGTCCAACCTTTACTTTGATCTTGTGTCGAGTATTACCCCCCTGGTATCTCGAGATTATCATGGAACTGCATAACTCCTTATGAGTTCTTCATCAAGTGCTACCTTCCCACTGGTTCCAATTTTTCACGGGCTCTGAGTTAATAAACACGCAAAGACACCGATAACGGAACCGAGTCCGCACTACGATTCAACAACTCTTCAGTAAGCTTCTATAAGTACGAGTTTGTACCCGATCACGCCATTCCTAGCCTGTTTGGCTATATCATTGTCGTGATGATTTTAACTGTGCTACCCGGTCCTTCTTCTCGGAGCACAATTTTCGATGATGAACTAACCTTACGTTGATCCTCATCGTCATACCATTTTGCCTTGAACAACAAGCTTGGTTTCGAGTTGTGTCGTACCCTTGGTTCCAATAACCTTTCACTTCATCATTACTTTGACTTGATGTCGTCGCCGATCGATTACATCTTCATGAACTCTCGCAACAAAGGTGTCGTGATCATCAACATTCTGAGCTCATCCAGGATATCAATTGAATTCATGATGAGAAATACCATCCTTGCCCTCGATGAATTGTATTATCATCGACCACTTTATTGCCTTCCCACCAACACAAGCTTGTTCATGCTTGGTGTTATACCTTGAGTTCCTTGCTATCCAACAATTGTTCTTCTTTACCTTGGAGTATTACCATCCTTTATGTCAAGAATGTTCTGAGAATTGTTCCACCTCTTGAGAATTCTTGACATAGAAATACTTCTCACCATCACCATTCTTTCTTGGTCCCCGTGTTAATTCCAACAAGTGAAGGGTGTTGTTTGGATTCTTTCCTTCTAGCAACCCTATTTTTTTTGTTAATGGTCGAAAGTTCATTCTTAGGCTATTGATTATTGAATCACCATTCTGACATTGGTCGTGCAACCCAACCCATATTTCGGACGCACCTTTCAACCAATGTTAATTGTGTATGTTTACCTCGAGCATACTTCCTTATATCATTTGATCTGACAAATGTCATCTCCTTGTTCACTTAATTGTGGAAATCCATCTTTTGGGAATCTCGGTGAATTGCCGTTGAGTTCACCAGACACCTCCTTGTCCTCTCCTTGGTTTAATGATGAACTATTGCTTCAGAAACCCGCTCCCATAGTTCATTTCTCGAGGATCTTGCAATGTCATTTCGACGATTTGTGTTGCACCTTTTTCCTCTCGGACCCCCTGAGTCTGAGGTTTCATGACACCAATT
>NC_041384.1:689830619-689832246 GCF_002162155.2 Triticum dicoccoides
CATTATAGATTCCTTTTCAGCAAGGTTATCCATTCATCCATGACTAAATTGTAAGACTTATTCTACAAGTTATTCCTGATGGATCCTTCGTGTTTCCAAAGTCTGATCTTCACCTGAAGACCTTGTCAATGCTATCTCGAAGCATGTCAATGGTACTCCGATTTTCAACAGGAACATTTGAAGCACGATGCTAAATTTTATTTATCATTTATCCTAATACCGTGGTATGGGTAATATCATGAGATTCCTCCCCCCTTACCTAAATGGTTTTCTACTTTATATCCTGCCATGGATATCTTGCTCTCCTTGTCCTTGGGAAGGATATACCCTTGAAATATGTGTTTAAACATATTTTCCTTTCCATTGTTCTGTTTAATCTGATGATCATATTTTCCTTCCATTGCTGGTTTAACCTTTCTTGTGAACTATATGATCTGAGCAGTAATATTCTCCTGCTTATGTAAACACCTCGTTGTACAATTCTGTCAGTAAGACCCTGTTACTTTTGTTGATGACATTCCGGTAACCACCGATGGACGAGAACTTCGCCTACTGGTCCGCCTCGTTCAACGAGCAGGAAAATGGTTCTCTTCGTCCCTCGCCCTTGGTACCGACATTGTTGCCGACATAACTGACATGCTACTCCCTGACATGCCTTGCTATCGTGATCGTACAAGATGTTAGCCCCCCCTTTCTACTTTTAACCCACATGGTGGGCCCATAACCCATAGGTCCCAGGAACGAAACTTGACTCTCCTGTACAACCTGTTGTCAAAGTTATTCCTCGTGCTTGACTTTGTATGTAATTCACGGGCCACTTGCCTGTTGATCTATTCTGGTATCGGACACAATACTTATTCCCGTTGCTCAGAACCCCTTTCGCACTCTGCTTCAGGCAATGAACGATTGCCTATCCGCTTGAAACTTCTTATTGCACCGTCTTACTTTGCTCTCGATAGGTGTAATTTGTTCAACTCGAGAGATACTCATATGTTCATTCTTGGGATACCCCAGATGAATTTCCCTTATAACCTCCTATCATTGTAGAGCTGCCCCTTAACTATTCGTAAGTACGATGGAGTTCCCCGAAGAAAGGACGACAACTTCAGCATGATGCTTTGGAATAAAGAATTGAAGACATCAACGAAAGGGATTAACTTCTTCAAGAAGATCCATTAGAATAACTAGAACCCCCCCCCTTACTCCCCTCTTAAATCTCGGGACGAGATTTCTTGTAGTGGAGGAGAATTGTGACGCCCGGATAATTAGACTACAGTAATCCCAAGCTAATGATGCCACGTCACCTCCATTACTATGATTAAACTCACGTTGATTCGAACCCGATTCAAATTCAAATTTAAAACATAGGCAAACAACAAAAGTTTCCAAACTTTAAAACTAAAATGTTCGGAGTGAACTAAATAATGCAGCAGTAATTATGGTGGAGAAACCAAACTTTGATAAAGTGTTTAAAGGCTCTAAGATAATTAAAACAGTAGTTAAAACAGTTAAATACATGCCTATTGAACTTTATAAAATATTAAACTATTTTATTTTCGGTTGAGAATTAAGGTGGCAGTAGTATATTTATAAATACAAATTTAGGTGCTAGTGTTTCTATAAAACT
>NC_041384.1:689832694-689851194 GCF_002162155.2 Triticum dicoccoides
GGACCGATCCGCCGCCGCCTGGACCTCGCCTCCTCATCCCCCCTGCTCGTCGGAGCGTCGTCCCCGTCCGCCACCCCGAACCCCGCCGCTCGACGCCGTCATCGGAAGCCACCACGCCGGACCACACCACGCCACCTCGCCGACCTTCCTCCTCGCCGGCGCCGTCGTCCCCGACTCTTCCTCAACACCCGCTGCCACGTACCCTACAACTACGGTGAGGCCCTCGGCCTCCCCTTCCCCTCGCTCGCACACCGTCCCGCACCGGCGCGCGACCACCGTGACTCCCGTCCGCTGCCATCGATCGTTGCACTCGCCGCATCGTGGATGTGCCCGACCCCACCCTGGAGCCGCCCGCGGCCACCTGCCTCCGCGCGCGTCCACCGTCGAGCTCCCGCACGCCCTGGACCGCGCTTGGCCGCGCTCGACCGTGGCCGACAGCGCGCGCTCGCGCCCATGCCCCCTCTGACCAACCCCTCCCCCTTGCTGCTGCCCGCCCGGCCACCACCGCCTCCATCCCACGGCTCCTGGCCGCGCTCGCCAGGGCCGTCGCCGTCCGGGGCCTCCCCTGCTCCCCGCCTCCTGCCGCTGTCGAGCGATGCCGCCGACGCAGCTGGGCCTCGCGCCCTCGCTGCGGTGGCCTTGGGCACGGGCACCCATTGCCCGAAACCGCCACACCCGCACCTGGCGCCCAGCGCCCACTAGCGCCCGAAAACCCACTAAGGCCCCTGGGGCCTATGACAGATGGGCCCCACACCCAAAACATTTTTTTATTAAAAAAGAGAATTAAAAAATATAATAAATAATTAATTAATAATAAAATTAATTAATTAATTAACTTAACTAATCCTGTTTAGTTTAACTAATTAAGATTAATTAACCTAATAAATAGTTACCCTAATTAACTACGGGACCCACCTGTCGGGTTGACCCAGTCAACCTCTATTGACTACTGACATCATGCTGACATCATGCTGACATCAGCAATCATTGTTCTGGATAATGTTGCATTAAAATAATTAAATAAATCCTGAAAATGATTTAAATCTTTTAAAATTAATAGAGAATAAACCGTAGCTCAGATGAAAATACTTTCTACATGAAAGTTGCTCAGAACGACGAGACGAATCCGGATACGCAGTCCGTTCGTCCGCCACACACCCCTAACCTATCAAACCCGCAACTTTCCCCCTCCGGCTCCTCTGCCCAAAAACACGAAACCCCGGGGATATTTTCCCGGATGTTTCCCCCCTTAACCGGTACCACCTCATACCACGTTAGGGCCCGCCTAGCATCGTTACTTGTCATGTCATGCATCGATATGCTTATGTTTACATGGTATTCATTGTTTCTTCCCCCTCTTCTCTCCGGTAGACTACGAGACCGACGCTGCTGCGGCCCAGTTCGACTACGGAGTTGACGACCCCTCTATCTTGCCAGAGCAACCAGGCAAGCCCTCCACCAGATATCGCTTATTCTACTCTATACTGCTTGCATTAGAGTAGTGTAGCATGTTACTGCTTTCCGTTATACCTATCCTGATGCATAGCCTGTCCTTGTTACTACTGTTGATACCTTTACCTGCAATCCTATATGCTTAGTATAGGATGCTAGTATTTTCCATCTGTGGCCCTACATTCTTGTTCGTCAGCCGTGCTATACTATCGGGCCGTGATCACTCGGGAGGTGATCACGGGTATATACTATATACTTCATACATGATACATGTGGAGACTAAAGTCGGGTCGGCTGGTGGAGCACCCGCGAGTGGATCTTTGTGGCGGAGCGACAGGGCAGGTTAAGACCACCTAGGAGAGAGGTGGGCCTGGCCCTGTTCGGCGTTCGCGGATACTTAACACGCTTAACGAGATCTTGGTATTTGATCTGAGTTGGCTACGAGCCTATACGCACTAACCAACTACGTGGGAAAGATATGGGCACTCGGCGTCGTGGTATTAGCTGAAGCACTTCGTGACGCCAATGATTGAGTGGCCCGCGCCGGATTGGAATGTAAGCCTGCTCTTGTATTAAGGGGGCTAGTTCTGCTTTCGGCCGCGTACGCAACGTGCAGGTGTGCTATGGGCGATGGGCCCAGACCCCTGTGCACTTAGGTTTAGACCGGCGTGCTGGCCTCTCTGTTGAGCCTAGGTGGGGCTGCGACGTGTTGATCTTTCGAGGCCGGGCATGACCCGGGAAAGTGTGTCCGGCCAAATGGGATCAAGCGTGTTGGGTAAGTTGGTGTACCCTTGCAGGGAAGTTAATCTATTCGAATAGCAGTGATCTTCAGTAACAGGACGACTTGGAGTTGTACCTTGACCTTATGACAACTAGAACCGGATACTTAATAAAACACACCCTTCCAAGTGCCAGATACAACCGGTGGTCGCTCTCTCTCAGCGATACGAGGAGGGGATCGCCAGGTAGGATTATTGCTATGTGATGTCACTTGGAGGACTTCAACCTACCCTCTTCTACCTGTTGCAAGACGAAGGTGACCAGAAGCATAGTCTTCGATAAGACTAGCTATCCCCCTCTTATTCTGGCATTCTGCAGTTCAGTCCACCGATATGGCCTCCTTACACATATACCCATGCATATGTAGTGTAGTTCCTTGCTTGCGAGTACTTTGGATGAGTACTCACGGTTGCTTTCTCCCCCTTTTTCCCCCTTTCTTTTCTTTCTGGTTGTCGCAACCAGATGTTGGAGTCCAGGAGCCAGACGCCACCGTCGACGACGACCCCTACTACCTCGGAGGTGCCTACTACTACATGCAGCCCGCTAACGATGACCAGGAGTAGTTTAGGAGGATCCCAGGCAGGAGGCCTGCGCCTCTTTCAATATGTATCCCAGTTTGTGCTAGCCTTCTTAAGGCAAACTTGTTTAACTTATGTCTATACTCAGATATTGTTTCTTCCGCTGACTCGTCTATGATCAAGCACTTGTATTCGAGCCCTCGAGGCCCCTGGCTTGTATTATGATGCTTGTATGACTTATTTATGTTTTAGAGTTGTGTTGTGATATCTTCCCGTGAGTCCCTGATCTTGATCGTACACATTTGCGTGCATGATTAGTGTACGATTAAATCGGGGGCGTCACACATTAGAACCCTTGTATCTTAAGATTCTAAGAATGGCATCATGCTCAATAGTGTCAAAGGCTTTAGTAAAATCCAATTTCAACAGCACTATTGGTCTCTTTGAAGCATTACACTGGTGGATATACTCAAAGCACCAAGCTAGACAATCCTGAATTGACCTGGATTTAATAATCCCATATTGGTTTTTATGAATACAGGAAAGGATGACCTTCTGCAGCCTGTTTGCCAAAAGTTTAGTGAGGAATTTCAAACAGGTATTTGTCAAAGATATTGGCCTGTAATCATTCAAACCCTCAGGTGAAAGCTTTTTTTGGAATCAAGGTTATGAGAGAACTGTTGATACACTCCAAATCAAGGTGCCCCTCAGACAACTCTTTGACCAGTTGATGAAAGTCATCTTTAATTATGTGCCAACACTTCTTAAGAAAAAGGCCAGTGAAACCATCTGGCCGAGGTGCTCTGTCAGGAGGCATTTCCTTAATAACACAATCAATTTCCTCCTCAGAAAAGGGCTTGGTCAAGTCATCTAGTCCCTGAACCTTCTTGATAATATTTGGCATATCAGAACCCATTTGTGTATTATTTGTGCTTCCCATCCTCTGCTTGAACTCCTGCAAAAATAGTCCAGCAATTGATGCATGATCAGAGGTCACTTGCCCATCATTAGAAGTTATACTAGAAATAGAGTTATTCCTGTATCTCTCTGTGGCCATGGCATGGAAAAATTTGGTGTTTTCCTCTCCCACTTTAATGTTTCTAATGGTACATCTCTGCTTCCAGTAGATAAATTGCAACCTTAGAGTTTCCTCCAAATGCAACTTTACAATTTTCCTGAAATTTTCCTCAGGCCCAGACAAAGGCCTTAACTCCTCAAGACCATCTAGACAAAGAATTACTTTATTGCAGTTGGAAATTAGAGCCTTGACGGTGGAAAGGCTAATGTGCCAATGTTTGAGTGCCTGCCTGAGAGCTTTGAACTTTGCAGATATTATAGCAGCAGAAGATCTCTTATGAACTGGCCTACTCCAAGATTCACTGACACAATCAAGAAAACCAGGCAAATTAGTCCAGTAATTTTCAAATCTAAAAACTTTGGCCTTGGGAATAGTGGTTTTGATTTGCACCACACATGCCACATGATCTGAAGTGGTTCTAGCCAGAGGTAGGACCATAGTGTTAGGATAAGAACATGTCCATGAAGGGGTTGTAAAAAACCAATCAATCTGTTCAAGCAAAGGAGCAGTTTGCATATTTGTCCAAGTGTACTTTCTGCCCTTGATAGGTAATTCAATTAATCCCAGATGCCCAATAACCTCATTAAAGATGAACATGTCATTAATATCACCACCTGGTTTATTCCTATTTTCCATTGATCGCATGAAATTGAAATCACCCAGTAACAGCCAGTTAGCATCATCAGGGATAATTATATCATGCAACCAATTAATAAAATTATCTCTAGCTGGGTTTTGACAGGGTCCATAGACTGAAACTAGAGTTCAGGTTTGGGAGTTATGAACAGACATGAACTCCACCATAATACCAAAACTATTGGACTCAATTAGCTTTCCAGCAAACAAAGTAGTATTCCATACGACTAACAACCCACCCGAAGCTCCAGACGAAGGCACATGGATAAACTGATCGAAACGTCGTGGACAACACTTACGGATGAAACGCTTATTAATGACCTCACATTTTGTTTCTTGGAGGCAAGCAATGGAACAAGCACTTTCATCGATTTTCTGACGAACTGCACGCTTTCTGTCATCTGAATTCAGACCTCGCACATTCCAACAAAGAACTTTCCAATCTCTAACATCATTCTGATTCATTATAGACCATAATAAAGTAACAGCAAAAGACTATCACATAATGACAGTACCAGTTCAGCCAAGGGATAACATAGAAGTTCAGACAAAGCCTAAAAGATAAGTGTAGATAAATGGTTTTCACAAGGGTTAACCATAAACCCCACCAAATGAAACGATCAGCTATCATTGGAACTAGGAGGAGCAGAAGACTTGCAAGAAGAAGCCTCAAGCTTCTCCTTAGTGAGCTTCTCCGGCCCAATGCCGAGGCGAAGACCAACCTGCTGCAGCACATTGATTGGCGTGGGCGGCGGCACAGTAGGTTGATCTGCATCGTGAGGAGGAGCCCGTGGTAGTTTGCCATCCACAGTAACCTTGCTCTTCTTCTGAGGCTTTGCTGCAGGTTTCTTCATAGGGGACTTGGCTGGATTAGAATGCCTGAAGCCATCACGTAGGGCTGAGAGCCTGGCACTCCGCCTAACCTCAGACTCAACAATCATAGACTTTGGTTTACGAGCACGAGCTGGACGCTGACTTGGGGTCGCAGAGAAATTGAAGGCATACATCTCAACAGCAGACAAAGCTGGATCGACCATGGCACAATCCTCAGCAACATTGTCAAAACAAAGTGCACGAGCAACAGGAGGCTTCCTTGGAATATTCACCATCCGACGAACAGGTGAAGGATGAAAAACCAGCTTGTTCTTCATAGCAGAGTAAGAGAAAGATACCTCCCAAGAGCGCTTAGATAGTAGAAATGGTTTAAAAGGACTGTAGAACTGTAACCCTCGAGGAATGTGCATTGTATCAAAGACTGGCATCATACGTTGAAAAGATCTTGTCCATTGCATTACCGGAGGAAGCTCTGGTCTGAAAACTGTCAGAACTTGACCAATAACAACATGAGGCTGGATCAAAGGAGGCACATAGGCTGCCACAACACCTTGCTGATTATTGACAGATCCCTCAGCAGAATCAACAGGCCCCGAGTTCTCTAAAACCACTGACTCTTGAGAAGCAGGTAGTGCTTCATCCTCATGAATCTCCTCAATAATGACATTGTCATGTTGGTTATGAGGCTGCGGATCATCATTGTGAGCATGAGGGTCTTCATTCCAGCCCAGCTCTGGAAACTCAGGCATGACAAAGTTAACATCATCAAAAGGCATGTTCCCGAGCAGCGGATGAGGGTTTCCATTGAAAGGCATCGGATCTTCATCAGCTGGCATAATGTCAGCAAATTCTACAGAGAGCACATAGATAGGTGCTGTCCAAGAAAGACGCGTAGCTCCAAAGTCTGCATACTCACGATAGACAACATCCCTAGGTACTTGCTGAGGGCTTGGGAAAGAAACATAAACAAGAGTCCTGACTAGCCGCAGATCATCCTGATGCCAGATATGAAAACGACCAAAGGTGCTAACTGCCTCAGAAATATGCTATGTTGTGCGGTAATCCAAAGGAACACCTAACATCATAATCCAGCCCCTACGAAAACCCTGAATAGCTCTGTGATTGATGCCTTGATCATGAGGAACAAACCGAACAAAGTGACCATTGCCAAGATCATAAGGAGGATGATTTATAATGGCATGCCTAGATGCAGGAGATCGGAACTCAAACAAACCAACACCCTCAATCCATTGCTGATCACTAAGAACGTCACGGTGAAGCTGAGTCATCACAAAATCACTAACCAGTTGCCGGAAGTGATGAATCTGTCCAGGTGGCGGCGGAGGCTCAACAAAGCCAATGGCAAACTGCTCATGGCGGTGGTCCGGCGCAATGGCTGGAGAGTAGAAAGTCCGAGGCACGCGGGTTGGACCTCCATCGATGAACTCGAACCCCGGTGGAAGGAACTCAAGAGGATCCAGGGGAAAGTTTGCCATGTCTTGCTCTGGTGGAGGTGGAGCGGGTTGGTGGTGCATGAGAAGGGGTGAAGACGTGATGGGACTCGTCTGCACCGATGCGTGGGTCGTCTCTATACCCAAGGAGTCCCTAGGCGATGGAGTAGGAGGCTGACTCGTGGTGGGCATGGGAATCAACAGTGGAGATTTTTCTGGATTTTGTTTCGTGTGTTTAACTCTCCAAACATAACCATTATCCTGGGCCCAATTAATGCAATCCCGACGACGATGACCATAACATGAGCAAGCCAGGCAAACAGGACAAGAGACCGACAAGTGGTCCCGCTGGTGACAGTTGGAACAAGTTAGAACACGGTCCACCATGTCATTGACCATCTCATCAAACAAATCAGCAGCTTCCTGAGTAGACGGGATATCCATTGGCTGGGTGGTGGGCTGTAGCCCGTCATGCAAGGCTGGCCCAACATGGGATGCAAGAGAAACGAGAGCAGACGAGAACAAACTAACAGCCTCAGGTGAATTCCGTTGAATCCGCGGCAGATCAACAGAACCGAAAACAATCGACGGAGAAGCAACAGTCCACTGGAGATTCGCCGGCGGCGATGGTCGAATGATCAAACGCTCATTTGCCGAGACAACATATCCAGCATCAGAAACTGTATCAATACAATCCTGCGTGGCCAGATATCTATAACCCTTGCATGCATCATAGCTTTGGAATGTTGCAAAAGAAATTTTCTTTTGCACAGAACCAGAAGATCTAAAAGAGGACTTAGACGGTGGTTTATGCATAGCGATCATCCCAAGCGCCGCCCGTCTCTTAGACGGACTAACTAAGATCCATTCCGCATCACTTTGCAACTTCCAAAGTTTAAACTCACGAACCCAATTTGGTCCTCCACGGCCCCAAAGATTAAAATAACATTTGAATTGCGGGCAAGAAAAAGATCGAAGATCAACAATAAAGAAACCAACTTGCTTGGAAGAAACTTTGAAGGAATAAACCTTGTCACGTAAACATGAGACACCCAACTCGATCGCAAATCCACCAACAGTAGCCTCCAGAGCCGCCACCACAGAATGATCATCAAGCCTGAAAACATGACGGCTAAAGGACACCACCAACTTGAAGTGACCTGTGTCCTCCGTAGGGTGGACCGAAAAACCAGTAGATCTGAAAACTTTATCCGCAAACTCCAAACCCTTGGAGAAGTCCAAGCCAAGGGTTGATCCCGATGAGAAAACCATGACCCCTGAGTGAGGGGGAGACGCCGGAGAGATTGGTAGGGAAAGATTAGGGTTTTAGTGGTGGTGGGAGGAGATCGCCGGAGGTGGGGTGGGAGGTGGGAGGTGGGAGACGCCATCGTTATGCCACCATTTTAACGCGGTTGATGTAGTCGCACGTCTTCACGATCGACCGATCCTAGCACCGAAGGTACGACACCTCCGTGATCTGCACACGTTCAGCTCGGTGACGTCCCATGAACTCACGATCCAGCAGAGTGTCGAGGGGGAGCTTCATCAGCACGACGGCGTGATGACGGTGATGATGATGCTACCGGAACAGGGCTACGCCTAAGCACTACTACGATATGACCGAGGTGGATTATGGTGGAGGGGGCACCGCACACGGCTAAGAGATCAATGATCAACTTGTGTGTCTATGGGGTTCCTCCTGGCCATGTATATAAAGGATGGAGGGAGGAGGAGGCCGGCCCTCATAGGGCGCGCCCAAAGTGTGGAGTCCTACTAGGACTCCCTAGTCCTAGTAGGATTCCACCTCCCACACAGAAAAAGGGAAGGGGGAAGGAGAAGGAACGAAGGGGCGCCCCCTTTCCCTAGTCCAATTCGGACCAATCCATGGGGAAGGGGCGCAACCACCCTTGAGGCCTTTCTCTCCTTTCCCGTATGGCCCATTAAGGCCCAACACGAATTCCCGTAACTCTCTAGTACTCCGAAAAATACCCGAATCACTCGGAACCTTTCTGATGTCCGAATATAGCCTTTCAATATATCGATCTTTACGTCTTGACCATTTCGAGACTCCTCATCATGTCCCCGATCTTATCTGGGACTCTGAACAAACTTTGGTACATCAGAACACATAAACTCATAATACCGATAGTCACCGAATGTTAAGCGTACGGACCCTACGGGTTCGAGAACTATGTAGACATGATCGAGACACGTCTCCGGTCAATAACCAATAGCGAAACCTGGATTTTCATATTGGCTCCCACATATTCTACGAAGATCTTTATCGGTCAAACTGCATAACGATATACGTTGTTCCGTTTGTCATTGGTAAGTTACTTGCCCGAGATTCGATCGTCGGTATCCTCATACCTAGTTCAATCTCATTACCGGCAAGTCTCTTTACTCGTTCCATAATGCATCATCCCGCAACTAACTCATTAGTCACAATGCTTGCAAGGCTTAGAGTGATGTGCATTACCAAGAGGGCCCAGAGATACCTCTCTGATACACTGAGTGACAAATCCTAATCTTGATCTATGCCAACTCAACAAACACCATCGGAGACACCTATAGAGAATATTTGTAATCACCCAGTTACGTTGTGACGTTTGATAGTACACAAGGTGTTCCTCCGGTTTTCGGGAGTTGCATAATCTCATAGTTAGAGGAACATGTATAAGTCATGAAGAAAGCAGTAGCAAAACTGAATGATCATTATGCTAAGATAATGGATGGGTCTTGTCCATCACATCATTCTCTAATGATGTGATCCCGTTCATCAAATGACAACACATGTCCATGACTAGGAAACTTAACAATCTTTGATTAACGAGCTAGTCAAGTAGAGGCATACTAGGGACACTCTGTTTGTCTATGTATTCACACATGTACTAAGTTTCTGGTTAATAAAATACTAGCATGAATAATAAACGTTTATCATGATATAAGGAAATATAAATAACAACTTTATTATTGCGTCTAGGGCATATTTCCTTCAGATATTCTTGTCTATCTAATAGATGACACTCCCAGTTCTATTTCAGAGGCCTATGCATCTGAAGATGCTGACTACTAGAAGGAAGCAGTCCGTAGTGAGATGGATTCCATCTTGGCAAATGAAACTTGAGAGATAATTGATCGTCCTTATGGGTGCAAACCTATAGGGTGCAAATGGGTATTCAAGAAGAAGCTTAGGCCTGATGGTACTATCGAGAAGTACAAGGCACGGCTGGTGGCCAAGGGTTATACCCAAAAAAGGAAGGTGAAGGCTTATTTGATACTTACTCACCTGTGGCTCGACTGACCACTATTCACATACTACTTTCATTAGCTGCCTCACATGGTCTTCTCATTCATCAAATGGATGTTAAGGCTGCTTTCCTAAATGGAGAGTTGGAAGAGGAAATTTATATGGAACAACCAGATGGGTTTGTAGTAGATGGTCAGGAAGGAAAAGTGTGCAAGTTGCTAAAGTCTTTGTATGACTCAAGCAAGCACCTAAACAGTGGCATGAGAAGTTTGAAAGAACTTTAACAGCTACAGGCTTTGTTATAAACGAAGCTGATAAATGTGTGTACTATCACCATGGTGGGGGCGAGGGAGTTATCCTTTTCTTGTATGTTGATGACATACTGATTTTTGGAAAAATATGAATGTTATTAAGGAGGTCAAGGATTTCCTATCTTGTTGTTTTGAGATGAAGGATTTAGGAGTGGCTGATGTCATTATGAACATCAAGTTATTGAGAGACGATGATTGTGGGATTACATTGCTTCAATCTCACTGTGTGGAAAAGATCTAGAGTCGCTTTGGCTACAGTGGCTGCAAGCCCTCTCCAACACCATACGATGCTAGTGTGCTGCTTCGAAAGAATCGAAGAATTGCTAGAGATCAATTGAAGTATTCTCAGATTATTGGCTCGCTTATGTATTTAGCAAGTGGTACAAGACCTGACATCTCTTTTGTTGTTAGCAAACTGAGTTGTTTTTTCTCAAAACCTGGAGATGTGCATTGGAAAGCTCTAGAGAGATGCGTTACTTGAAATGCACTGCGAGTTATGGAATTCACTACACTGGGTACCCAAAGGTACTGGAAGGGTATAGTGACTCAAACTGGATCTCAGATGCTAATGAGATAAAGGCCACGAGCGGATATGTATTCACTCATGGAGGTGGCGCTGTTTCTTGGAAGTCTTGCAAGCAGACCATCTTAACGAGGTCAACAATGGAAGCAGAACTCACAGCACTAGATACAGCTACGGTCGAAGCAGATTGGCTTCATCAGCTCTTGAATGACTTGCCGGTAGTTGAGTAACCTGTACCGGGTATCCTTATGAACTACGACAATCAAACTATAATCACGAAAGTGAGCAGCTCAAAGGATAACATGAAGTCATCAAGACACGTTCAGAGAAGGATAAAGTCTGTCAGAAAAATGAAAAACTATGAAGTTATTGCATTGGATTATATCTAAACATCTAAAAATCTGGCAAATCCTTTTACTAAGGTTCTATCACATAATGTGATAGATAATGCATCAAAGGAGATGGGTATGAGACCCACGATATGAGTTGCTGTAGCGACCCGACCTCAAACGGTCAAGTCTCTGTGCTTCAGTGTCATCCCTGGATCGGTAATGCTGACACACACAGTACTCCAGGATTTATAACAGAGTAGCAATCACACACTTATTACATTGAATGTCTCCAAAGAGAACTTATTACAATAAATATGGCTTAAGGCCATCTAATACGATAACAGCGGAAGGCTTAGAAGATAAAGTGAGTCCATCATCTCCAATGGCATAACTGAGCTGCACGGCAATGACCTAATGAACCTTACTCCTCGTCTGAAAAGTCTGCAACATAATACGTTGCAGCCCGAAAACGGGTCAGCACATGGAATATGCTGGCAAAATAACACAGTAGAGCAAGAACAGAATAATGCTATCACTACATGCATATTTGGCTGGTGGAAAGCTCTATGGTTATAGTTTTTGCAAAAAGCCAATTTTTCCCTACAACAAAGGAATAGATTTTAATTTAACTATCATGGTAGTTGAAACATCATTGAGAAGGTTCCTCCAACTCAATCCCAATTAAGGTAATTATCAAACCAACAATATTAATTTAGAGTGATGAGATACTTAGGATACTCCAAGTACTAGATACTCAAGATTTGTCCATAATCGGGGACACGACTAACCATGATTAGTTTGTACACTCTGCAGAGGTTTGCGCACTTTTCCCCACAAGACTCGATCGCCTCCATTGGATTTCTCGCACTACATGGTGTTTGAGTAACGGATGACCGAGACACAGTCTTTCAGAAACATTAACTCTCTACTCCGGGCAGACCATACCAAACCTACAACCCACTACCTGCTGATCCACCTCTTCAAGAGCTTCACGTAACTTACTCAACTATGCTAGAGCCCATAATAGCTTGTGGCTGCACACGGAAGTTTCTAGCATGAATAATCTCAGTTCCCTCTGAGCCTAGGTGGCGGTCCATAGGAAGATCACACGGGTACTCCGGGATTTCCAAAAAATACATGCAACACTGGGTACTCCAGGTGCCTCAATCCACCCAGATGTGTGTTTAAGTTCCCACCTTAAGTTGAACCATTAATTATCAATCTCATATCTGTCATGGATTTCACTCACCCAAACCTCGTCTACGAGCATATCATAGCAATATAAGCAACACGTAGAAGTAACTCCCAAGGGTTTAAATGTAACAGGGTAATAGGTTCTACCTCATCAACTACTTCCCAACCCACATGTTAATAACATCCTAGTCATGCAATGTTTGAGGATTGGAACTAATGCATAAAAACTGGGTGATCAAGGGGTATGATCAAAGTGTTACTTGCCTTGCTGACGATCCGCGTAACCTAGAGACTCCAAATAACACGCTTCGCACTCCGGGAATTCTATCGCAAACAAACAAAAGCATACATACACTAGTAGAAAAGGGGGCAACGGTCCAGGCCGGGTCAGCCCATTAGTCCCGGTTCAGTCTAGAACCGGGACCCATGGGGGCATTGGACCTGGTTCGTGAGCTCAGGGGGCCGGCCGGGCCACGTGGGCCATTGGTCCCGGTTCGTCTGGACCTTTTGGTCCCGGTTGGTGGGACGAACCGAGACCAATGGCCTCGCTCCTAGCCCACCACCATTGGTCCCGGTTGGTGGCATGAACCGGGTCCAAAGGCTCCCCTTTAGTCCCGGTTCATGCCACCAACCGGGACCAATGAGGTGCCTATATATACCCCCTCGCGTAAGAGCAGAGCACATTGCTCTGTTTTTTTCTGGACGAGGGGGAGAGGGCTTGGTGATGCTCTAGCTCACCTCCTATGCACACAAGGTGTTCGATGGAATGCCCGAGCCACACTACTTAAGCTTTCTCTTCTCCAAGCTCGACCTTCAAGCTCCATTTTCCTCAATATTTGTCTAGGTTTAGCGGTCCATCATGCCCCGTCCCCGTCTTCACCGCCGTCGATCACCCATGCCGAGCTCATCGCTGGCACCACCGTGGTGAGCCTCTTGTTCTTATCTTCTTTTTGAAAGGAAAAAATATTCTTACTTGTATGTTTACATAGATACTTGTATTATTTTCTTACTTTTATTATTGCATCTTATATAGTGCGATGGTTTTGGTATCCGCCCCCGTCGGCCCTCGTCCTGTCTATGATTCGAATGTGGTATATATATTATCTTTATAACTATTGGTTCATTTATTGTTTATGAAAATTATGCCGGCCAACATGACATAGATTTTATTTATGTTGGATGTATGTGAATTGGAAATTCCAACCGACCCTATTGTCGAGAGGTTAAATTTAGTTGAAGAAGAAAACAATTTGTTGAAGGAAAAAATAAAAAAATTGAGGAGGAGAAGATGATATTGGAGTTGCATGTTGCGGATGTCGTCGATGATCACAAGCAAGATGGATGCAATGCGCTTGAAGATTAGAAAGATTAGAAAATATGCCATTCATACCGAGGCTTGGTATCATTATGCCATTGGATCAATTGTTACCTTGGTTGCAATTATGATCGCATTTATTTTTGCATTGAAATGTTTCACATAGTTTCAATGTATGGTTTAATTAATTAGATGCTCTGGAGAGCTATATGTTGTTAGATGAGAACTATGTATGTACTTTGGTTTTAATGTGATGATGAACTTCTATGAATTTGGACACTTAATTATATATAACGCACGCAGATGAACCGGCAATGGATGTATGGTGACAGACACACCTCCGAGTACATTAAGGGCGTGCATGAGTTTCTCGATGCGGCTGAGGCAAACAAGCAGAATGGTTTTATGTGTTGTCCATGCACTGAATGTGGGAATACAAGGTCTTACTCTAACCGGAAAATCCTTCACTCCCACCTGCTTTACAAGGGTTTCATGCCACACTATAATGTTTGGACGAGGCACGGAGAAATAGGGGTTACGATGGAAGACGACGAAGAAGAAGAGTACGATGACAACTATGTGCCCCCTGAATACTGTGATGCTGCAATGGGGGGAGCTGGGGAAGATCAAGAGGAACCAGACGATGTCCCCAATGATGCTGCAACGGGTGAAGCTGCTGAAGATCAAGAGGAACTAGACGATGTGCCCAATGATGATGATCTCCGCTGGGTCATTGTCGATGCAAGGACGCAATGCGAAAGTCAAAAGGAAAAGCTGAAGTTCGATCACATGTTAGAGGATCACAAAAAAGGGTTGTACCCCAATTGCGAAGATAGCAACACAAAGCTCAGTACCGTACTGGAATTGCTGTAGTGGAAGGCAGAGAATGTTGTGGCTGACAAAGGATTTGAGAAGCTACTGAAAATATTAAAGAAGAAGCTTCCAAAGGATAACGAATTGCCCAACAGTACATACGCAGCAAAGAAGGTCGTATGCCCTCTAGGATTGGAGGTGGAGAAGATACATGCATGCCCTAATGATTGCATCCTCTACCGCGGTGCATACAAGGATCTGAATGCATGCCCTGTATGCGGTGCATTGTGGTATAAGATCAGATGAGATGACACTGGTGATGTTGACGGCGAGCCCCCCCCCCCCAGGAAGAGGGTTCCTGCGAAGGTGATGTGGTATGCTCCTATAATACCACGGTTGAAACGTCTGTTCAGAAACGAAGAGCATGCCAAGTTGATGCGATGGCACAGTGAGGACCGAAAGAAAGACGGGAAGTTGAGAGCACCCGCTGACGGGTCGCAGTGGAGAAAAATCGAGAGAAAGTACTGGGATGAGTTTGCAAAGGACCCAAGGAATGTATGGTTTGCTTTAAGCGCGGATGGCATTAATCCTTTCGGGGAGCAGAGCAGCAATCACAGCACCTGGCCCGTGACTCTATGTATGTATAACCTTCCTCCTTGGATGTGCATGAAGCGAAAGTTCTTTATGATGCCAGTTCTCATCCAAGGCCCTAAGCAACCCGACAATGACATTGATGTGTACCTAAGGCCATTAGTTGAAGAACTTTTACAGCTATGGAATGGAAACGGTGTACGTACGTGGGATGAGCACAGACAGGAGGAATTTAACCTAAAGGCGTTGCTGTTCGTGACCATCAACGATTGGCCCGCTCTCAGTAACCTTTCAGGACAGACAAACAAAGGATACCATGCATGCACGCACTATTTAGATGACACTGAAAGTATATACCTGGACAAATGCAGGAAGAATGTGTACCTGGGCCATTGTCGATTTTTTCCGACCAACCATCAATGTCAAAAGAAAGGCAAGCATTTCAAAGGCGAGGCAGATCACCGAAAGAAGCCCGCCATGCGTACCGGTGATCACGTACTTGCTATGGTCAATGATTTACACGTAATCTTTGGAAAGGGTCCCGGCGGATTAGCTGTTCCGAATGACGCTGAGGGACACGCACCCATGTGGAAGAAGAAATCTATATTTTGGGACCTACCCTACTGGAAAGACCTAGAGGTCCGCTCTTCAATCAACGTGATGCACGTGACGAAGAACCTTTGTGTGAACCTGCTAGGCTTCTTGGGCGTGTATGGGAAGAAAAAAGATACACCTGAGGCACGGGAAGACCTGCAATGTTTGCACGAAAAAAACGGCATGCCTCCGAAGCAGTATAAAGGTCCTGCCAGCTACGCTCTTACGAAAGAAGAGAAAGAAATCTTCTTTGAATGCCTGCTCAGTATGAAGGTCACGACTGGCTTCTCCTCGAATATAAAGGGAATAATAAATATGCCAGAGAAAAAGTTTCAGAACCTAAAGTCTCATGACTGCCACGTGATTATGACACAACTGCTTCTGGTTGCATTGAGGGGGCTTCTATCGGAAAACGTCTGATTAGCCATTGTGAAGCTATGTGCATTCCTCAATGCAATCTCTCAGAAGGTGATCGATCCAGAAATCGTACCAAGGCTAAGGAGTGATGTGGCGCAATGTCTTGTCAGTTTCGAGCTGGTGTTCCCACCATCCTTCTTCAATATCATGACGCACATCCTAGTTCATCTAGTCGACGAGATTGTCATCCTGGGGCCCGTATTTCTACACAATATGTTCCCCTTTGAGAGGTTCATGGGAGTCCTAAAGAAATATGTCTGTAACCGCGCTAGGCCAGAAGGAAGCATCTCCATGGGCCATCAAACAGAGGATGTTATCGGGTTTTGTGTTGACTTCATTCCTGGCCTTAAGAAGATAGGTCTCCCTAAATCGCGGTATGAGGGGAGACTGACTGGAAAAGGCACTCTTGGAAGTGACTCAATAATATGCAGGGACGGATATTCTTGGTCTCAAGCACACTACACAGTTCTACAGAACTCTACCTTGGTGACCCCGTATGTCGATGAACACAAGAACAGTCTGCGCTCCAAACACCCGGAGCAGTGCGACGACTGGATTACATGTGAACACATCAGGACTTTCAGCAGTTGGTTGGAAACACGTCTCAGAGGTGACAACACTGTTTGTGATGAGCTGTACTTGTTGTGTAGGGGACCATCTTTGACTGTATTGACTTACAAAGGATACGAGATAAATGGGAATACATTCTACACGATCGCCCAAGATCAAAAGAGCACCAACCAAAACAGCAGTGTCCGCTTTGATGCAGCAACCGAGAGCGGAAAGGACACATATTGCGGTTACATAGTGGACATATGGGAACTTGACTACGGACATGATTTTAAGGTCCCTTTGTTTAAGTGCAAATGGGTCAATCTGTCAGATGGTGGGGTACAGGTAGACCCACAGTACGGAATGACAACAGTGGATCTGAAAAATCTTGGGTACACTGACGAACCGTTCGTCCTAGCCAATGATGTGGCACAGGTTATCGATGTGAAGGACATGTCTACCAAACCGAGAAAAAGAAAAGATAAGGAAGCGAATACATCATACGATGAGCCAAAGCGCCACATAGTTCTTTCAGGAAAAAGGGATATCCTGGGAGTGGAGGGCAAGACAGACATGTCTGAAGATTATGAAAAGTTTCATGAAATTCCTCCCTTCAATGTCAAGGCTGACCCAAGCATCCTGATAAACGATGAAGATTATCCAGGGTTACGACGCAATAAGCAAATGACACAAGCGAAGAAAAGGTGAAGACTTTCTCCCACAACTTTTATGATGATACCATGCCAACTTTGTAACACACGAGTATGCTATGCCAACTTTTTCAAAGTTCATTTGAAAACTATGAATTTAGGTCGAATTTTCTCTATAGGTGCATCTATGTTCATTTTTTAGTAAAGTTAATCACAAACTTGTGATTCACACAAATTTCAAAGAATTCAAATTTTAACTATTCAAATTTAAAAACTAATGGCACTAACAGAAAGTTTATAATTTTTCTAAAACTAATGGCACTAACAGAAAGTTTATAATTTTGCTGACCTAAAAGCAAAAAGAATTAAAAAATAAAGCAAAAAACAAAAGAAAATAAATAATACAGAAAACAAAACAAAATACTGAAAAATAGCAACAATAAGTATTTTGTTGTAAGTAGAAGCAAAATAAAATAAATAAAGCAACAAAGAAAACTAAAAAACTAAAAAAAGTGTTTTCAAATTTGAAAACTAATGACACTAACAGAAAGTTTATAATTTTTCAAAAACTAAAAGCAAAAAGAATTAAAAATAAAGCAAAAAACTAAAGAAAATAAATAATGCAGAAAACAAAACAAAAAACAGGAAAAAAATAGGCACTAAAAGCAAAAAAACAAAAAAATGTTTTCAAATTTGAAAACTAATGGCACTAACAGAAAGTTTATAATTTTTCTAAAACTAAAAGCAAAAAGAAATAAAAATAAAGCAAAAAACAAAAGAAAATAAATAATGCAGAAAACAAAACAAAAAACTGGAAAAAAATTAAAAATAGCAACAATAAGTAAAGAAAACAAAAAAACAAAAAAAGTGCCTCCTATTGAGCCCCCACGGCGTGAATATGACTAGAAACCCTACCATGGGCCAGGATTCAGGCCCGCAGGAGACCCAGTAGGCCCACAGGCATAGACAGTGGATTTAGGCCCATAAGCCTGCAGTAGAGAGGAGCTCGAAGTGGTTAGCTCGGCAGAGCTTATAAACCACTACAAGCCCCTCTCGGCTAGCGAGGTGGGACTAAACATCCCACCGCACTGCGCCAGTTCTAGCACACAACCTTTGGTCCCAGTTGGTGCCACCAACCGGGACTAAAGGGGTGCATTGGTCACGGTTCGTGGCACCAAGCGGGACCAATGCCCCCCTTTAGTCCCGGTT
>NC_041384.1:689851478-689853046 GCF_002162155.2 Triticum dicoccoides
CGCCGCTTCCCGCCCTTTGGGCTGCTGAAAAGAGGCCTTTGGTCCCGGTTGGTGGCACCAACCGGGACTAAAGGGGGCATTGGTCCCGGTTGGTAGGACGAACCGGGACCAATGCTCCGTCTATATAAGCCACACTTGTGAAAAAATTGGTTCAGTTCGATCCCGCCCCGACGACGCCGCCAGGCTGCCCCTCTGCGCCTCACTGTCGTCGTCGTCGCCCTTGCCTCCGATGCTGTCCCTCGCCGCCCAGACGTCGTCGCCACCCCGCGCTGCCCCGACTCCGTCGCCACGCGCCACCCCACGCCGTCGTTGTCACCTCCCCGCGCCGCCCCGACGCCGTCGCCGCCCCGCCTCTGCCTCGCCGTCGCCGCCCCACACCGTCGTCGCCTCACGCTTTGGTCAGGGCCGACACCGCCCCCCTCTTCCCCCCTGTTTTTTTTGCAAATATATATATGTTTTTTCCTGATTATATGTATATGTATAGTATATGTATGTGTGTATATGTATGCAAAAGTTAGATTAACAGAAAAATAGTATTTTTTCTGTTCATAGACTTTTTTGGTGATATTGATTATTGTAAATATGCAAATGTTTGTATATTCATATGAACAATGAATTAGGCAAAACCTTTACTTTTTTCTAAAATTTCTATTTGAACATTATTTAAAAAAACAAGCAATACTACTTCATGTATTTTTAAGAAGGAAGAAGAAGAAAAAGAATGAGAGGAAAAAGGAAATAAGAAGAGGAAGAAAGGAGAAGAAGAGGGGAGAGGAAGACGAGGAGAAATAAATAAGAAGAAGAAAAAAGAAGAAAAAGAAGAGGAGAAGAAGAAAGGAATAGAGGAGAAGAAGAGAAAAATAGAATATAAGAAGAGAAAAATAGAATATAAGAAGAGAAAAATAGAATATATAATCTATTTTCTCTTCTTCTCCTCTTTTTTTCTTCTTTTTTTTCTTCGACACGTGGGGGGGTCGATATACCCCCTCCCGATAACTTCAACACGAGGGGGGGTCGATATACCCCCTCCCGATAACTTCAACACGAGGATGGGTCGATATACCCCCTCCTCGATAATATTATTTTTCACATGTACGTATGTTGTGTCGATATAAACTCCCAATAACTTCAACACATGGGGGGTCGATATACCCCCTCCCGATAACTTCAACACGAGGGGGGTCGATATATATACCCCCTCCCCGATAATATTATTTTCCCGCGTGTACGTATGTCGTGTCGATATAAACTCCTGATAACTTCAACACGTGGGGTGGGGTCAATATACCCCCTGCCGATAACTTCAACATGTGGGAGGGTCGATATACCCCTCCCAATAACTTCAACACGAGGGGGCGTCGAACATGAGAGGAAGAAGAGGATAAAAAAGAAGAAGAAGAAGAAAAAAAAGAGGAGAAGAAAGAATAGAGGAGAACTCCTCTATTCTTTCTTCTCCTCTTTTTTTTTTCTTCTTCCTCTTTTTTTTATCGGGAACGAGGGTCGAGAGGGGGTCTAGGGTCGCCGAGGGGTCGAGGGTTGAGAGGGGGTCGACGGTCGCCGAGGTGTCG
>NC_041384.1:689853908-689859494 GCF_002162155.2 Triticum dicoccoides
CCACAAGTGACGTGGGCGTCGAAGCCCACGTCACTTGTGGGACGTGGATGTAGTGTCCGACACCGATGGCCACATGTATCTCACACCCACGATACTTTCTATTTAGGGTTTCCTCTACCGCTCGGCGACCCTCGACGACCCTTGTTCCCGATAAAAAAAGAGGAAGAAGAAAAAAAGAGGAGAAGAAAGAATAGAGGAGTTCTTACTTCTCTATTCTTTGTTCTCCTCTTTTTACTCCTCTATTCTTTCTTCTCCTATTTTTTTTCTTCTTCCTCTTCTTTTTTATCCTTGAAGCGTTGTCGAGGCCACCCCAAACCCTAGAGAAGCAGCATCGAGGCCACCCCAAACCCTAGAGAAGCAGCATCGAGGCCACTAATTAATATTAGTTCTACGTTTGCCACTAATATATCCATCTTTCATGTTTGAATAATAATTGCCATGTTGTAAATATTTGTAGAAACTATGGACACCGCCCGAGACGAAGTACAAGAAGAGTTGTTGGGGGACATAATCGCACGAGGAAGTGATGTTGTCTGCTCGTTGTTTCTCAATGACACCGATGGTCTGGAAGCAGCTGGCTATGATTATGATGGCTCCGGTGACCTAATGCCGGTGCAAGAAGGAGACCGTGAGGACGGCTCCGGTGACCCAATGCCGGTGCAAGAAGGAGACCGTGATGACGTCTCCGGTGACCGAACCGAGTCCGGCTAGGTATATATATTAGTTAAGCTTCTGCTGACTAGCTAATTGATGCATTCATTGTTTTGGTATGTACACATATTAATTAAGTCTTTGTTCTTTTTTCTAGCCCTCCGGATCGAGCACAACTTCGGTAAAGAGACGAGGCCCGAAGAAAAAGTTGAGCTCGGATGAAAAGTTTAAGATCATAGCAATCGCGCCCGACGGCCAACCGATTGAACCCCTTCGGACAAAGAGCGCATTTGTTGCTCAGTGCAGGGTTTTGGTTAGGGACAAGATCCCGATCAGCATCTAGCAATGGTTAAAGCCGGCTACAGAAGACCCTGAGGTGTCTTATGTCAATGATATGCAGAAAAATGATCTTTGGACTGAGCTGAAGTCAAATTTCACCCTACCACTAGAGGATGATCCGGAGAAGCCAGTTAAAGAGCAATTAATCAAGTCTTTTGCTCTTAAGAGGATGGTAGAACTATTCAGGAGGTGGAAGAAAGAGCTGAATAAGTTTGTCGAAAATAAAGAGACACCAGAATTCAAGGGCGGATATGAGAAGATCAGATATCAGTGGCCCGCATTTGTGGCCCACAAGACATCGGAAAAGAGTAAGAAGATGTCGGTGACAAACAAGCAAAATGTTGCGAAGAAGAAGCATCACCATCGCACGGGGTTAGGTGGCTACCTCGTAGCCCGGCCTAAGTGGGCCAAGACTGAGAATGATCTGGTCGATAAAGGGATCGAACCAGAGACAATTAACTGGCCAGACCGTTGCTGGACTTGGTTCTTCGGGGCTGGCGGAACCTTGGACCCTGTATCAGGGAAGTGCATTTGGACAAACGATCAAATGGACATACCAGTCAAGAAGCTTCAGCAGTATATCGAAGCAACGCAGCAAGGGACGTTCGTTCCAGATAGAGAGAACGACGAGTTCACAATGGCCCTCGGGAATCCTGAGCACCCTGGACGGACACGAGGCACGCCAGGCTCCATTCCGTGGAAGGTTGGGTTTCCGGACGCAGGCGGTTACAAATGCCACGAGAGGAGGAAGAAAGTGGAGCAAACCCAACTGCAGGCGGTGCACGCTAGGGTACAGGCGATAGAGGAACGAGAAGCAAATCGCAGCAAACGAACTGCCGAAGCTTCCCCCGAAGCTACCCCGCCATCTCAGCGGAGAAGCGGCGTGGCTTCCACCGAGCTGCTTCAGCCGGAGCATGTCTTGACGGCTCCTGCCAGCTATCCCGTGGATGCTATCACGGAGTCTCAAAATTGCCACCTTATGACGCAATGGATTAATATGAAGGTCAAGGCGGCTGTTGGCTCTGTTTTTCCTACTGAACCCGGTGCAACTTTTCACTGCCGGCCGATTCCAGAAGGATATGCTAGGGTGATGGTGGATGAAATAACGGAGGGATTTGAGGACCTCCAGCTTGACCACCCTACCGGTGAAGGGGACACTCGGTTGGGTTCTGCTCTGAAGACTCCATGCCTATGGCGGAAGGAGCTCATCAACCTTCCGAACTGGACGCCTCCGCCTCCTCCTCCTCCTCCGGCGAGTCAGGGCACTCCGCCTCCTCCACCGCCTCCTCCTCCGGCGAGTGACGATCAGGGCACTCGGCCGGCTCCTTCTCCGGCGCGTGGCGGCACTCCGCCTCCTTCTCCGCTTGCGCCGGCGCGCCCGAGCAGCCAGCCTCCTCCTTCTCCGCCTCGTCAGCAAGGGCGGAAGAGACCTGTCGCCGCTCCGGCTGCTCCGGCGCGTCGTAGTCCTTCTCCTCCGCCTCATAAGCAAGTAAAGAAGACAACCGCTCCGTCTGCTCTGCCGGCGTCTAGAAGTACAGCCAGAGGCAGGAGGACATACAGATTCGGTCCTTCTCTGTAGACTCCAGAGAAGTTACCATACGAGAGGACCCCGGAGGAGAACGCCGAGATCGCACGAGAAGAAGTGAGGAACTTCTTTGAAGGGGTGAAAGCAAAGAAACATCCACCACCGGAGGAGAAGGTAGATCTGGTGAAAGCGAAGCGCACTCTGGCTGCCCTGACAAAACCACCCAAGTCTCCGCCGAAAGGAAACTATGAGCGCATTATTGGAAAGGAATTTGCCGATGCGGAGCGGTCGGGAAGTACTATCAGTGATCAAAGGCTGAAAGAACGACGAGCTGGGAAACAAATTGCCCAGCTCGGCGAACAAGCGAAGCAATCGTGCCCCCCGCTCAAGGTGCCTAGCGACATCGTCGCTAATGATCCGAGGATGGTGCCCGATTATAGCAATCTTGGAGATTACCTGCCCGACGATGTACATTATGATTTCATGGAGGTGCAGATACAAAGATACGAGTACGGGAAGCCTCTCGTCAAAGATGAAAGATCTCTATCAACGATGATGCAAAGATTGCGTGATTGGTACTTGAAAATCTCCAGAGAGTCTGGGGGGAGGAGTACTTTGTATGTGAGAGTTAAAAAGGAGCATGACCTCATTGGAATTGAACGGTTGCCTATTCCATTTGAGGAGTTCTTTCAGTTTTTCAATCAATTGGCCCTCGATAAAGCAACGGACACCTGCTACTGTCTGTAAGTAGTACTACTTCTGTCATTAAGTCTCTCTATATAGCTCAGCTCTTTCATTGCATGTATTTATAATTATCCTCACTATATTATGCAGACTGAAGATCGTCGAATTGAAGAAAAGACAAATCGGTGATATTGGGTTCATTCACACAAATCTCATAGATGCAACTCAGGTTAAATTTCATGCTGCAGATACCGAGGCCAACTTGCTACGATGGTTGGTAATAAATGAAAACAAAGATATAATACTCTTTCCTTACAACTTCAAGTGAGTGTTACTATGTTGTGCGTATTCGGTTTCCCTTATATATTAGTCAAGGTTATAGTAATGTAATTGATGAGCTATGCATGCGTGTGCAGTTTCCACTATATTCTCCTAGAGATTAAGCTTGAGCAAGGACTAGTAACCGTCTTAGACTCAAGACGAAAAGATCCCCAGGACTATGCGGACATGACTCAAATGCTCGAGAAGTAAGTTAAATCGATCATTATCCACCATATCAGCAACTTTGTTCATTTCCTGATATATCAAGTAATTGTTTTCTTTGTCTGGCAGGGTTTGGAAAAAATTCACCAAAAAAGCTCCGGGACTCCCGAAGAAGCTGCAATTTAGACACCCAAAAGTAAGTATTATAGTAGCATGTTCCGCGCATCTCCTATTGATTCAAGCGCTAGTTTCATCAATACCATTTGGCAATCTTGCTTATCAGTTTGATTGACCTCTATTTCTTGTAAAGTGGTTGTGGCAGGAACAAGGGAATGATTTCTGTGGATACTACGTTTGCGAGTCCATCCGCCACATGACCTGTGAGCGGGGCTACTCTGACGAACAATATGAAGTGCGTAAATAACATCATTCACAATTTTATTTTATTACCATCATTTGTGTTGAGTTTCATTCATTCATATATATATATATATATATATATATATATATATATATATATATATATATATGTATTGACACCCTTTTTCAAATTAGATGTTTCGGAAGCGGGATGAACTCCTAGCACCAGCTCGCATGCGAGCAATTCAAGAGGAATTGGCGGCATTCTTTCTTGACCACATGATCGCTGAAGACGGAGAATACTATGTGGACCATGAGTCCGTATGTTAGGAGATTATATTTGTAAGAGATAATTATTGCATATATGTAGCCGGTAGTGTCGGATAGATATACGAGAACTTGTTTTTCGACCAATCTCTCGGAGAAGGAGAGGTGGTCGATATCACTTCTCTCTGTATGCATATATGTTCATGACGATCTTCTGTTTCCTTCGTTTGCTTACTAGCTAGCTAGCGTGTCTAGTCCTCTCTATACGTATGTATAGTACGTAGCGTCGACCAAGAACGGACATAAGAGAGGACACTTCTCTCTATTAATTATAGCTAGATAACACAATATATGAAACACCTAAATTAACCCCCCAAAACCCCCAACCCCCCCCCCTTCAAAAAAACAAAAACCCCAGCTACAGAAATGCTGACGCGTGGATGCCTATTGGTACCGGTTGGTGCCACCAACCGGGACCAAAGGCCCTCCTGCCTGGGCTCCGCGCACAGGCCACGTGGAGGCCCATCTGTCCCGGTTCTGGATTGAACCGGGACTAAAGGGACAGGGCATTAGTACCGACCCTTTAGTCCCGGTTCAGGAACCGGGACAAAAGGCCCTTACGAACCGGGACAATAGGCCCTTTTTCTACTAGTGATAAGCAATCAAGCAAAGAAGCACATGTAAAACTCAAATAAGAAGATCTAACCAGAAAGTTCAACTTAAGAACTCTGGTTTGCAAAACGAATCAAATCGAACGGAGCAACGAAACTCAAACGGCGAAAGAAACAAGATCTGTTTACTAATCTGGACTTAGGTCAAATTTTATAGTAGCAAAAACTTGTGCAAGTTGGTTAAGCGGAAAGAGGGTCTCGAGACGAAGATCTAGGCGCTTGAATCGCCTGATTCCGACTAACGAGCGAAAAGATAAACTAGAACGAAAATCAGATCAGAAATCGCGATCAGAAATAATCACGGAATAATCCGATAAAAGAAAACTAACGAACAGGCTACCGAACGAGCGTTCGTTATCTATAACTAAAGAGCGGAAACCGTTCGTTAAAACGAACGTACGGATGAATGTCCACTAAAAAGAAAAACTGGGAAAAACCGGTGAACCTAAAAAACGAGTTAGGGTTTTCTAAAAAAACCAAATCGGTTTTCTAAAAAAACCGACGGCGACGACGCGTTACCTCGTCGGATCCGGCGGGGTGCGGCTCCGGCGGGCCTAGCAGACGGCGGGGCTCAGGCGGCGGCGGCGCGGGCGGCGGCAGGCGGCG
>NC_041384.1:689860020-689869630 GCF_002162155.2 Triticum dicoccoides
CGTGGGCTGCGGCGGCGGGGCTGGCGGGCGGTGGTGGTGGCGAGGCGGGGTGGGGGTGGCGCTATTTAAAGGGGCGAGGGGGCGACGTGGCTTGGGCGAGGGGGCGCCCGGGGAGGAGTCCGGCTCGGACTCCCCTCGGTGTCCGTGCTGCGCATGGTGGCACGCGCGAGGGAGACGGCGGCGGAACGGGCCGGCAGGGCTTCGGCCCAGTTAGCCCTTGTGTTTTTTTTGTTTTTTTTAAATCCACCAAAACTAAAAAAATCCTAGAAAATAAAATAAAATTCTAAAAATGCCAAAACAAATTTTCTCCCTCTAAATAAAATATTTATAACGAGATGAACATTTTCTTGGCCCTGAAATGCAATTTTGAAAATGTGTAATTTTTCTAATGCAACAAAATTTCAATAAAATCCAAATAAAAACAAATATTGATTTTAATATTTTTCCTCCAATATTTCATTTATTTTGGATAAGTCATATTATCTCCTCTCATGTGTTTTAATATGAAATAGTTTCGAAGAAAAAAATAATTAAAACCAAAATCCTCGTTTCAAAATTGATAAAAATCAAATTTGAAAACCGGGGAAATCCCCAACTCTCTCCGAGGGTCCTTGAGTTGCTTAGGATTTTCGAGGATCGCGAGACGAAATGCAATAAAATATGATATGCCAGAATGATCTATGTATAACAATCCAAATTGAAAATTTGGGATGTTACAAACCTACCCCCTTAAGATGAATCTCGCCCTCGAGATTCGGGTTGGCTAGAAAATAGGTGTGGGTGGTCTTTGCGAAGATCATCCTCTCGTTCCCATGTGGCTTCGTCCTCGGTATGGTGGCTCCACTGGACTTCGCAAAACTTAATGACCTTGCTGCAGGTGACTCGACTGGAAAACTCCAATATCTTGACTGGCTTCTCATCATAAGTCAAGTCATTGTCCAACTGAATTGCCTCCAAGGGTACGGTATCTCTTAGCGGTATGTCGGCCATCTCAGCATGGCACTTCTTCAGCTGGGAAACGTGAAACACATCGTGAACTCCTGTCAGTCTTTCAGGTAACTCCAACTTGTAGGCAACTTCTCCCATCCGTTCCAAAACACGATACGGTCCTACAAATCTCGAGGCTAACTTTCCCTTAACTCCAAAACGTTTCACTCCTCGCAAAGGTGATACTCGCAGATATGCTCTGTCTCCAATTTCATAGGTTACCTCCTTGCGTTTCGAATCTGCATAACTCTTCTGTCTGGACTGAGCTATCTTCAGTCTATCCCGAATCAGTTTAACCTTCTCCTTAGACTCTTTGATCAAGTCGGGTCCAAACAACTGTCGGACTCCAACTTCATCCCACATCAATGGTGTTCTGCACCTTTGGCCGTAAAGGGCTTCGAACGGTGCCATCTTCAAACTGGCTTGGTAATTATTGTTGTATGAGAACTCTGCGTAAGGCAGATTGTCATCCCAACTAGATCCATAATCTAGCGCACAGGCTCTCAACATGTCCTCCAGAATCTGGTTAACTCTCTCGGTCTGTCCATCCGTCTGTGGGTGAAATGTTGTACTGAATCCAACCTCGTTCCCAAAGTCTGGTACAGCTGATGCCAAAACTTTGAAGTAAACTGTGTTCCTCTATCCGATACGATGGTCCTCGGGACTCCATGCAGACATACGATCCTGGTCATATATATCTTGGCCAACTTTGCATAGGTATAAGTTGTTTTCACTGGGATAAAGTGTGCCACTTTGGTCAAACGGTCAACTACTACCCATATAGAATCATATCCTGATTTGGTCCTGGGCAATCCGGTGATAAAATCCATGCCAAGTTTATCTCACTTCCATTCGGGTATCGGCATAGGCTGTAACAATCCTGCTGGCTTTTGATGCTCTGCCTTCACTCTCTGACATACATCACACACGGCCACATACTCGGCGATATCCTTCTTCATCCCTGTCCACCAGAAATGTTCCTTCAAATCCAAATACATCTTGGTGTTTCCGGGGTGTATCGAGTATGCTAAGTCATGAGCCTCCTGAAGTATTAACTTCCTGATCTCCGTGTTATTAGGCACATAAACACGATCCTCAAACCATAAGGTGTCGTGTTCATCCTCACGAAAACCTTTGGCCTTTCCTTCGCTCATTTTCTCCTTTATCTCGGCAATCTCTTTCTCATCCTTCTGAGCTTCTTGAATTTTTCCCAACAATGTAGACTGTACCTCCATTGTTGCAACAAAACCTCTAGGAACAATCTCCAATCGGAGTTCCCGGAGATCCTCTGCTAACTCCTTCGGCATTCCCGTGCTCACTAGGGTATTAGCATAACTCTTTCGGCTCAAAGCGTCCGCTACGACGTTGGCCTTTCCTGGATGATAGTGAAGCTTCATGTCATAATCCTTTACTAGAACATGAAGGCGCACGTTGCCGCGCCCGTCCGTCTCTGCAAAAGAACAACTGAAAATGAAGTTCAGTTGAGAAAGAAAGACGGAGAATGTAGAACAATTGATAACCAACAAGTAGACGGCTAGGTTGTGGCAACTTAACCGAAGTTTCGTGTGTGCCATAAGCCATAGCAGTTAATTTGAATCAACCAGAATCATCTGAAAAAGCTGACACTAATTCCTAGTGATTTAAGGTGCAAATCAGAATAGTCATAAGCAGAAAGTACTAATATTAAATACTATGAGAAACTGAATGCTAATAGCACAACATCAAAGCGTATTTCTTTTTGACGGTTAACAGCAGGAACTCTGCTTTTCATTAAAGATAAGGGGGAAATACTGTACTGAATTCAGAGAAAATAAGAGAGAGAAAAGTCTACTCGCAAAAAGCCTGACCTACGGTCAGGAAGTCATCTCTAATAAAAGTAACAAGGTCAGCAATATCCAAAGTTGTGTTATCAAAAATCCTTCGATTTCGCTCTTTCCAGATGTGCCACGCAACCAGAGCTGGCAGGACAGACTTGTGGAAAGCATGGTTCTTCGTAATCGGTTACCCTATAAAATTCGTTAGTAAGGCATATAGCTCTGTCATATGCGTCTCTCAAGTGTCCATTCTCGTGATATAGATCCATGGGAACTACTGCAGTGAGACTACTAACCAAAGGTCATTTTTCTAACATGAATTTGTGACTACAACTTTGTAAAATTAATTATTTTCTCAATATACCTACAGAACAATAGTTAATTGCTTGTTTTATCCTGAGCTTTGTAGAAGATTGAGTTTCTGCCAGTTCCGCAACCAGTATCACATGCCACCGAAAGAGAACAAATATTGTAGTGTCATCATTTCTAGCTACTTGCTCAACGTTGAAAGTAATGGTCCTTTGGGTATGCAGTTAGCGCAAAATTAAATCCTCACTTCAGTTACAGGGTCTTGGAAGAAAGTGCACAAGGCAAGATTTCAACCCTCAACAGTGAACACACCTGATTGTGCAGGAATAACGCCTCAACTCGAATAATTGTGTTCATATGAATTTGCTTGAACGGTGAGATGATAGATATAACTTACAATTATATAATTTAATCCGAGTGTTAGCTGCTCAGGTTTCCCATATGGTTCCCTTCCTCCGCCGCCGCTTGCCAACTGATTTGTCGTGTGGTTGTTCATCAGCCAGAGCGGACATTCTGAATTAAATTCCTAAACCAAGTTCAGAAAAACCAACAAAATGAGCTCAGCAACAGATCCAGCATGGTGCCTCGCCGCTGACGAGTGCAATGTCCTCCTGAGGTGAGAATGATGAGGCGGAAGTTCATGGGAAAAGCTCCGGACGCGGCAGATCCACACGGGCTCCACATTACTCCGTCTATGCAAAGCACCATTTGTGGTCGGTGAGAACCAAGTCCACACTATCTCCGCCCCGTCACACCATTGCTAGTGTCACTGCCCTCGGCACTGGCTATGACATCTTGCATCGGATTTGGTCCACAGGGCGCCCAACCAGAACAAAGTATAGTGTCTTCCTCCAACTCAATGGCCATGGAGAGGTCATTGGCGTGCCTTGACGGTCAGCCACACCTCCTCGGTCAGGTGGATCTATCTCTCGTTGCCTTTCTCCGTCTTTGCTGCCCGCCGGTCACGGGGATGGTAGAGGAGACGTCATGGTGGGAATTTTATTTCATGTCTTTTTTTTCATCTCGGGTTGGCGAAGGAGAGGAGAACGGTGGCGGCGGCGGCGGCGGAGGCGGAGGACAAGCAGAGAGAAGACGATGTAGGCATAGGCAAAGTGAATCGTGTAATGGGCCAGTGCACCCGCCCAGGCCCGATCAACCGCAACAAGCCTGAATAGTTCTGCGGAGCAGCGGCCCAACTGAAAAACGAAGATGCACAGGGGACGTACGATGGAACCATCCGACGGCCAGCGACTGCAGGGCATTGTGGAGCATCGTAACTCGCTGCGTTGCCACACTCGTCCATTTTAATAGAAAAATAGTATAAATATCTTTTATAATTTAGATGGTACCAATATCTAATAAGTATGTGTGTTCGAAACTACAACACCTCAAATATGAAGATGATTATTTCCTAAGTACCTTTGAGGCAATTTGCTGAATTAATGCGAGAAATCTTTTGGAGGCAGAAAGAAAATTGAATGTAAAGCGTCATAGCATGGCCAACGGGAAAAAAAGAAGGATATGGTTTCCAGTGTTCTCTGGAAAGTAACAGCTTCCAAGGTGATGCCGAATCAAGGAACCTCTCGAAAGCACAAACATGAAAATCCTACAAAATGTAACATCAGCACATAAGCTTGCCCAACAGGAGATGAATACGTGACAAGCAAGAGTTGAATATGGATAAACGAAGACTGGCTCTCAAAGTTGAACATGACATTGCTGTCAACAACGACCTCATAAAATGGCTTGCACCACCTAATTAATGGCCAAGCTGTAAAACATATCAAGAATTACAGTGTACTAAACATGCAATGCACCAGAACAAAAAGGCACATGCTAGGTAAATCTTTAAAGTACATGAGCATTTGATCAAATAGCTAACAAATAGTAGCACCAAACTGAACTTATAAAACTGATCCCATGGAGATTGCTAAAGTATCAAGGTAATTCAAGGAACAATTTCATAAAGAAAATGAGCTCACATAATCTGAAAGTAAATTCGTATATAACCAATAAAGCTAATGCATGTAAAAAAACTATGCATAATACATGAATCCCAATGTTCCAAGTTAAGCTTCTGATCTTATTCATCATAAGAAGACAAATTACTCAAACCTCGCCCCTCCAGGATTGAGGAACAAAGTCAAGGAATCTGCATACGAAACAGTACACCGACTGTTCCAACTACATCCTCCCGAGATGCTCATCACGCATCAGCACAACAAATCAACAACTTCATCCTCCCTGGAGATTATCAAGTCAGCTAAAATTATCAATAGATCAAACATAAAATCAGATGTTGTAGTTCAGAATCTAATCTCTCCAACCTGTTGGTGCAGAGAAGTTGTTCACGTACCTTGCTGGGTAAGCACGAAAGAAGAGGGGACGCTGATCCTGTGACATAAAAGGAGGATCAAGCGCTAGCAACTAACTATGATTTCTCTCTCTAGGTCACGATCGGCTCTGTCGAATCTACTTCGCCGTCAAGGGAGGGTCGAACAAAGAGGCATCTCAGGTTCGAAATGGGGTGAGACGCGCGTTAGAACTGCAAGGGCATGGTGCGAAAGACAATCGGCGATGGACGCCGGCGCGCGTGGCCGCCTCAACTGCCATGAAGAAAGCTGCAGGAACGACATCTCAAAAAAAAGTAAAGAAGACACCCACCATAGGGGCATTTGGAGGAAGAGTAGAGGGGCAGTGGAAGGAGCGGGCGCTTAAGAAGACGTGCTTCAGAAGCTCGCTGTCGAGACGAAGGACGATGACGAACAGAGGAGCTTGGGGATAGGGCTTGCGCTGCCGCTCGGGGATAGAGGAAGAGACCTGGACGACCTGCCTGCTTTGTATGTTGGGATGAACCTGGGCCTTCTATCTTTACAGTCGGATTGCTGACAAAAATGGCAGCTAAATCTGCGGAGCAGCGGCCCGTCAAACGGCGCTTAGTACGTGTGTAACGACCTTGATGACTGAGCAAATCCAGCACATTTGTACACATGATCCGATGGCTTAGAGCATCAAATCATTGTGGAGGCTCCTAGCTAGATCCGTCTTACTATTTTACAATAAGGTCCAACCATCTTCTCTGCCTAAGGTTCAGTTCCTTCTGGGTGAAAATGTACTTCAAACTCTTATGATCCATGTATGCTACCTCTTGAGCACTGCGTTGGATTTTCCCGAAGAGGAAGGGATGATGCAGCAAAGTTGTGTAAGTATTTCCCTCAGTTTTTGAGAACCAAGGTATCAATCCAGTAGGAGGTCACGCTCGAATCCCTCGTACCTACACAAAAACAATAGCTCAACGCAACCAATGCGCTTAGGGGTTGTCAATCCCTTCACGGTCACTTACGAAAGTGAGATCTGATAGAGATGATAAATAATATTTTTGGTATTTTTGGTATAGAGATGCAAAGTAAAAAGTAAAAGCAAAGCAATAATAAAGTGATGGAGATTAATATGATGATAAAGAGACCCGGGGGCCATAGGTTTCACTAGTGGCTTCTCTCAAGAGCATAAGTATTCTATGGTGGGTGAACAAATTACTGTTGAGCAATTGAGAGAATTGAGCATAGTTATGAGAATATCTAGGTATGATCATGTATATAGGCATCACGTCCGAGACAAGTAGACCGAAACAATTCTGCATCTACTACTATTACTCCACTCATCGACCGCTATCCAGCATGCATCTAGAGTATTAAGTTAAAAACAGAGTAACGCCTTAAGCAAGATGACATGATGTAGAGGGATAGTTTCATGCAATATGATAAAAACCCCATCTTGTTATCCTCGATGGCAACGATACAATACGTGCCTTGCTGCCCCTTCTGTCACTGGGAAAGGACACCACAAGATCGAACCCAAAGCTAAGCACTTCTCCCATGGCAAGAACAACCAATCTAGTAGGCCAAACCAAACTGATAATTCAAAGAGACTTGCAAAGATAACCAACCATACATAAAAGAATTCAGAAAAGATTCAAATATTATTCATAGATAGACTGGATCATAAACCCACAATTCGTCGGTCTCAACAAACACACCACAAAAAGAAGATTACATCAAATAGATCTCCACAAGAGAGGGGGAGAACATTGTATTGAGATCCAAAAAGAGAGAATAAGCCATCTAGCTACTAGCTATGGACCCGTAGGTTTGAAGTAAACTACTCACACTTCATCGGAGGGGCTTGGATGATGATGTAGAAGCCCTCCGTGATCGATGCCTCCTCCGGCGGAGCTCCGGAACAGGCCCCAAGATGGGATCTCATGGATACAGAAAGTTGCGGCGGTGGAATTAGGTTTTTGGCTCCTGTTCTGATCATTTGGGGGTACGTGGATATATATAGGAGGAAGAAGTACGTCGGTGGAGCTTCGAGGGGCCCACAAGGCAGGGGGCACGCCCTAGGGGGGCGCGCCCTCCACCCTCGTGACCGCCTCGTGGCTTTCTTGATGGAGGGTCCAAGTCTCCTAGGTCTTATCTGATGAGAAAATCACGTTCCCGAAGGTTTCATTCCGTTTGGACTTCGTTTGATATTCCTTTTCCTTGAAACCCTAAAGCAGGCAAAAAAACGGCAATTCTGGGCTGGGCCTCCGGTTAATAGGTTAGTCCCAAAAATAATATAAAAGTGGAAAATAAAGCCCAATATAGTCCAAAACAGTAGATAATATAGCATGGAGCAACCAAAATTATAGATACGTTGGAGACGTATCAAGCATCCCCAAGCTTAATTCCTGCTCGTCCTCGATTAGGTAAATGATAAAAACAGAATTTTTGATGCGGAGTGCTACTTGGCATAATTTTAATGTAATTCTTCTTAATTGTGGTATGAACATTCAGATCCGAAAGATTCAAGACAAAAGTTCATATTGACATAAAAATGATAATACTTCAAGCATACTAACTAAGCAATTATGTCTTCTCAAAATAACATGGCCAAAGAAAGTTCATCCCTAGAAAATCATATAGTTGTCATGTTTCATTTTCGTCACACAAGAATGCTCTCATCATGAACAACCCCGATGACAAGCCAAGCAATTGTTTCATACTTTAGTAATCTCAAACCTATAAACTTTCATGCAATATGTGAGCGCGAGCCATGGACATAGCACTATGGGTGGAATAGAATATAATGAGGGTGGGTTATGTGGAGAAGACAAAAAAGGAGAAAGTATCACATCAATGAGGCTAATCAATAGGCTATGGAGATGCCCACCGATTGATGTTAATGCAAGGAGTAGGGATTGCCATGCAACGGATGCACTAGAGCTATAAATGTATGAAAGCTATACAAAAGAAACTAGTGGGTGTGCATCCAACTTGCTTGCTCACGAAGACCTAGGGCACTTGAGGAGGCCCATTGTTGGAATATACAAGCCAAGTTCTATAATGAAAAATTCACACTAGTATATGAAAGTGATAACATGAGAGACTCTCTACTATGAAGATCATGGTGCTACTTTGAAGCACAAGTGTGGTAAAAGGATAGTAACATTGTCCCTTCTCTCTTTTTCTCTCATTTCATTTTTTGGGGCCTTTTTTTTTATGGCCTTTCTCTTCTTTTTTGGGCCTTCTCTTTTTTTAATGGCCTTTCTTTTTTTTTATATTCCTCACTTGGACAATGCTCTAATAATGATGATCATCACACTTCTTTTATTTACAACTCAATGATTACAACTCGATACTAGAACAAAGATGACTCTATATGAATGCCTCTGGCGGTGTACCGGGATATGCAATGAACCAAGAGTGACATGTATGAAAGAATTATGAACGGTGGCTTTGCCACAAATACTATGTCAACTACATGATCATGCTAAGCAATATGACAATGATGAATGTGTCATGATGAACAGAATGGTGGAAAGTTGCATGGCAAATATCTTGTAATGGCTATGGAAATACCATAATAGGTAGGTATGGTGGCTGTTTTGAGGAAGATATAAGGAGGTTTATGTGTGAAAGAGCATATCATATCATGGGGTTTGGATGCACCGGCGAAGTTTGCGCAAACTCTCAATGTGAGAAAGGGCAATGCACAGTACCGAAGAGGCTACTAGGGAAAACCTTATACACAGAAAATTACCAGCAGCGCTCTTCAAAATACGACGCTACTGCTATTTAGCAGCAGCGCGTTCCATGAAAACACGTTGCTGAATAGAAAATAGCAGTAGCGCGTCATCTCTAAACCGCGTTGCTGCTCCCATTGCCATGACCTCGCCGTCCACCTAGTTATAGCAGTAGCGCCTTATGCCTTACCCCGCTACTGCTATTCTCCTTAGTTGTAGCGCTTTCTCATGCCCGCGCTACTACTAACCCTACCTTATCCCCACACGTATGGCCGACCCTGTCTCTCTCACTCACTCTCCCTCTCTCAGTCACTCCCGCCCGCGCCGATAACTGTTGTCGTTCGTCGCCGCCGCCGCCGTCGTCCGTCCGCCACCTGGGTACTCCCTCCTTCCATCCCTCCTCCTCCCACCGTGCCCTCCTCTTTCCTCCGCCTGCGGC
>NC_041384.1:689870159-689893865 GCF_002162155.2 Triticum dicoccoides
GTCTCTGTTTTTGCAAATCATAGGTAACTAGTTTATTTAGTAAGTGATTATTATAACTAGTTTATTTATATTAAGTGCTTAATAGAACTAGTTTATTTAGTAAGTAGTTAATAAAACTAGTTTATTTAGTAAGTAGTTAATAAAACTAGTTTATTTACTGTTAGGATTATATATAAGATATTTTCAAATGTTTTTTTCATATTTTGAACCATTGAAATGCAATGACCATCGATAAGTGGCCTATGTTTTGCCGGAGTGTTGATTAATTTCCGTTCCGGCAAATTTCAGGCGCTCAATATGTCCTTTTTTAGCAAAGGTCATGCTGGATTTTTTGGGTTATGCCGTCGAGTTATAATCGTTGAATTTTGAACACAGGAGATGTCTGATGACGATGGGATCTCGGAGTGTGTGTACTGCTACGATGACCGAGGTGTGTGCGATAGGTTTTCTCACTTGCAAAACAATAGGTTTTTCACTGTGAAGCTGGAAGAGACCTTCGATGTTTGTACGGTACGCAACGACAAGCATTTCATTGTATTTAATATCATCACTTGTGCTTCTTTTGTTCAAGTGTAATTTATGGATTTTTTTTCAATTCGATTAGTACATCTCGTGCCATGCTAGACCATATGTATTGGAGAAGCTTGGTTTTGGTTTAGATGACTTTGAGAATGTGGAGACGAGGAGGGCTCACTTAAGAACTAAACATGGTTATGAGTTTCTGGTTAAGTTCTACAATGTTGTCGATCGCTCCCATTTTGGTTGCTCTAATTGGGAAGCTCTCTGCAAGTCATATGGATTTGAGGAGGTAATGCGAATAAGATTTGACATTCGTCCCGAAGATTATGATGATGATGATAATATCGACATCTGGGTGGATGTGGATATGCCTCCAGTTTTGCCTAGATGTGAGTTTGCCAAACTAATTTGTTAAGTTCAGTAATTTATGTTGTTAATTTAAAACTATTTGGTGTCCGTCCGTACTAAACTTATTTATTTATAGTTTTCAGCTTATTTCTTATCTTCAAGAAATACTCGGAAGGTAGTAGACAACACATACTACAGCTATGACTCCAAGCTTAATTGTGAGGAGAAAGGTTATCCTGTGTCATTCATAGAAGATGTTGAGGCCTTCAAAAACAGTCACTCTATCAGCCCAAATTATACTAGATACGTGCCACTAGTCCATACATTGCTTGATGATAACTTCATTGCCAAAAACTTGGTAAGATTTTGTTAATGATGGTAACTTCATTGCATACATTATTCTTAAGTAAACCATTGCTAACTATATATGTTACTATTCCATTTTTGAACAGAGGTCCCGAAGCAGGTTGTGCCTTATATGCTATTTACCGAAGGTGATATGCATATGGTTAGCTTACGACCAACTCCTTCCGAGGCTTACCATACTGCATACTCAATTTCTTCAAATGATGGAAGGCTCAAAATCAAAGAATGGAGAAAAGTGATGAATGCACACACGCAAATAATTGGAGACAAAATGAATGTGCACAAGCCACAAGTTGGAGATAGGTTTATGTCCATTCTCCATTATGGTGAAGGACCGGTTTATCTGTTTTATGGTATTTTAGCTAGGAGAGAGGAGTAGGTCCTAAGTGTTAAGAACAATTAGTTAGTGTTGATTATATATGACTACAATGTCTTAGACTTGATGGTGATGCTGAGTAGGAGTAGTGATTATGATTACTATGATGATGATGAGGAGGAGTTGTTATTATAACTAGTGACGAAGTTGTTATATGACATTGGACGAAAATGGTGATTATGAGGAGTTATGTGACAATGATGTATTATTATGATAAGTTGTTAATGATATTATGATGATGATGATAAGTTATTATGTCATTGGGTGAAAGAACCGCCGATTAGTTTCAAATGGATGGATCCAAAGTGACCATTGGTTACTTTGGATCCATGCACTTGAAACTAATCCAAGGTTCTTTCACCTAGTGATTTAATAACACATTATGATGTAAAAACAATCTCTAAATTGCTACTATATGAAAAATTGTATACACGTATATGAATACGACCTAAAATTCAAGAGAAATGGAATAGGGAATAATAGTAGTAGCGATTGTTTTCGAAATCGCTACTAGTAATTAGCAGTAGCGCTTGACTAGGCAAAAGCTACTACTAAGTAGATATAGCAGTAGCGAGTGTCTGTAGGCGCTACTGCTAAGCATTAGTTGTAGCGCCTTATCAGTAGCGCGCCTACCCGCACTACTGATAGGCCAAAAACTGGCGCTACTGCTAGGCTTTTCCCTATTAGTAGTAAGGATGGAAGGGTGAGAGTGCGTATAATCCATGGACTCAACATTAGTCATAAAGAACTCATATACTTATTGCAAAAATCTAAAAGTCATCAAAAACCTCGGCACTACGCGCATGCTTCTAGGGGGATAGATTGGTAGGAAAAGACCATCGCTCGTCCCCGACCGCCACTCATAAGGAAGACAATCAAATAACACCTCATGTTTCAAATTTGTTGCATAACCTTTACTATACGTGCATGCTACGGGACTTGCAAACTTCAACACAAGTATTTCTCAATTTCACAACTACTCAACTAGCATGACTTTGATATTATTACCTCCATATCTCAAAACAATCATCAAGCATCAAACTTTTCTTAGTATTCAACACACTCATACGAAAGTTCTATTATTAATCTTGCATACCAAGCATATTAGGATTTTAAGCAAATTACTATGCTATTAAGACTCTCAAAATAATCTAAGTGAAGCATGAGAGATCAATAGTTTCTATAAAACAAATCCAACACCATGCTCTAAAAGATATAAGTGAAGCACTAGAGCAAAATTATAAAGCTCAAAAGATATAAGTGAAGCACATAGAGTATTCTATCAAATTCCAAATCATGTATGGCTCTCTCAAAAGGTGTGTACAGCAAGGATGATTGTGGTAAACTAACAAGCAAAGACTCCAATCATAAAAGACGCTCCAAGCAAAACACATATCATGTGGTGAATAAAAATATAGCTCCAAGTAAAGTTACCGATAGAAGTAGACGAAAAAGAGGGGATACCTTCCGGGGCATCCCCAAGCTTTGGCTTTTTGGTGTCCTTAGATTATCTGGGGGGTTCCATGGGCATCCCCAAGCTTAGTCTCTTTCCACTCCTTGTTCCATAATCCATCAAATCTTTACCCAAAACTTGAAAACTTCACAACACAAAACTTAAAGTAGAAAACTCGTGAGCTCCGTTAGCGAAAGAAAACAAAAGACCACTTCAAGGTACTTTAGTGAACTCATTCTTTATTTATATTGGTGTTAAACCTACTGTATTCCAACTTCTCTATGGATCATAAACTATTTTACTAGCCATAGATTCATCAAAATAAGCAAACAACACGAAAAACAGAATCTGTCAAAAATAGAACAGTTTGTAGTAATCTGTAGCTAGCGCAAGATCTGGAACCCCAAAAATTCTAAAATAAATTGCTGTACGTGAGGAATTTATCTATTAATCATCTGCAAAAATAATTAACTAAATAGCACTTCCCAAATAAAAATGAAAGTAGTTCTCCTGAGCGCTAAAGTTTCTGTTTTTTACAGCAAGTTCAACAAGACTTTCCCCAAGTCTTCCCAATGGTTCTACTTGGCACAAACACTAATTAAACACAAAAAACACAACCAAAACAGAGGCTAAATAATTTATTTATTGAATAACAGCAAGGAAAAATATTGGGTTGTCTCCCAAGAAGCGTTTTTCTTTAAAGCCTTATAGCTAGGCATTGGTAATTTTAATGATGTTCACAAGAAAGACAAGAATTGAAGCACACAAGGAGCATCATAAAGCATGTGACAAACACATCTAAGTCTAACATACTTCCTATGCATAGGTATCTTAAAGGCAAACAAATTATCATAGCAAGCAAAAACTAGCATATGCAAGGAAGCGGAAAGAAACAATAGCAATCTCAACATAACGAGAGGTAATTTAGTAACATGAAAATTTCTAAAACCATATTTTCCTCTCTCATAGTAATTACATGTAGGGTCATAAGCAAATTCAACAATATAGGTATCACAAAACATATTCTTAACAGGATCCACATGTATGCAAAGTTGACACTCTTCCAAAATAGTGGGATTAACATTAACTAAAGTCATGACCTTTCCAAACCCACTTTAAATATTATTGAAAACATTATAATCAATCTCATATTCATCATGGGGTTTAAATAAATTTTCAAGATCAAAAGAGGAATCACCCCAATCATGGTCATTGCAACAAGTAGAGGACATAGTAAAACTAGCATCCCCAAGCTTAGGGTTTTGCATATTATTAGCACAATTGATACTCATAGAATTTATACTATCATCATTGCAATCATGCTTTCCATTCAAAGATCTATCGTGAATCGCTTCATAAAGTAATTCATCACACTTTTCAGATTCACGAATTTCAAGCAAAACCTCATAAAGATAATCTAGTGCACAAAACTCACTAGCAATTTGTTCATCATGATTGGATCTCTTAAAAAGATTAGCAAGTGGATGAGGATCCATAGATCTTAGGTTCTCTATTTAGTAATAAATAAACAACTATTCCAACCATACGAGCAAACAAGAAATGGGCAAAAGAGGCAAATAGAGAGGGGGATAGAGAGAGAGGGTGAATAAAACGAAAAGGGTGAATTGGGGGAGAGGAAAACGAGAGGCAAATGGCAAATAATGTAATGCGGGAGATAGGGATTGTGATGGGTACTTGGTATGTTGAATTTTGCACAGACTCCCCGGCAACGGCGCCAGAAATTCTTCTTGCTACCTCTTGAGCACTACGTTGGATTTCCCCGAAGAGGAAGGGATGATGCAGCAAAGTAGCGTAAGTATTTCCCTCAGTTTTTGAGAACCAAGGTATCAATCCAGTAGGAGGCCACGCTCAAGTCCCTCGTACCTACACAAAAACAATAGCTCAATGCAACCAACGCGCTTAGGGGTTGTCAATCCCTTCACGGTCACTTACGAAAGTGAGATCTGATAGAGATGATAAATAATATTTTTGGTATTTTTGGTATAGAGATGCAAAGTAAAAAGTAAAAGCAAAGCAATAATAAAGTGATGGAGATTAATATGATGATAAAGAGACCCGGGGGCCATAGGTTTCATTAGTGGCTTCTCTCAAGAGCATAAGTATTCTACGATGGGTGAACAAATTATTGTTGAGCAATTGACAGAATTGAGCATAGTTATGAGAATATCTAGGTATGATCATGTATATATGCATCATCACGTCCGAGACAAGTAGACCGAAACGATTCTGCATCTACTACTATTACTCCACTCATCGACCGCTATCCAGCATGCATCTAGAGTATTAAGTTAAAAACAGAGTAACGCCTTAAGCAAGATGACATGATGTAGAGGGATAGTTTCATGCAATATGATAAAAAAACCATCTTGTTATCCTCGATGGCAACGATACAATACGTGCCTTGCTGCCCCTTCTGTCACTGGGAAAGGACACCACAAGATCGAACCCAAAGCTAAGCACTTCTCCCATGGCAAGAACAACCAATCTAGTAGGCCAAACCAAACTGATAATTCTAAGAGACTTGCAAAGATAACCAATCATACATAAAAGAATTCAGAGAAGATTCAAATATTATTCATAGATAGACTGGATCATAAACCCACAATTCATCGGTCTCAACAAACACACCACAAAAAGAAGATTACATCAAATAGATCTCCACGAGAGAGGGGGAGAACATTGTATTGACATCCAAAAAGAGAGAAGAAGCCATCTAGCTACTAGCTATGGACCCGTAGGTCTGAAGTAAACTACTCACACTTCATTGGAGGGGCTTGGATGATGATGTAGAAGCCCTCCGTGATCAATGCCTCCTCCGACGGAGCTCCGGAACAGGCCCCAAGATGGGATCTCGTGGATACAGAAAGTTGCGGCGGTGGAATAAGGTAGTGCCTCCAATTCTTCAACGCATGCACTACGGCTGCTAACTCCAAATCATGCGTGGCGTAATTCAACTCGTGCGGTTTCAGTTGTCACGAGGCATACGAAACAACTCTTCCATCCTGCATAAGCACACTTCCAAGTCCTAAGCGAGAGGCGTCGCAATACACTTGGAAATCCTTACGTATATCTGGCAGTGTCAGCACTGGGGCTGTCGTCAAACGTTTCTTCAGTTCTTGGAAACTTGCATCACAATCTTCCGTCCATTTAAACTTGGTATCCTTCTTCAATAATTCTGTCATGGGCTTCGCGATCTTGGAAAAATTTTCAATGAATCTCCGGTAGTATCCTGCGAGTCCAAGAAAACTGCGGATCTCGCTAACTGAAGTGGGTGCCAATCATTCAGTGACTGACTAAACCTTGGTGGGGTCTATTGCTATACCTTCTCCTGATATGACATGTCCAAGGAATCCGACTTCCTTCAACCAAAACTTGCATTTGCTAAACTTTGCATACAACTGATGTTCCCTGAGTTTCTCGAGAACTAAACACAAATGCTCCTTGTGTTCCTCTTCATTCTTCGAATATACCATTATATCATCAATGAAAACCACAACAAACTTATCCAAATGTTCCATGAATACTTTGTTCATCATGCTCATGAAATAGGTAGGGGAGTTAGTCAGTCCAAATGACATGACCGTATACTCATATAACCCATACCATGTGGTGAAGGTTGTCTTTGGTATATCCTTCTCTCGTATCTTCAACTGATGATATCCTGATCGCAGATCGATCTTCGAAAACACCATAGCTCCTTGCAGCTAGTCAAACAGATCATTGATCATCGGCAATGGGTACTTGTTCTTAATCGTCACTTCATTCAAGGCTCAATAATCAACAACCATTCTTAGGGACTTATCCTTCTTCTCAACCAAAAGCACTAGGGCTCCCCATGGTGATGAACTCCGTCGAATGTAACCTTTCTCCAATAACTCCTTGATCTATTTCTTAATCTCTTCCAGATCATTCGCGGACATCCTATAGGGTCTCTTGGATATTGGCCCTGTGTCTGGCAATAGCTCTATCAAAAACTCAATATCTCGGTCTGGTGGCCTGCCTGGTAACTCCTCTAGGAAAACATCCGGGTAATCCTTTACTACAGGCACTTCTTCCTGAACAACTCCCGTGAGGGTATTTACTTGGCTACTTCTTGGCACATGCCTAGATATATACTTGATCCTTTTTCCCTCCGGGGTGGTGAGACAAATTGACTTACTAACACAGTCAATGCTTCCTTCGTACTTTGACATCCAGTCCATTCCTAATATCACATCCAATCCTTGTGACTCCAAGATAATTAGGTCGAACGGAAAAACATGGTTGCCAATGGTTAAGGATATCTGGTCACACCATCGACTAGCCATATACTCTGCTCCAGGTGAGCTTACTAACAGAGGGGTCCTAAGGGTTTGGGTCGGTAGTTTAAACTTATCTATGAATTCCCTTGATATGTATGAATGTGATGCACCAGTATCAAAAAGAACAAGAGCGGTAAATGACTTAACCAAAAACTTACCTATAACTGCGTCTGGCTGCTCTTCAACCTCCTCCACGTTAATGTGGTTCACTTGTCCTTTGTTGAATGGATTGGGCTTCTTCCCAGCGCTCCCATTTCCGTTTCCATTCTTCCCTTCAGGGCACTCCATGGCATAGTGTCCAGTCTTCCCGCACTTGAAACAAGTAACGTGGCTTAGGTCTCTCTTGGTGGGTGTGGCTGGATTGGGCGGTTCTGATTGTTGCTTGCTCCATTCCCATTCCCATTCCTTGGGCCAGTGTGATTATGGTTACTTCCTGCATTATGGGTGTGGCCTCCATGGTTATGAACAAGTCCTCCCGAGTTCGGGGTTAGGCGAGGCTTCTGCTGAGCTCCTGAGTTATACCTCCCTTGTCCATACTTCCTCTTACGGCTCTCAATCTACTGCTGCTTCCCTTCAATCATAAGAGCCTTATCTACCAACTCCTGGTAGTTGGTGAATGTTGCCACCATCAACTGCATACTCATCTCATCATTCAGCCCTTCCATAAACTTCTCCTGCTTTGCGGCATCTATGGCCACATCATCAGGGGCATAGCAAGATAGCTTGCTAAACTCATCCGCGTACTGAGCCACAGTACGGTTCCCCTGGCGTAAGTTGCGAAATTCACGCTTCTTAAAATTCATGGCTCTAGTTGAGACATGGGCTGTACGGAAGGCTTGCTGAAATTGGTCCCATGTCACCGGGGCTATAGGGTAGGTGACAGTGTAATTCTCCCACCATGATGTTGCTGGTCCATCCAACTGATGTGCGGAAAAATGCACCTTCTCAGCATCAGTACATCCTGTAGTGGTTAACCCCCTTCCAATCCTGTGGAGCCAATCATCTGCTACTATAGGCTCGGTGCTACTGGAAAACACCGGCGGCTGCAACCTCAGAAAATGTGCTAAGTTGTCAACTGGTGGTGGTGGTGGATTGTTGTTGTTGTTGTTGCCTTGGTTCTGAACTAACAACTGCATCAGGGTATTCTGCTGCTGGATCAACTGAGTGAGCTCTGGTGGGAAAGCAAATCTGGGGTCACATCTCGGAGGCATCTGATGGGTTTAGAGGGGAGAGATTTGAATAGAATGAGGTCTAATGAGAAAGCACTACCCATATGCACATGAGACAAACACAATCATTTCACTCAATCAATCAAGCAAGGCATACAATCGGTCTAACTATCGCAAAAGTGCTCGGACTACTCTATTTACATGGTGGAATACTACTACTGATGTGGTGGTCTACTAAAAATATTCCTTGGTTGCAGACTCAATGATATCTGCTCTAGCTTCGTCTTCAAAGTCATCATCGCTCAGGTCGGAGTCAGTGTCGTCGATGATGATGTAGTCCTCTAGGCAAATCTCCTTGGGTTCTTCGTCTTCTTTTACTGGTGTGGGGTCTCCCGTGAATATTTCGATCTTCTTAATCATGTCGTCATTCTTCTCCACCAGTACGACGATTTCCTCCTCATAATCTTCACGTGTAGCCTTGAGTTCTTCCTCCAGTTCCGCGATCCTAGTCATTGCCTTCTTCAGATCTATCATGCCTGCGCACATCTGGTTCTCCTGGCGTCAAATATGCTGGTTTAGTTCCTGGATGAAAGCTGCAATTGATCTATCCTTCCTGGTGTTGATCATCTCCCATTGCTTATCTCATCGCCCATAGATCTGGTAGATAGTATCCTTAAGCTCCTTTTGGTAAACTTCTCCTATGCATCCCATGGTGATGTGAGCTGCCATACTCTTTCCTAAACTCCAGGTTGGTGCATCGAAGAAAAACTCTATGGGTTTAGTGACTGGCGTGAAGGTTCTTCCTGGAACTTGAACTTGAATCATACATCGCTCCTCTTCTGGTAAAGTGGCGTTGTAGGTCCCGGTGAAGCTTGGTATTCCTATGTTTAGGTACCTAGTGACTTCCTTCAAGTGTCGTTCAAAAGGTGTGTCTTCATCCGGTTGTACAAACTTGTTCCTTGCATCCGCCATCCTAAAGAGTGGAAAATGGAAAGGAGTCAGAAATGAGGAGACAATAGTGATCTATGGCTTTTAGCTTAGTGGTCGTGTCCTACACTCAGCGTGTGCTCTGATACCATCTTGTAGCGGCCCGACCTCAAACAGTCAAGTCTCTGTGCTTCAGTATCATCCCTGGATCAGTAATGCTGACACACACAATACTCGAGGATTTATAACAGAGTAGCAATCACACACTTATTACATCGAATGTCTCCAAAGAGAACTTATTACAATAAATATGGCTTAAGGCCATCTAATACGATAACAACGGAAGGCTTAGAAGATAAAGTGAGTCCATCAACTCCAACGACATAGCTGAGCTGCACGGCAATGACCTAACGAACCTTACTCCTCATCTAAAAAGTCTGCAACATAATACGTTGCAGCCCGAAAACGGGTCTGCACATGGAATATGCTGGCAAAATAACATAGTAGAGCAAGAACAGAATAATGCTATCACTACATGCATATTTGGCTGGTGGAAAGCTCTATGGTTATAGTTTTTGCGAAAAGCCAATTTTTCCCTACAACAAAGGAATAGATTTTAATTTAACTATCATGGTAGTTGAAACATCATTGAGAAGGTTCCACCAACTCAATTCCAATTAAGGTAATTATCAACCCAACAATATTAATTTAGAGTGATGAGATACTTAAGATACTCCAAGTACTAGATACTCAAGATTTGTCCATAACCAGGGACACGGCTAACCATGATTAGTTTGTACACTCTGCAGAGGTTTGCGCACTTTTCCCCACAAGACTCGATCGCCTCCGTTGGATTTCTCGCACTACATGGTGTTTGAGAAACGGATGACTGAGACATAGTCTTTCAGAAACATTAATTGTCTACTCCGGGCAGACCATACCAAACTTACAACCCACTACCTGCTGATCCACTTCTTCAAGAGCTTCACATAACTTACTCAACTATGCTAGAGCCCATAATAGCTTGTGGCTACACACGGAAGTTTCTAGCATGAATAATCTCAGTTCCCTTTGAGCTTGGGTGGCGGTCCATAGGAAGATCACACGGGTACTCCGGGATTTCCAAAAAATACAGGCAACACTGGGTACTCCAGGTGCCTCAATCCACCCAGATGTGTATTTAAGTTGCCACCTTAAGTTGAACCATTAATTATGAATCTCACATCTGTCATGGATTTCACTCACCCAAACCTCGTCTACGAGCATAGCATAGCAATATAAGCAACATGTAGAAGTAACTCCCAAGGGTTTAAATGTAACAGGGTAATAGGTTCTACCTGATCAACTACTTCCCAACCCACATGTTAATAACATCCTAGTCATGCAATGTTTGAGGATTGGAACTAATGCATAAAAACTGGGTGATAAAGGGGTATGATCAAAGTGTTACATGCCTTGCTGACGATCCACGTAACCTAGAGACTCCAAATAACACGCTTCACACTCTAGGAATTCTATCGCAAACAAACAAAAGCATACATAAGCAATCAAGCAAAGAAGCACGTGTAAAACTCAAATAAGAAGATATAACAAGAAAGTTCAACTTAAGAACTCCGGTTTGCAAAAAGAATCAAATCGAACGGAGCAACGAAACTTAAACGGCGAAAGAAACAAGATCCATTTACTAATCTGGACTTAGGTCAAATTTTACAATAGCAAAAACTTGTGCAAGTTGGTTAAGCGGAAAGAGGGTCTCGAGACGAAGATCGAGGCGCTTGAATCGCCTGATTCCGACTAACGAGCGAAAAGATAAAGTAGAACGAAAATCGGATCAGAAATCGCGATCAGAAATAATCGCGGAATAATCCGATAAAAGAAAACTGATGAACATGCTAACAAACGAGCGTTCGTTATCTGTAACTAACGAGCGGAAACCGTTCGTTAAAACGAACGTACGGACGAACGTCCGCTAAAAAGAAAAACCGGGAAAAACTGGCGAACCTAAAAAACCAAGTTAGGGTTTTCTAAAAGAAACCAAATCGGTTTTCTAAAAAAACCGACGGCGACGGCGCGTTACCTCGTCGGATCCGGCAAGGTGCGGCTCCGGCGGGGCTGGCGGACGGTGGGGCTCAGGCAGCGGCACACGGCAGCAGCGACGCGGGCGACGGGGCTCGGCGGCGCAGGCTGCGGCGGCGGGGCTGGCGAGCGGTGGTGGTGGCGAGGCGGGGTGGAGGCGGCGCTATTTAAAGGGGCGAGGGGGCGGCGTGGCTTGGGCGAGGGGACGCCCGGGGAGGAGTCCGGCTCGAACTCCCCTCGGTGTCCGTGCTGCGCACGGTGGTGCGCGCGAGGGAGACGGCGGCGGAGCGGGCTGGCTGGGCTTCGGCCCAGTTAGCCCTTGCGTTTTTTTTTAAATTCCTCCAAAACTAAAAAAATCCTAGAAAATAAAACAAAATTTTAAAAATGCCAAAACAAATTTTCTTCGTCTAAATAAAATATTTAGAACGTGATGAACATTTTCTTGGCCCTAAAATGCAATTTTGAAAACGTGCAATTTTTCTAATGCAACAAAATTGCAATAAAATCCAAATAAAAACAAATATTGATTTTAATTTTTTTCCTCCAATATTTCATTTATTTGGAAGAGGTCATATTATCTCCTCTCATGTGTTTTAATATGAAATATTTTCGGAGAGAAAAATAATTAAAACCAAAATCCTCGTATCAAAATTGATAAAAATCAAATTTGAAAACCAGGGAAATCCCCAACTCTTTCCGAGGGTCCTTGAGTTGCTTAGGATTTTTAAGGATCGCGAGACGAATGCAATAAAATATGATATGCCAGAATGACCTATGTATAACAATCCAAATTGAAAATTTGGGATGTTACAGTTGTTCACAATGGTAACCTAGTTTATGTGATCGGAGATCCCATGAATTAGATGTGGAGACAAGCTGTTGGTCAACTGAGAGGAGAGTGTCCTTAGTGTTAACAATACCATTCCATGAAGATGCAATACTCTCCTAAATTTGCATGGCAGGTTGATGTATATCTTAATGTGTTATAAGTGGCTCATTTAAGCAGAGATGTTGTCCTGCATAACATCTTTTGAAGAACACACCTATATGAGTCTGATTGTTAAACGTCGCAATCTATGAGGGTAGGGTGCTCTCTAGTAAACTCATGAAAGTTCTCGGAGTATGACGCATAAGCTCCAACCTCAGGAAAGACCCACGGTAGCCTAGTATCGGTCAAGGCTATGTATGAAGCTAGATTCGCAGAAAACTTGTAGTTTAAGGCCCAGTCCACTATTCAAGTTGCTTACTAGTGTAGCATAGAGTTCTAGGTGGAAGTTCAACTTAACAGTCTCCACTGCAGTACCGGTATATAAAACAGTGTTTTGGAACCAAAGGCAAATTTTGTGTGCCTCTGGGATCTGGGTGGGGAATTGCTGGAATTTTGTCTATTTTGGGGCAGCCCAATAGCAGTTTCAGAAATTCCTAATAAATCCTAGAGGCTCACTCAGCCCATTCGTGAAAGGCAAGAGGTGGAACTAAAGTTTAGTCCCATATTGCTAGTTTGGTGGGAGTTGGACCTCCTTATAAGGGGGGATGTTTTTCCACATGTATGAGCATGAGAACAAGAGGGACATTCATGTGCGCTCCTCTTCCGCCGCATGCCTCACCACGCCTCGTCACGACGTGCCGCGGGTTGCGGGAATGAGCCGAGCTGATGTCTAAATTTTTTCCATGCACGATATACGAAAGGTCACACGAAAGATGAAAAGATTTTTCGATAGTGGAGACTGAATGCGAACGGTGCAACTTTTCGGCTGTTGGTTGTTCGCTTCGTCTCATTCTTTTCGTTTCATCTTCCGACGCTGCCTCTCGCCTCTCTCTCCTATGCCTATAAAAGGGAGGTCGCTCCTCTCCAGAGATGTATAGCAGCACAACACATTCCTCTCGCCCCCAGGTTTCTGAGCACTGAGCTACTGCTACATTCTTCCCCATCCCGGCTTGCGGCGTGCACCGCAGGTCGGGACGGTAGGCCTCCGAAACCGCACCTCTTTGAGTCATGTACTCCTGTACGGGAGAAGGGTGATAAGGTTTTTGGAAAGCGCTCCGCGTGAATACTGACTTCTTCGTCACGGATGCCCCGGACTCCGACGTCTACTTCCCCGACCATGACTTCTTCCCCGACGTCGACAACCTCTTCGACGACATGGCTGGCGAGGATGTCGACCCCAAGTCAGTGCTTCTGCTGCTGCTGCTGTCCTGTACGTGTTCTTGCTTGTTTTGTTAGAGGTCCTGCCACAATTCTTTGTTCTAGTGTCTGCCTTACATATGTTAGGTTCTTCTTTATATATGCAACTTGCTCTACTTTCTGCCTTAGATATGTTTGGTTATAGTTCATATTTGCAGATGCTATTTACCTTCTCTCTGTCAGATTGCATGACTTGCTTTATCTCTGCTATTTTAGTCATGCTTTATGTAGTATTTCTGTTAATAAAATCATATGGTAAATTGCTCATATTTCCAACAGAACCAACAGCTAGATGTGCTACAACCGCTCATGGTGGAGCTGCGACGGTGATGCTGTCTGATGGTGGAAGGAGTTGCGACCGTCTCGACAGGAGTCGAGATCGACCGACGGGAGCTACAACTGTCTAGACGGAGCTGCAACTGTAGTGATGGCGGAGCACGATGTGTTTTGCTGCATGTTCTTACAAGCGATATCTCTGGTTGCCGGCGAGCACGGCTGGCCTATGGGGGATCACAATGTCGAGGGTGGCCGACGCGCGCCGACACGAGGAAAGGAAGAAGACAAACATGGGGATCCAAATCGAAGGCGAGGAAGGAGGAAGAAGACGATATGGGGAATCCAATCAGACGGTTGCGCACAGCTGAATCGAATGGCTGAGGGTCGATCGGCCAAAAGTATGGGCCGTCCGGCCGACACCGATCACTGTCCTATTCAAAAAAGGGTCCAAGACCAACTATTTTCTATTGATAGTTCACTGCGTCTTGCCAAGTAGCGTGAGAACTACACAGTAGGTAGTGCAGATTGCTATGTTGATTACAGAACTTGGCGGCATACAATGAAATGGACATTGTCTTCAGAGAGTACACAACATAGCTAGATGGTGTACATAGGTAGATGAGGAGGGGAACTTGGGAGACTCTCGGACGTTGGCATTTTGGACGACTTGCTTTTGGTCCTCGTGCCTTGTCGTTGCATGCTTCATTGGAGGAAACTACGAATTCAGGCGACACGCCGCGCAGGTCACTGATCTTGTGGCTTGAACTTGTGAAGATCTGCTATATAGCCACTTGTTCGTCATGGCTTCATGGGCAATATGGTCCATGGGCGACACGCAACTGGAAGGCATTTTCAGATGCCAGAAGACTGGCTTTGCTATATCTAAAACTTCATAGTAGATAAGCTGAATGTCGATCCTTTTGTTATTAGTTTTTTTTGAGAAAGCTTGCTGATTTATTCACTTAATGTAACAGTTACAGGGATGACAGCAGGATTATGAGGGTGCCCCAACCAGAGACGGCGACCCTGATCAAGCCCAAGGGCATGGCTAGTCAGCTTATGCGACTCTACATTAGATAATCTAGACTCAAGAATATAAATACAAGAATTGAAAATAGTTTGCCAAGACCTAATTTCTTGGAGTCCCGAGTCTTCACGACACGCAATTGCCTCCAAGCTCGCCGGATCGATCAGTCCTTTGATAACAAATGCTGAAGAACCCATATATTCGGCGTTGTGGTTCCTGCATACAGCCGATGCAGTGCCCCGGCCTCGAAATACCGCCGCATCAACATTTATTTTGAATTTTCCCTCCGGCGGAGCTATCCACCTCTTCACTTGTTGGATCGGCTTTTGGGGTGGTGCTCCTCCTCTCTGGACATCGCCCTTATTTTGAATCTCCCCCAACTCTGAAATGAACTGAGATATGAACAGGTGTGTAGACAGCGGGCTTTGATTAATGCCTTCATGAATTAGTTTCCTACATGCAGTCCAAATAGCCCACAACGTGACAGAAACTTCGATGAACTTTTCATGCGTCAATCTCTCCAGCATTGCAAACAGCCAATTTTTAGCATTCTACTCAGCGTTGTCAATCAGTACATCTAGCAGCTCCTGATCAACTAGGCACCAAACACACCGCGCCATTGTGCATTCCAATAGGCTATGACGCCAAGAATCTGGCATGCCGCACCCAGCACAAGTGCATGTAGTAGACATATTCCTTCTCATCCACACATCTTCTGTTGGAATTGATTTTTGAGCCAACCTCCACAAGAACATACGAAGCTTCGCAGGCACAAATACCTTCCATAATTTTACCCAAGTTTTCTCCTCTTCCTTTCTGTTCGAACTGTCTGCCCGTTCCTCAAGCCAGTCCTCACGGCGGCGCTTCGTGTCCACTATCATTTTATAGGCTGACCTAACACCGAAAATCCCTGATTTCTCGAACATCCATGACCAATAATCGTCAATGTTTCTCAAACAAATTGGAATCTGAAGGATCTCATTTGCGTCAAAAGGAAGAAATACCTCCCGGATCAATTCTGAATTCCACCTAGCGTTTGCAGTATCAATTAGTTGGGAAACTAACTCTGGTGGATTCGTCACTCTTGACAGCAATGGCTGCATTCTTTCTGGTCTTGGGATCCAGTTAGTGGTCCAAATGCCGGTTGTAGCCCCGTTACCAATCCTTCTTACTAGCCCTTGCTTCATTATGTCTCTTCCTTCTAAAATTGAGCGCCATATCTGGGATGGGTGGCTTCCCAAATTAGCTTCCAAGATAGAGCAGGAAGGAAAAAACCCTTTGAGGATATGGGCACTTAGCGACTCCGAGGAACTCAGAATCCTCCAAGACTGGCGTGCCAAAAGAGCTAAGTTAAATAGTTCGAAATCTCTGAAACCAAGACCTCCCATGTATCGTGGCATACATATCTTATCCCAAGACAGCCAGTGGGGTTTCCTTTTACCTTGCTTACTTACCCAAAAGAAAAATCGTATAGCAGCCGAAAGCTTCTCACATAATCCCCGGGGCAGCTTGAAACATGACATCGAAAAAACAGGGATGGCTTGTGCAACTGATTTAATCAATACATCTTTACCTGCTGCAGACAAAGTTTTCTCCATCCACCCTCGAATCTTGCTCCATAGCCGATCAACCAAGTATTTAAAAGTTTCATTCTTGGATATTCCCACATCAGTGGGTAAACCCAAGTATTTATCACTTAGCTTCTCACTAGTAAGCGTGCACGTGCAACGCACGTTATAACCTGAGGCACATATTGAGCAAAAGAAACAAAACCCCTCTTAAATCTGACCACAACTCAAGTCTTGATCAATTGGCATTTTTCAAAAATTCAGTACACGACACGAGCTTACACAGAAAGTCTAGTCACATATATCTAGCATTGCTACATTTTTAATTCTTCTATAAAAAACGACCATATGCCATGGGATAACCACCATCTGGACATCCATGTGATGAAAGCTTTGCACCTTTCACCTGGGATGATTCTTAGTTGGTTGTGCCTCTGCCTCCTCTTATTCGTTGTAAGATACAAACAAGACAGTGCCATGTATAATGCTCTTGTATCTACAATGATCAACCAATGAGGTTGTGCAAGCTAACAGCTTTCCAACTTGATTACAACTCAAATCTAAAAATCTGCAGGTTACGAATGATTCTGATGACCTGTGATGGCGGCACATTGAAACTAATTATTTGAATAAAACCGTGCATTTGGAATACAAAGAAATACTATACTGGAACATGCATTTGAAGAAAAATACAATAATTCACCCCGAGAAAGGAATAGTACTAACAAACTGCTGCATGAAATCAGTGGTATTACAAACAAACAAAAAAGGGTGAAAAAACATGCACATTGTTTAGAAGAAGCAGACTGTTGACTGCCTTTCCCATAAAATAAATGTTTTTCTTTCACATAGCTTATAGCTTACAAATCAGCAGAGAATGTAAAATTGATACTGTATTAGAAAATGTGATAGCTCTGGGACAAAAATAGGAACTTGCTTCAAGTTCACAAATATATAGCTGGTCCTTTCCTTTGTCCAAAAAAAATTCCCTGAAATATAAATAGTAGAACATCATGCACCATTTGTGAAGAGCACTTACTTGAACATATGTTGATTTCTAAAAATGCTAATGTGCAACCTATATGGGACATGGGCATTTTGGAGCCAAGGGAAGCAATAACATCACCCAGTGCAGACAGTGACTTTTTGATGAACTTTGCCTCCTTTGATCTCTCTCCATATACTTCAGTTTTAGCCAAGCACTCACTTCCAACCACATGTGGGTAATCCTTTGCCCAGTTACCAAATGCTCACTGGTGACAGTGACCCTAACCAAGATGCAAGTAAAACAAAAGTTCAGATAACGTTATCCCATTGCTAAAATATTCTCATTACTATGTCAAGTGTTCTACTCCCTCCGATCCAAATTAATTGACAAAGACTTAGTAGCACTTTAGTCCAAAATTGTACTAAGTCAGCATCAATTAATTTGGACTGGAGGGAGTAAATTAAATCTAGATAACTGACACTAGTGCAGAACCGGGCAATAGCACCGGTTTGTAAGGCCCTTTAGTGCCGATTCGGTAACCGGCACTAAAGCCCCCCCCCCTTTAGTACCGGTTCAGCACGAACCGGTGCTAAAGGGCAACCACGTGGCACGAGCCAGCTTCGGGGGCAGGGAGCCCTTTAGTACCGGTTGGTGACACCAACCGGTATTAAAAGGTTGGGGGGTGGGTTTATGATTTCTTTTTTATTTAATTTTGTGTTTTCCATTTAATTCTTTTTCGTTTGCTGGTATTTTACGATACTACATATTGTACACGTTATGCATATATATAAATAGAATTTCTAGTAGAACCGATCATAATATATGTATATATATATATATATATATATATACAATTAGCTAGCTATCTACAATTTCTCCTAATTGGTGCCTTCGGAGCTAGTGGCATTAGCCTAATTGGTGCCTTCAGAGCACGATAACAATTGGAAGTGGTTCATGGGGGCGGTAGCGGGTACTAGTATTCTCCTTTGGGATCTATGACCTGGTCGAGCAAAAATCCCGCTATTTCCTCTTGAATTGCTTCTATGCGGTCCTCTGGTAGGAACTTCTCCCGCACCTCTTTGAACTGTTAAGAAGGATCAATATGCATGTGTATTAGTTATGTGACTAGATATCGATAATGGTGTAAAAATTGTGAATAGTGTTTTGACAAACGTACCCACTCCTGTCTTTGAGATCTGCTCCTTTCGGATGCCATCATGCGAATTTCTCGCAAACGTAGTATGCACACAGATTATTCCCCAGCGCCTGCTTCAGGGCCTTTACAAGAATGGAATTTGACCAGATAATAATTAATTAAGCATGATAATTAAAGAGATGGCAGCTAGCTAGTACTACTTAATTACTTACCTGGGGTCGATACCATTTCAGATTTTGTTTCCATGGGCCTGGAGTGGCCCTGATGAACTTTGCCCAAGCTCTGCCCGCCGACAAAGAAAATGAATAAATGGGTTATTAAATAGTTTTTATCAGGAAATGACGAACTAATTAAATAGGCTGAGATATAGTTAATAATGATTGAAATTACCTGTTGACTATCCCCTTCACGATGGTGTAGTCACTTCTTTCTTAAGTAGTGAGTCTAGTACTTCAACTGTTCCTTCATCAACTTTAATGATTAACAAGATCCAGTGAATTCTGCATGCACACACGTTTGCATGTCTTAATTAAGCAGGCATATATAAGCAAAAACATGTAGCTAGCTAGTAGGCAAAAACAGAATTTGTAGTACAAGACAGTGTGACTCACTCGAAGTTGTAAGGAAGTAGTATATCTTCATTGTATTTGAGGCGCTTGAAGAACTCTAGCATGCTTTCCTCTACACTTTTTTTGTAATATGGATCTAATTTCCATGTGCATTCATTAATGGTATTTGGGTCAACGAACCCAATGCCATAGCGTCCACCTTTTTTCATTTCATAAATCTTCATCCTGCATAATACCACAGAAAAGATTATAGTGAGAATAATTACAGGTAATGATTGATCAAAATGATCACTACAGCTAGCTTGAGACTTAAATTACAGAAAGAAATTACTTACAGACAATAGCAACTGACGATAGATTTGTCAAGTGCGTCTTGATTGTATAGCTGAAATAGTTCTGAATACTCAACGGGCACAGCTGTCTCATGGTAGTAATGATCCTTCTTGACATTCACCATGAGGGACTCTCGATTGGAAATCTTGGTAATGTCCATGTACCATTGATGCAATTCATACATTCTCGTTGGGAGCTTCTTGACCTCGTCTGGCTCGACCAAAGGTTGGCCCCGGACATATTTCCGTTTTATTTCCTCCTCTCTAGTCGGAGACATGGGCTCGATATCGAGGAGTTGTCCAACAGTGATCATGAGCGTTTCAGCCTGCTCAATATGCTCATCGGTTATTACCACATCGCCCAGCCCGGGAACGTTCACGGTTTGCCCACAATAATATTGGGCGCGCCTACTCTCATGTGTTGTTGGCACAACAAGCGGGGGGATTAATTGCGCCGCCTGTTCTCCCAGCTGGGGAACGGTTTTACCGCTCCTTTTGCCAGCTGATTTGCCCGAGCTCAAGCTCGCCTCTTTCTGTAGACGTGCTCGATTTAGTCTGTGTCAACAGGCTTGGGAGCTGGTGCTCTAGCCATACGAATGAAGTGGTTAATCTTTTCCTCAGGCACTTTCTCCCTTGGCGGCGGTGGCGGTTTCGGTGCAAAATGGGCTTCCACCTCGGCCTTCGATATGGCTACGTTTTCCTCCTCGGACTTGTCATAAGGCCTCTACGGAAGAGGCGCGAGGCTTGGACCATATTGAAATCGCTTGCCTCCGCCTGTACCTCCAGTACTACCTCGACTTGTACCACTACGCACCATAGCTGAGCTGGCTCTCTTCCGTGATTGCTGAGGCGGCGAAGACGGCTGACGTGGCTGAGTTAGAGGAGGAGGAGTGGCCTGAAGCTGTGCCGGACTTGGAGGAGGAGTGGCCTAAAGCTGTGCCGGACTTGGAGGAGGAGTGGCCTGACGCTTTGGTGGACTTGGAGGAGCGGGAGTCTGCTGACTTGGTGGCGGACTTCGACGAAGAGTCGGATGACGCGGTGTCGGTGGCCTTCGAAAGATGATGCAATCCTTTCTCCATAGGATGATACGATGGTTGGCCTCTCCTAGTGTGTGTTCATCGTCACCTCCAGGAATGTCAAGCTCTAGCCCTGAATATTGGTCCACCACCTCATCAACCAAGACACGAGCATAGCCTGCTGGAATTGGGTTGCAATGGAAGGTTGCCTTGGGGGGATTTGTAAAAGCAAGGGCGTCCGCCACCTTCATGGATATGTTCTTCATTTTGAAGTGTAGCTCGCAGTTAGTGTTCTCCATGATGTCATCCACTGGGTAGCTATCCAGCAATGCGTCGCCCGGGGCGGAACCCATGCTGCTTCTCGGCATGGATGGGACGGTGCTATCCAATGCTGGATCATCCGCTAGCTGTTGCAGCTGCTGAGACCCCCTTTGCTGGCTAAGTGAGTCGATCTGCTCCTGCTACCACTGGAATTTGACTGCCAAGTCTGCGTGCGCTGATTCTAGGCCTTGAAGGCATTCATAGTATAGCTTCCTCTGCTCCTCCTCCATCTTCCTCTTCTTCTCCTCCGCAATCTTCTTTCTCGCACGGGTTCTGTAGTCGGCGTTCCAGTCCGAAAACCCCTCATACCACGGAATAGCGCCCATGCCTCGTGTTCTTCCCGGGTGTTCAGGATTTCCCAAGGCACGCGTAAGCTCGTCGTTCTCTCTGTTGGGATGGAACACCCCCGATCGAACCTCTTCTATTGCAACAAGTAGCTTATCTTCGGCTCCGTCCAGACATGCCTTCTTCGAAACTTTGCCTGTCTTCGGGTCCAACTCCCCCCCATGCGCATAGAACCAAGTCCTGCACCTGGGGGGCCAGCTCAATGTTTCTGGAGTGACACCTGCATCCTCCATCTCTTTCTCAGACTTATCCCACTTAGGCATTCCCACCGCATAGCCACCTGGCCCCAGCTTATGGAACTTATCCTTTTTTGCGGCATTGGCCTTGTTTATTCTCGACTGTTCCTTAGATAATTCCGAATTCTTGAATTTCACGAAATCATCCCAATGAGCACTTTGCTTCTCTAGTGTTCCCTCGAATACTGGAGTCTTCCTTCCTCCCTTGACGTACTTGGCCCATTCACGATTCTTGTGGTTGTTGAATGCAACTGCCATCTTCCTAAGAGCAGCGTCCTTGACTTTCTCCACATCTGCATCTGTGAAATGATCTGGTAGGGTGAAATGTTCCATGAGCATTTCCCAAAGCAGAAGTTTTTGTCTGTCGTCGACAAAAGTAACTCCTGGACATGGCTTTGCTGGCTCTCTGCATTCTTGAAGGGAGATCGGGAGTTGGTCCTTCACAAGAACTCCGCACTGACGAATGAACTTGTCCGCAATCTTCTTAGGTGCTAATGGTTCGCCATTAGGTTTGATGGCCTCGATATTGTACTTTACGCCCTCCTTCAACTTTTTGTTCAAGCCTCGTTTCCTGTTGCCTGAAGATTTGCTAGATCCGAATGGCTGAAAGAAGAAAGATCGATTCGTTAATATATCTTCAAGTCATTTAAAACATGTGATGATCACCAGATGCCTACTTATATAAATATATATACCTCACCAGTCTTTGTTGTTTCAATATCAACATTTTCTTCGTCATGTTCATAGTTCATAACTTCATCAATTCGGTCATCGCGATCGAATATCATATCACCCTCCCCGGTGTTGTTTAGATATTCGGAGCCGTCATAATCTTCTTCATTCTGATCATCATCTGGCCCGCGAGGATTGTGTATGATATTGAACAGGGCCTCTTCTCCCTCTCTGCCGGTATTGTCCACCATAGGTTTTATTTAACTAATCCAAAAGAAATATATTCAAATTATAATGCATGGATGCAATCAATTAATAAGGAAAAACTGAATCAATCATAGTACATAATAAGCATCATCGAATATAATCTGGAATACGTCGTCTCGAATAATAGATATAATCTCGAATACATCGTCTTGAATAATAGATATAATCTCGAATACATCGTCTCGAATAATAGATATAATATCGAATACATCACTAGCTAGCTAGCTAGCAAGCTAATAAAGATCGAATACTACAGAGTAATCTAGGCCACTCACGGTTCCTGAGGTGCGGGCGGTGGACACCCAAAGAGAAGGAACCATCACTGAATCAAGCTCAGGTGATCTCCCAAAAGAACCTGCCAGGTATTGGAGAACCTGACGTCCATAGCAGCCATGTAGCGATGGGCGTGCTCGTCCTCCTCCCTGACACGGCGACGTACCACCTCCGGCGGGGCCGGCTCCCTCCACAACGAAAGTGGCCCACACGAACGCCACCAAAGGAGATCAGGGTCGACGACGGGACCCGGGGCCGGGTTCCTCACCAAGCGTCGCGCCCCTGAAGGTAGCACCTCCCAATGCCAGCCCAGCGGAGCCCAGTCCCGGACATGGGTCCTCTGAAGCAGGACGTCGTCGCGAACGGGTCGACGGCGAGGATGTCAGCCGGGCATCGTCGACAACAAATACTATATGCCGCAAAAGTAACATTTTTTAAATAATTGGATTGTGATTTCTAACATTTCTATAACTAAAATTGTATAACTAATTTTTCTTTAACATTTCTAACATTTCTATATAACTAACATTTCTATAACATTAATACAGAAAAAACTAGCATTTCTATATAACTAACATTTCTATAACATTAATACAGAAAAAAAAACTAACATTTATATATAACTAACATTTCTAACACATTTCTATATATAACTAACATTTCTATAACATTAATACAGAAAAAACAGAAAAAAAACTAAAAACTAAAAACTAAAAACAGAAAAACTAAAAACTAAAAACTAAAAACATTGTGTGTGTGTGTGTATGTGTGTGTTTGTGTATGCATGTGTGTGCAGAGGCGACGGCGACGGCGACGGCGAGCCAAGGCGACAGCGTCGGCGGCGCGGCGATTTCGATTGGAGGGGGGAGAGGGGGGGCAGGGGCTCACAGTGCGGGCGAGAGGTCGAGGCGACGGCGAC
>NC_041384.1:689894256-689901898 GCF_002162155.2 Triticum dicoccoides
CTGCGACGCGGACAGGTGCGGGGACATGGACGCGGGCCGGTGCGGGGACGGGGATGGGCCGACGACGCGGACGGCGTGACGGGGGCGGCGCGACGAGGACAGGGGCGGCGCGGAGTCGACGGGGACGGCGCGACAGGGGTGGCGACGGCGCGGGACTGGGCGGCGGCGATGAAGCAGAGGGAAGTGGAGAAGGAAACTGACGAAATTTTTCGAAGTGTTTTCTTATATAGAAAACACCTTTAGTACCGGTTGGAGCCACCAACCGGTACTAAAGGTCTCTTTTGGCCAGGTGAAGCGGCGGGAAGCGCACCCCTTTAATACCGGGTGGTGGCACCAACCGGTACTAAAGACTCCCCCTTTAGTACCGGTTGGAGCCACAATCTGGTACTTCAGTGAGAGGATGTCCGTCCATACATATTATTTGTTTCCCTCCTAGCATGCTTTTTCCATCCAGTCTGCCCTTATGCCGCGATTCAGGAACACCAATCGGCTTAAGGTCAGGAATAAAGTCAATACAAAACTCAATGACCTCCTCATTTTCATGGCCCTTTGAGATGCTTCCTTCTGGCCTAGCACGGTTATGAACATATTTCTTTAAGACTCCCATGAACCTCTCAAAGGGGAACATATTGTGTAGAAATATAGGACCCAAAACGTTAATTTCTTCACATAGGTAAACTAGGACGTGCATCATGATGTTGAAGAAGGATGGTGGGAACACCAACTCAAAACTGACAAGATATTGCACCAAATCATTCTCTAACCTTGGTATGATTTCTGGATCGATTACCTTCTGAGAGATTGCATTGAGGAATGCACATAGCTTCACAATGGCTAATCGAACGTTTTCCGGTAGAAGCCCCCTCAATGCAACCGGAAGAGTTGCGTCATAATCATGTGGCAGTCATGAGACTTTAGGTTCTGAAACTTTTTCTCTGCCATGTTTATTATTCCCTTTATATTCGACGAGAAGCCAGACGGTACCTTAATACTGAGCAGGCATTCAAAGAAGATTTCCTTCTCTTCTTTGGTAAGAGCATAGCTTGCATGACCCTGATGTATGCCGTCTTTTCCGTGCATACGTTGCTGGTCCTCCCGTGCCTTAGGTGTATCTTTTGTTTTCCCATACACGCCCAAGAAGCCAAGCAGGGTCACACAAAGATTCTTCGTCATGTGCATCACGTCGATTGCGGAGCGGACCTCTAGGTATTTCCAATAGGGCAGGTCCCAAAATATAGATTTCTTCTTCCACATGGGTGCGTGTCCGTCAGCGTCATTCGAAACAGGTTGTCCACCAGGACCCTTTCCAAAGACCACCTTCAAATCCTTGACCATATCATGTACATCAGCACTAGTACGGTGGTGAGGCTTCGTTTGGTGATCCGCCTCACCTTTGGAATGCTTGCCTTTCTTTCTTACGGGATGCCTGCTCGGAAGAAATCGACGATGTCCCAGGTACACATTCTTCTTACAATTAGCCAAATATATACTGTCGGTATCGTCCAAACAGTGCGTGCATGCGCGGTATCCCTTGTTTGCCTGTCCTAAAAGGTTACTGAGAGCAGGCCAATCATTGATGGTCACGAACAACAACGCCTTTAGGTCAAATTCTTCCCATGTGCTCATCCCACACACGTACACCTGTTCCATTCGACAGTTGTAAGAGTTCTTCAACTAATGGCCTTAGGTATACATCAATGTCGTTGCCGGGTTGCTTAGGGCCTTGGATGAGCACTGGCATCATTATGAACTTCCGCTTCATGCACAACCAAGGAGGAAGGTTATACAAACATAGAGTCACATGCCAGGTGCTATGGTTGCTGCTCTGCTCCCCAAAAGGATTAATGCCATCTGCGCTTAGACCAAACCATATGTTCCTTGTGTCATCTGCAAACTCCTTCTCGTACTTTCTTTCGATTTTTCTCCACTGCGACCCATCAGCGGGTACTCTCAACTTTCCGTCTTTCTTACGGTCTTCTCTGTGCCATCGCATCGCCTTGGCATGCTCTTTGTTTTGGAACAAACGTTTCAACCGTGGTATTATAGGAGCATACCACATCACCTTGGCAGGAATCTTCTTCCTGGGACGCTCGCCCTCGACATCACCAGGGTCATCGCGGCTGATCTTATAGCGCAATGCACCGCATACTGGGCAAGCGTTCAAATCCTCGTACTCACCGCATACTAGAGGGCAGACAACCTTCTTTGCTTCGTACGTACTCTCGGGCAATTCGTTGTCCTTTGGAAGCATATTCTTTATCATTACCAGCAACTTTCCAAATCCCTTGTCAGATACACCATTCTCTGCCTTCCATTATAGCAATTCCAGTGTGGTGCCCAGCTTTTTCTTGTCACCTACGCAATTCGGGTACAACAATTTTTTGTGATCCTCTAACATGCGCTGCAAATTCTTCTTCTTCAAATCACTTGCGCAATTTCTCTTTGCATCGGCAATGGCCCGACCTAGATCATCAACGGGCTCATCCAATGCCTCTTCTTCAGCTTCTTCCCGCATTGCCGGCTCAGCTTCTTCCCGCATTACCGGCTCAGCTTCTTCCCTCATTGTTGTATCATCGTATTCAGGAAACCCATGGCCAGGATAGGTGTCGTCGTCCTCTTCTTCTTCATTGTCTTCCATCATAACCCCTCTTTCTCCATGCTTGGTCCAAACATTATAGTGGGGCATGAAACCAGACTCAAACAGGTGGACGTGAATGGTTCTTGACGTAGATTAATTGTGACCATTCTTACAGCCAGCACATGGACAAGGCATAAAACCATCCGCCCGCTTGTTTGCCTTAGCCGCAAGCAGAAAAGTACGCACGCCATTAATGAACTCGGGAGAGCATCGGTCATCGTACATCCATTGCCGGCTCATCTTCAATACATAGCACCGAAAACACCAAATTAATACAATACATAAAGATCATACAACACTTAAATGCAACAAACAAATAACTCTCTAGCTAAAGAATTTAAATGCAACAACAATTGCGATCAAGATCGCAACTAAGGTAACAATTGATCCAACAGCATAATGATACCAAGTCTCACTATGAATGGCATATTTTCTAATCTTTCTAATCTTTAAGCGCATTTTCTCCATCTTAATCTTGTGATCATCGACGACATCGGCAACATGCAACTCCAATTCCATCTTCTCCCCCTCAATTCTTTTCAATTTTTCCTTTAAATCCTCGTTTTCTCTTTTAACTAAATTTAACCTCTCGACAATAGGGTCGGTTGGAATTTTCGGTTCAACTACCTCCTACATACAAATATGTACGTCAACTTGATGAGCATAATTTGTCATAAACACGAAATGCAATGAATAGTTTTAAAAGAGAATATACCACACCCGAATCATAACCCGGACGAGGGCCGATGGGGACGGATATCAAAACCATGGCACTATGTATAACAAACAACGCATGGGTAAGATAATTATAGAGTAACTATATATCCAAATCACACAAACATCAATTTTTTATATAAAACATCATGAACAAGAGGCTCACCACAAGGTGGTGCCGGCGACGGGACGTTGCGAGCGATCGACGGTGGTTACGACGGAGATTTAGAAGGTACTAAGTAAACCACACCTACATATGCAAACTAAGTGTTATTTTTGACCTCAATTTGCATATAAATCAAATACTAGCACATATATATAATTCCTCCCAAATTACTAAACTCAAAAATCAATCACTATATAAAGCATTACACGAGCTAATCTAACAATGAGAGATGAAAGGACAAAGTTGCTAACCTTTGTGATCATTTGAATGGATGGGGGCCTTCAAATCTTGATAAATTTTGGGCAAAATGTGTGATGAGTTTGAGAGGAAGAGGGAAAAGAACAGAGAGGAGAGGGGAAAGGGGAAGAACAGAGCGAGCTCGGGTGGACGAAGGGTCTATGTAGGACGACCTTTAGTACCGGTTCGTGATATGACCTGGTACTAAAGGTGGTGGAGAGGCCCCGGACTGACAACATCCTGCCACCACTCACATTAGTACCGGTTCGTGGCCGGTGCTAAAGGTTCGCCACGAACCGGTACTAATGAGAGCGGCCGGCTAGCCATTGGAACCGGCACTAATGCACACATTAGTGCCGGCTCAAATTCAAACCGGCACTAATGTGCTTCACATTTGACCCTTTTTCTACTAGTGTGACCACACGACTGACAACTTCTCAGCACATACAACCTCTGAATAAAATATTTAGAATACAACACATGATAAAATTATTAAAACAATTGGATTGTACAGAGAATGGCGGTTCCAACTTTTCTGAAATGTTACACTTAGCAATTAGGATGATGCGGATGGTGAAGTAATAGAACCAACACATGATATCATTCTGTGTAAATTTCATCAAGTCAGGTAAAATAAACTTGTAGTGCCGACCATTCCACAAGCACATAGATACGACGCATCAATACACCCACTTCTGTTGGTGCTTTACTTAAGTAGTAGTATTTTCACAAACCCCATGCCAGGTGTATGCCAAGTGCACTTCACCGAGTTTTACACTCGCCGAACCCTACCCCGAGTACATATCAGCATAAATGTTTTTTTCTGTAGTGCATTTGCACGTGCAACGCACGTATAAAACACTTGATAATTCCTCATTCATCATAGTTAAGAGACAATTATTTGAATAAAAAATGTATTGGCATGAATCGATACATGTTCCTGTCATACAGGAAAACGCTTGCTTGCACCTATTGTGGCATATAGGATCTTTTTTACATGAAGCGACGAATGTTCCTGTCAGTTACACACAAACAGACACCACTGGAATCATCTCGCATGCCAAGTTCAAAGTTTGGCGAGTTTTCTTTCGTCGGGAGCTCAGCAATCACAGTAGTCTACCAAGTATCAACGTATATGAACTCAGGAAATCAAAAGAATCTTGTAAACACACCTACCTATTTGCCCAGTTTCGAGGGAAGGGGACTCCGTGAGACAATATAAACCCATAAAACTCAAGTCATTGATGCGCCACTCATTCTTTATATGCATCAAGATGCTCTTTGACATGTAGATGCTAGTTTATTTTGCACTGAAATATGTCAAAACACTGAAATGCTGAAAGAAAAATACATGATCTGCAATGGAACTTTTCATCCATATTTCATAGCATTCACAACTGCCTAAATAATATGGAATTGCCATTGGCCACAAATTACAAAGCCTGCGCTAAATAAGCAAACCTTATACAATTCTAGTGGGCTACCATAATTTTTTGACTGCGGAATTCTACAAAATAAATGAATTTGGAACTACCTAGTGGTCTACAATCCCGGTAATCAAGCAATCCATGCACACTTTGTATAATAAATGGATTTTGCTTGAATAACAAACTAACTTGTTGTACAGTTCTACAAGCAGACAAGATAACAAACCTATAAGAGAAGATATGGAACCATGGAAGTACAGGGAGATTGAAAACACAAGCCTGACGTGTTCTTCACAGCAGATAATTTTGATTATTTCTTATAAACCATACTTACTATGTTCAACTGAACTGCAGTATACTATTTAAATTTGGACTAACCATGCTTTCCTAATACATCATCCAGGAAACAATTTCAAAATATACAAATAAGATCATGATGAGTAGTTTATTTGTTAATCACAATGGACACAAATTTCAAATTGACTTCAAGAAATAACATCATTTGTACATCTATGACTTACGAACACCAGAGCAAATATTTGATACCAGCTTGAACTTCAAACAAAATTGCCCTGACGAACAACTATCCAACGGTACCACTCTGCACATCAAGAAAAAAACACCACATACTCACTCCATTCCTAGATTTAGAGTGTTTTTGTGGCTCTACTATCTGAAACACCTTCACCGACAGAAAGTAGTTGTGCCAATTGTTTAAGGAGAATAATAATCCACATACCATAGCCAGGATATAATTTTTCTTTCACATTTGCATGCAAAGGAAAAAGCTCTGTAGAAAGATATTACCATCGCTTGGAAAGGAATCGATTGCAGTAGCAGTTGCATAAGAAATGATGCACTGATTTCTCTCGAAGCTTTCCTGCTTATTCACTTAGAAAATTCAAATAAAGACCATCAAAAACAATTCGAACAGTCTGGTCAGTTGTAGAGGATTTTCCATATGTGATACTCTCCTGAATGTTGAATCTCAGCAATGTTGTAGAGGAGTAGGCCAGTCTAATTAATTACATTTACACGTTTGTAAGTCTCGATCCTAGAAACTTGCAAACCTACGGTTCAACAAAGGCTGCAATTTACTTTTTACTGAAAGATATGTTATTTATTGATCTCTCTCTATCTTATGGCTGAGATGGACATAATTGTGGAAAGAAGCCTCCACTGAATTTTTAGTCTCCACTGTACACCACCAACCAATTTCCGAACTAAGGAGGTGGAGGGGGAGTTGCATTACCAGATTTTGAAGCCTAGGGCGGTGTGGTAGTGTGAAGCTGCTGCCCCGACAGCCACTGCAAAATAAGGTACAGTTATACACACAAAGCACGTAACTTGGGATCAAAATTGTGAGAGTAACGTAGGATATAACAGCTGTATACACACAAATAGTCATGGAGTAGCAGCTTAGGACATGCAGAGATAAGATGTGCAACCGAACAGGGAGAAAGAAGGTTCCAGGAGTGGTGGACTCACCTGCGACGCCGTTCTTGCCGCCTTCGCCGTCACGTGGCCTCCTGGTTGTCCACTCGTGGGCTTCCTGGGCGACCCTCGGTCGTGGCACCGGGCCTCGATGCAGTGCGGCAGGCTGTTGGCAGCTGAGCGGGTGACGCAGGGCGTGATGGCGCTGCGCGGGGACCCGACGACGCCCGACTTTGCTGCTCCCGCCGATCTTCTGGTTCCCGGCGCTCGAGCGACTCAACCTCTCGCTGGCCTCGCTGTGGGGCCAACCGCTGCTCTCCTCGGCCTCGCTAATTGCAGGGGCGCCCGCCTCCTCCTCCTCCTCCAACCACCTCCCGCTCCACCGAAAGAGATCGCCGAGCGGAACACCTTCATTGCCGCGCGCCTCGCCGCCTACTCCCCGCCATGTCCGACCTCCCCCTCTACTGCTGCGACCCCTCGACGCTCACCAGCCCCGCGCTAGGCCAACCTCCGCAGCGTCTATCTCGGGGTGGATTAGGAAGTGCATCGAAGAGGAAGGGAAGGGAGGGCCGGCGGCGCAACGTTGCTGCGGATCCGTATTTCTCGATCTAGGGAGAGATAGAAGGGGAATCGTGCCCAAAAATCATGGGGCTGTGTGCGGGGCCGCCGGGATCGGGAACGCGGAGCGCTAGAAGAATCGCAGGCTACGCGTCTGCTCGGCGGAACATTTCATCTCAGACGTTTATCTAGACGGCGGACCGTTCGTGTAATATAGGCAGTAGGATGTACTTAGATTGATCTGATATGACGGTACAGGTTATTCTGTGTATAGTTTGATGTGTGGCTTTGGGAGAAGTCATGTTTGCTCTTTTAATAGTAGTATAGAAGACGTTCATCTAGACGGCGGACCGTTCGTGTAATATAGGCAGTAGGATGTGCTTAGGTTGATCTGATCTGACGGTACAGGTTATTCTGTGTATAGTTTGATGTGTGGCTTTGGGAGAAGTCATGTTTGCTCTTTTAATA
>NC_041384.1:689902126-689936075 GCF_002162155.2 Triticum dicoccoides
GGCTTTGGAAGAAGTCATGTTTGCTCTTTTAATAGTAGTATAGAAGACGTTCATCTAGACGGCGGACCGTTCGTGTAATATAGGCAGTAGGATGTGCTTAGGTTGATCTGATCTGACGGTACATGTTATTCTGTGTATAGTTTGATGTGTGGCTTTGGGAGAAGTCATGTTTGCTCTTTTAATAGTAGTATAGAAGACGTTCATCTAGACGACGGACCGTTCGTGTAATACAGGCAGTAGGATGTGCTTAGGTTGATCTGATCTGACGGTACATGTTATTCTGTGTACAGTTTGATGTGTGGCTTTGGAAGAAGTTATGTTTGCTTTTTTAATAGTAATATAGAAGTATAGATATAGATTGTACATTCTTCACTTGCCCCTCTACATTTGCTTTGAAAAACAGCATGCTGTCATCCGCAAACAACAAGTGGTAGTAATACGGGCCGCAGACTCGCTACATGGGCCGGCCCAGTCAGGGGACGCTCTGTGCGAATCGGGGCCAATTTGACGGAGAGACCTCCCCGCAAGCACGCACGCACGCACGCACGCCTAACCCTAACCCTAAGAATCCCCTCCCGCAACCAGGTCGTGTCTCAGGGCGCATCGCCGAAGGCCAAGCCCTCCCTCCCTCCCTAGCAGCGCCCCGCCCCGCCCCATCGATCCCGGCGGGACGCGCCGCCGGCGCCCCAGGCCCAAGCTCCGTCGCGCGCTCGACGGCGAGGGATGGATCCGATGGACATCGTGGGCAAGTCCAAGGAGGACGTCTCCCTCCCCAAATGTAAGCTCGCTCGTGCCGTTTCCTCGTCGTGCGCGATATGCTCAAAATTGACGACCTAGCTAGCCAGGGGGCGTTACGAGGCAGGGAAGATGAGCGATATGTATGGTGGGGAAAGTTAGGTCTGCGACTCTCATCCCATGACGCTTGCAATTGGACATGGGATTAGTTATGTAATGGAGCCCTTTTTCCGGCGAATTACGCCCACCTACTAATTACCCACGGGAGCAGCTTTTGGGGACATCTATCAGTTATAATAATGGTCAGATATTGATTTGCTTGAATCCTGGATTCAAAGTGTTTGACTGATACTTTGTGTCTACGGTTTGATTATAGTATTATAATTGATTCAATGCTATGCTTTTCGTTTCAGCAACAATGACCAAGATTATCAAGGAGATGCTACCGCCTGATGTTCGAGTAGCAAGAGATACACAGGATCTTCTTGTTGAATGCTGTGTAGGTAATTAAGAAATACACACTCCCTCTGCTTCATATTATATATTTGTCATCCTCTGTTTTCAAACTTTCACCAAGGCGCGCGCTAGCTCCATGAAAAATACTATCACCTGATTACCTCCGTGTCAAAAACGTCTTATAATTTGGTACAGAGGTAGTAACTTGCTTGGCAATGCTTATTGTTTATGCACTCGGAAGGTAGGTAGGAATACTAAGACAATATGAGACAGTTAGTATAGGCAGAAGCTGCACATCGTCTAACCTTGTCTATGTGGTTTTGATATATTCAGAGTTCATCAATCTTCTTTCTTCGGAATCCAATGACGTGTGCAGCCGGGACGACAAGAAAACTATTGCCCCTGAACATGTTATTAGGGCTTTGCAGGTTTTTTATCTTTCCATTTCCTCCTTCTACTTACAGTACACTGCATGATTACATTACTGTTTTTATTTGAGGAAACATAGTTACAGTATATGTTTTATTTTTCATCATTATGCATCAACATCTTAACTACTCATACTTCGATAAACATATACATATATTGTTTTGATGTTCTGATAAAGCCAATTGAATGCAATTCATAATATCTTAGATTATTACGACAGGGTGAGCTGCTGTGATATAAACTGGCATGGCAAAAACCTTCTGAAAACAGTCATACCGGTTCATAGGAATAATTTTTCTAATAAAGGGCCAACTCAAGAGGGCTCGTGTGACCCTCATTTCTGGAGAACTGTTGGAGTTTTATTTATAAATGATCCAAGCATCAATTCTTCAAAAGCTTAAATTTGATTTTTGAAAAAAGCCAAAATAACTGAGAACCAGCCAAAAGTAACCAGTTTGCTAACCACCCAGGCAGGTTTTCTTGTGGATAATAGAATCCTGAACCCAAAATTTCGGGCTCTAAAACATATTTGTGGATGATCTTCCTTTACAATAGTTAGTTTCTGCTTCTTTTTTTTGAACCAGGCATCACCCCTTTCCATTAATGAATAGCGGAAATACATCAGTTCTGAACCCAAACTGAGCACAAAAGGAAACGGGAAAGGGAGAGCGAGCTCAGCATCACCAGAAACCCACTGTGAACGTGCGTCATCGACACATTCACCATGGGGTGAAAACCCGACGACACTCTCACAAAAGATTATCCTAACAAAAGGAAAGGAGAATGTCCAGCACTCCAATGAGGAGACAGAACACATCCAAAGTATCACACCCACGCAAGGGGCAAACAGCACCACAAAAGAAAACAACCAGCAGAGGCAGCCTACAGGGACAACCCAGAGAATGGTCAGCGCCTTATCAGTTCTTCGCTCCATCATCCTGAGCAGCAGCACAAATGCGCATCAGGTTCTTCGCATTATCCTTGAGCATCGTTGCCCCTCGTCGCATAGCCTCATCCTCACTCTTCAGCAGACCTGCCCAATAATCCAGAAACACATGAAGAGAACACCACTTCAAAAGGGTTTTTTGGAAATCTGAGCTCAAAGGTCGCCTGGTTATGACAATTCCAGATGGCCCAACACATAGCTGCCAGACCAAAAGTATAAAAATTACTACCATCGGGTAGAAAGGTGTAGAACCACGGGTAATATTGCCAAACATTATATTAGGACAAAGATCAGTGCCAAAGACTGATCCCACGATTCTCCAGACCACCCTAGCCACTGGGCACAAGAAGAAGAGGTGTTGGGACGTTTCCCTTTCGCTGCAAAAAGTGCAGCGAGGATTACCCGCCCAGTTTCTCCTGGTCATAATATATCTAGTTTAACACGGCGTCTTGGAAAAGTTGCCAAAGGGATTTGAATCTTAAAGGGGATCTTAGCTCTCCAAATCCACTTAAAGTTGCAATCCGCAATATTTCTCTCTAGGAACTCATACATCGACTTAGTGGTAAAGATTTCTTTGGGGCCCAGAGCCCAAACCACCCTGTCAGGACTCAGGATCAGAAGAAGTGTTCAACCTGTTCACAAAGGAACACAACTCCCCCCATTGGGAGGCCAGAATAGGGTTCAGACGTCTCCTAAAGAAATCATTGACATTGATACTATGCCATGTTGCAAATGACAAAAAGCTCAGGAAACCTGACATATAAAGCCTGATTCCCATTAAGAGAGTCAAACCACAATCTAGCGATATTACCTGACCCAAGAACCACCTTCGTACAAGCCATATAGTGGAATCAGAGAACTTGCTTTTCACCGTGGCCACCGAATCTCACTTATGGTACTTTGCCTTAATAATATCTTGCCAATCAGTGTATTTAGGCAAACAGCTTGGTGCATGAGATATGCATTTAAAAAAAAACTGGCAAACAGATTTGCCTGCTCAAAATGAATCAAGCCATCACGGCAGTTGTCATTACAGTTTACAGACAATAATTGTTCATCGGGGACAAACATGGCCATTGACCATAGTTCAAACAGATGAAGACTGAAATAAGAGAAGAGACCAGAATAGCACATAATGAGGCTTGCAGTCAACCATCATCAGCGTCCACACTAGTCAATTAATTCCTTAAGATACGAACTGAACTGACATCGCATGAGATAGATATTACTAACCTGCATGTGGAATTCGTAATTGTTTTCTTAATTATCTTTCTATCCACAGGATCTTGGCTTCAAGGAGTATGTTGAAGAAGTTTATGCAGCCTACGAACAGCACAAGCTTGAAACTCTGGTTTGTACTGCTGTGCACCCGCAAGACTATGCGTACTGTTCCCTTTTCTAATGTTGCAGAGTATATTGACACTTCCTCTTGCGCAGGACTCTCCAAAAGCAACCAAGTTCACTGGTATAGAGATGACTGAAGAAGAAGCTGTTGCTGAACAGCAGAGAATGTTTGCTGAAGCCCGAGCAAGGATGAACAATGGAGCTGCCAAACCAAAGGAGCCTGCATTAGAACCACAGAATCAACCCCAACAGCCCCCACAACCTCATCTGCAGCTGCATCCCCAAGCACAGCAGCCTCCACAACCTCAACCGCAACTGCATTATCCTCAATCACAGCAGCCCCTGCAACCGTTTACTCAGGCTCCACCACAGCAACCCCTGCATCCTCAACTGCAACAGTATACTCAGGCTCCACCACAGCAACCCCTACAACCTCCACTGCAGCTGTATCCTCAGGCTCAACCTGAGCAACCGCTGCAGCCTCAATCCTCAGGATCAACCACAGGAACCTGTGTAATCTCAGCTGCAGCTCCATCTGCAACCGGCACCACTGCTGCTGCAACCTCCGCCCCAGCAATCCCCGCAATCTCAACTGCAGCTCCATCAGCAACCCCAGCCGACGCTAGTGCCGCCGCCGCAACCTCAACCCCAGCCACCTGAACTGCAGCAGCCCCAGCCGCTAACACAACTGCAAGCGGAACATGGCCTGGACTGGGACAGTTAGTGGTTCGGAACATGTAGCGTCACTATAAGTTAAGACTGCCCCCTTTAAAATTGTGCGTTAGGTTTGCCTGCATCTTGTACAATGTAAATCGTGTGTGATTTCAGCCACCGTGTCTAATAATCTGAAGCTCTCTAGTAAGCGATGTACTTACTGCGCTGGGTACTGTGTTTATGACTGCTGTAGTCTCATGGTATTGTGTGTGACGTGTCAGAAGCTACTCCATTACCAGTGTAATCAATTGCCTAACTTAATGTTCACCCGTGATGATAGTAATTGATTTCAGTGTGCTACTGTTGGTTGAACCATTGGTTGCAAGATGCCATCACAAATACTGAAGTTTATTACTTATACATGCTCAATGTTCAATTTTCTACTGGGTACTGTTCATTTTGGCTTGTGCAGTCACTAGTTTTACACATTTCGGCATTCTCGCATAAATTGTTTGCAACTGATCCACCTTTTTTTAGAATAAACTGATCCACCATCTTCTACTGTATCACTTGGGAGATGGCTGTTGGTTCAGTGGTTAGCACCAGTGTTTCAGTTCATGGATGCCTGATGCCAAGTGAATTGCTTTCCTTTGGGCTACAAATCTTTGTTGGATTTTGAATTAAGGAGCAACCATTCCAACTCCAAAAAAACAAACAACCTGTGGATATGGTACCAAAAATGTCACGGGAGCAGCGGCCCAACCGAATGTAATATCAGACGTCCAAAATTGTGACAGAGAAGTGGCCCAACAGGTTTAGTGATTGTTCGTAGCGATCAAAGCGAGCGGGCGTTGGATTAAGATAACTAATCTGAGGGTCAGAAATGCCTAAAAATGATGATCGAACAGCTGCAAATGCTATTAATGGTTCAAGAGGGCAGGAAAGCTGCACAATTTTAATGTCTCCCCCAAACCAGACCCCAAAACCTACCCACCCGCCGCCATCTCGGCCTACCTCCTCTCTTCCGTCCTCCAGCTAAAGGAGTGGTGTCCTCCTTCTAATTTTTTTTTGAAGAAACATGGTACAAACGTAGATACTCACATACACGTATGCACACTCGCCCTATGAGCACCCCCGAGAGATTGAGCCGACAAATCTTAAGATTGATGAAGTCCCCATAGATGCCTCGTAGTTGATGGACACGCCATACCGCCGGAAAAATAGCGCCCAAGAACCTAATATAAATTCAGGAAATATGCGAGCACCCATTCTAAGTATGACATTTAAACCTGGGTGGGTTGATTCCACCACAAGGAACCTAACCATCTATTAGTTCACTCTTTGATGCTTTTTTGTCATGTTTTTTCGTTGGTTTTTGTTTCACAAGCTGCATCTGCGAGGTGGCGGTAGCAATGACGCATTGGAATAAGGTTTCTTTGGTCTCTCTGTACCTTGATGGGCCAAATTTGATGTTAACGAACGGTCTGCGAAGGTATGTGTCATCAGATTGTTGGTTCTTTTCGGATCTTGACAGTTAGTGTGTATATAAGGGAAGCAAACTGGTTATTGGTGCATCGACTTCGACATCTTCATTCCTTTTGTTCTGCGGCAATGTCCACTAACTACAACCCTCGAGATTGGCATTGCAAACCTAGGCTGCGTGGGGTGCTGCCCCAACTGATGTTTCTTTAATGACTATTAGATCTTGTTATTCGTGGCAAATCGCTATTGCGGTCCTCAAAGCCTTGTAGGGCGATGGTGTTTGCAGGTGTCTCTAGTCCTTACTGCCTGATCAACGTATTTTTCAAGCTCCAATGGATGATGAGCAAGTGAAGAAAGAAGAAGACTAATATGTTTTTCCATGTAATCTTACTTTTCAAATGTCATTTTGTGTCTTGTTCTTCGATTGTCCTGTGTTTTTCTTGATAAATATATTGCTCTTTTCGTTTCAAAATAAGTGTCGTTGATTTAATACAACTTTATACTCCATCCGTTTCTTTTTACCCTGCGTATAAAATTTGGTCAAAGTCAAACTACACAAAGTTTGACCAAATTTATATCAAAAAATATGAACATCTACAATATTAAAACTATATAATATGAAAATACATGTCATGGTGCATCTGATAATATTGATTTCATATTGTAAATGTTGATATTTTCTAATATAAAATTAGTCAAAGTTTACAAAGCTTGACTTTGACCGAACTTTATATGCAAACTAAAAAAAACAGAGGGAGTACTAAATCAGCTACACTTATTTTGAAACTGAGGAAATAGTATAAATATAAATCAGATGCCAATGTCTTTTCTTAAATAAAAAATCCCAAACCCTACCCACCCGCCGCCGCCGCCGTCAATGGCGAAGCGCCCGCGCCGGTCCTACTCCCTGGAGTCCCGCGTACGCCGAATCATCCTATCAGATGCCGGCCTCGCCATCCCCGGCTCCTCCGCCGACGACGTCGCCCGCGCCATTCGCTCCCGCCACCGCGAGTACCAACGCTACAAGCTTGAGTTATTCGCCTCCGTCGTCCGCCGTGCCATCTCCTCCCTACCTCCTCCCGGCGATTCCTGCTCCGACGACAGCGCCCCCGGCTCCTCCCGCCGCCGCAGCAGCCATGACGCCACATCGTCCTCCACCACCACCCATTCGCAAGCGCCGCCTTCCCCCGCATATGACGTCACGAAATCGCTGCTGCGCTCCTGCTACTCCTCCCAAACATCCAAACGAGACCCCGACGCTGACCAGCAGCTCGAGATGGAGCTCGCCGTGGAGAAGGCTCTCATGCGGCCTGATGCTCAAGGAGGCCACGGTGGGCAAAAAAGGGTAATGTTTGCTGACCTCGGGGGCATGGAGTCGGTGACAGAGCTGCTGATGCTGGAGGTGGTGGTCCCGCTGTGCCATCCGGAGCTGCCGCTGCACCTTGGAGTGCGGCCCGTGTCCGGGATTCTGCTGCACGGACCGCCAGGCTGTGGGAAGACCACGCTTGCCCAAGCAATTGCCGACGAGACCGGCGTGCCGTTCTACCCAACCTCGGCGACCGAATTAGTGTCTGGTGTCTCCGGTATGCGTCGGTTCTTAATCTGCACCAAGTTTGTGCATTACTAGCTCTTCTTGTGGATAAAGTTTAGTTATCGGGAGTAATTTTGTTCTTGCAGGAGGTTCTGAGGAGAACATCAGAACCCTGTTTAACAAGGCATACAGGACTGCTCCCTCAATTGTATTTATAGACGAGATAGATGCGATTGCGTCGAAGCGGGATGACATGCAGCGAGGAATGGAACGACGGGTGGTTACACAGTTGATGACATGCATGGATGAATTCCAGAACATTCCATCTGATGCCGATGACATGGAGGATGATTCACAATCATACGAGAAGAAGCCTGGCTATGTTATTGTTATTGGAGCTACAAACAGACCTGATGCTGTCGACCAAGCGCTTCGAAGACCAGGAAGGTTTGATCGGGAAATATATCTTGGTGTTCCCGATGAGAATGCCCGGAAACAGATACTGGAGAGGCTCACCCGAAAACTTCGATTGCCCCCGAAAGGCCAGTTTGATTTGTTGAAGATAGCAAAGGCCACGCCAGGATTCGTTGGTGCAGACTTGAAGGCGTTGGTTGATACAGCAGGGAGTGCAGCTATAAAAGGATTTTTTAATGCTAGAAAAGACAAGTTTCTCAAGGAAGGAAACAACCTGGACTACTTGAAGCATCCTTTGGATAAACACGAGGTGCAGCGCCTAAGTATTATTATGGATGACTTTGGGGTAATTAAGCTTTCCATCTTTTACATGTACACCCCTAGCTAGAATTCTTACATTTATCTCATCTAGTTTAAGATTTGTACTATTCAATAATGATCTTTCTCTCTCTCTCTTATTTGACTGTGTGTTGTTGAAGTATATGATGTGTGTTGATTTCATGGTTTCCAAGTTGACGTGGATGGTCATTTATGTTATTTTCTTGTCAAAAGTATGTTGTTCATATTACATTGCTTTTCTTCTTGTGCTGTGTGCTTTTTCATCCTGTTTTCTTCTGTTATTAGCTTTCCGTAGTGGGACCCATTTCTAACATACCTTGTTACTTCAATCGCTAAAGGAAGCCATTAAAGATATAGTTCAACCATCATTGAGAAGAGAAGGATTTTCTTCTGTGCCTGATGTCACATGGGCTTGTGTCGGAGGTCTTGATTCATTAAAGAAGGAATTGAACCGCTCCATCGTTCGATGTATCAAGTACCCTGAATATTATAAGGTGCATCATCTTAACTTTCTTCATTCTGTTATATGGTTTCAATAGTGATTTGGTCCCATAAAAGTTCAGTCCTCTTCACAGTATGGACAGCTAATCGAATCATAAGACATCCATGGCGCTTATTTGAAATATTGTTTTCAAGCAATTTCTTTAACATTCTCTTTATCCTTTATTTGTGTTTTCATGTCCTCTCAAGAAATTTGGAGTAAACATGCAAGCTGGTGTGTTGCTGTTTGGACCTCCGGGCTGTGGGAAAACACTAATAGCAAAAGCAGTTGCACACGACGCAGGGGCTAATTTTATTCATATTAAGGTAGATTGATGCTTAGATTTCCATATTCTCAGTCAGTATACTCCTTCCATTTTCGTGGAAATTGCTTATTTACCGCTGATTATTGCTCATTCAAAAGAGTGTTGCTTGTTTAACTGTCAAAAACGGAATTGATTGCTCACATGCTATCGACTGCTAAGTGGCTGCTAAACTCCGTCGTTTAAATGGTTTTAAATTTATCTTTTCCTTTCTTTCTAAACGAGCATAAAAATATTACTCTGTACCTTATCTGTCACTAGAGAGAATGAACAAAGTGACGGTGCAGTTACCATTTTTTGCCTTTGCGACATCAGCATTGGCTTCTAATGATTCTGGATGAACCTCTTTGCCATTCTGGCATCTATATCCACAGCCCTTGCGAACTGGATATTGTTGTCGCCCATTTCCTTCTCTTGCCCTTGCTATTCTCAAAATACTTCTTTGGACATTGTTGCTGCCCTTTCTTTGCTTGCCCTTGCTACTCTCGACACCACTCTTTTGCAACCATAGAATCGCATCATCCGGTAATAGTGTTGAAGTGTATATGTGGATTGCCTAGCCCTTTCCATCAGTTCGGAATCTTGGTTCGTTCCATTGGCCAGTGCATGAAGCTTGACAAATAGTACCTCTTGCAGCCATGGAATCCCATCCATGGAAGCCGCTGGCAGCCGGATTTTTTTTTTTACAAATCAATTGATCTGGTTATTGTGCTGGTGCTGTTGTGAGTGGACCTTCTGTTCAACTGAGTTGAGGGTAGTTTTGGCATTACCGGGAGAAACTAACAGCTCTATACGATTTAACTGAAATCTTTTAATAGGATAATGGCGATGGTATGTTGGCAACGAATTGAGTTTTACAATGCTAACTACGCAACATTCATTTTTTAATAGCAAGTGAGCTATTGAGGAGTTATTCAGTGGTAAATAAGCAATTTCCTCTTCAGTTCTGTACAGACTGCTCAGATATTTCTTTCTCTGGAACTTTAGGGTCCTGAAGGATTGAACAAGTATGTTGGGGAGAGTGAAGCATATATAAGGAGGACATTCGCCCGTGCACGACTCAACTCCCCGTGCATTTTATTTTTTGACGAGGTAAAATTTCTGTTTAGCTATTTTTGTATTCCCTCCGTTCAGAAATAAATTTGAACTAAAACAGCGTCACTTGTTTCCAAATGGAGGTAGTATACTTTAATCTGTTGATGGGAACTTGGCTCAGTCTCTTAACAAATTTGCATGTTTGGTACATTTGTGCTACTGGAAGTGACCAGCAACTTGTGGGTCTTGGTTGTGAAGGTGCTTTTCTCATCATATGTTTCTCAAGTGTTTATTGACTGATGTGCCAGATAGATGCTTTGACAACAAAAAGAGGTATGGAGGGAGCATGGGTTGTTGAACGTCTCCTAAACCAGGTTTGGACATCTTATGTATCACCTGTATGTTTGGCAAAATACCGAGATTCTTTATTAATTTGTTTGTTCCTTTGCTCAGCGTTATTCTACTTGTTCTGATCGCAGTTACTTATTGAACTTGATGGTGCTGATCAGCGTGAAGGTGTTTATGTTATTGGAGCTACAAATAGGTATTGTCAGCCACCGGGTTGTTCCTTTTTACTTATTTGTCCTTGAAAGGAAGGCGTCAACATGCAGTTTCATGTATGGTGCAGAATTGATGTGATAGATGATGCTCTTCTACGGCCTGGTAGATTGGGGCAGAAGTATTTTGTACCTTTGCCCAGTGCTAATGAGCGGCATTCGATATTAAAAGCCCTAATATGTTCTCAGAGAAAACCTGTATCCTGCACTGTTGATTTGGATGCATTTGCACGTCGTGAGGAGTGCAACAATCTCTCTGGCGCTGACCTAGCATTGCTGGTAATTTCTGTGCCTTTTCATTGAGTTGTCCCGTTAGAAAATTTTCAAAGTGGGCATTCTTTAATTCTTTGTGATGAAGCATGTACTTTAAGAGAACATCAAGGCAACTCACACACATGCTTCCTTCTTAGGTGGACGAAGCAGCCAAGGAAGCTTTGGATGAGAGTTTGGAACTCCTGGAGAATGGGGCATTATCAATAAGTTCACTGTGTTCAGTTGCTTCGATTGAATTATCGCACTTTGAGCAAGCTCTGTCTAAAATAAAGCCGTCGGTGTCAGAACAGGTACATGACATTCTGATAACCATTTATTTTGCTTCACCCTCTTATAGGAGCATGTCTTAACTTTTCTTGCTGTTGGTCATCACAGCAAAGGAAGCACTACGAGGCCTTGTCACAGAAATACTCGGCAATGTAACTGATCCATCACCATGTATCTGGGTGCCTCGGGAACCATCTTGATCTCTAAATGAGGGTTCCATGTATTATCTATATAAATCAGTTAAGAGTAGTACTAGGATGGATGCCTTCAAATTGCGTCATTTTTCATTTCCGAATGCACCTTTGTGCAGCGGGTATGCAAGGATATTACAATTTTCAATGGTCTTAATGTTGAATATGATCATAAAAGGGAGGTCCTTGTGTTGCGTTCCTTTTTTTTACCTTCACAAAGTCCGTTCATTCCACAAAAATGATATTTTTTTTGCATGAAACCAAAACCCTTCTTAAAATAGTCAAATCTTAAAAAACCCTGCTATTTTTCATTTCGAACGAACCTTTGTGCTACATCTATGCATGGATATTTCAATTTTCAACGGTTTTATTGTGGGATGTGATCATATACCAACATTAAGGCATCGGATCCCTTCAGAATTCTGAAGTTAAGCTCCTTATGTTGCATTCCTCTTCTTTTTCTTACCTTCATGAAGTCCGCTAATTCCACAAAAACAAAAATGTTCCATCAAATCGACACCCTTATATCAAAATAATCGAATATTGTGCAAGAAATCCTCCAATAGCTGGTCTTAAATACTCCCTCTGTTCACTTTTATAAGAAGTTTTAGATGGTTCAGACAGCTCCCAAAACAGTTCAAAATAAGATCTAACCTATGACATACTGGTCTTAAATAAGAGGTATTGCTCACGAAGATCTAACCTACGACATACTGGTCTTAAATAAGAGCTATTGCTCACAAAGATGTAACCTACGACATACTCGCTCCGTTCCATAATATAAGGTGTATTGATTTCCGTGCAAGTCAACCGTTTGAATGTTTGACCAAGATTATACAATAAAATAACATCTGCAATACCTAATCGATAAAATATGAAGCTACTTTTTAAGATGGATCGAATGATATAAATTTTGTATTGTGGATATTGATATATTTTGCTAAAAACTTGGTCAAACATGCACTCGTTTGACTTAAAAAAAAATAAAGGGCAGTACTCTGCGCCGGCACACCGGCGCAAGTTTCGGCCGGTCCACCCAGCGCCGTTCGATATAAAAACGCATAATCGTCAGATCTGTCCCGCACCGCATCCCCTTTCGTCATCTTCCCCCACGGGAAAAAGAGGAGAAAAAAGGAAGCGCCGCAGCTCGCGGGATCCCGCACGCTAGCCTGCGCTGCCCTCATTTGGACCACCGCTGCCCCTGCTCGCCGCCGGTGAAGCAAAACATGACCCGCCTTCACCGCCGCCGCGCGAAGCAAAAAAATTACCGGTTCCAGCAAAATCAAAAGACGGTGGTAGAAATTTTTAGGTTGGTTCAGCAAAAATCAAAAAAATACTAGGGGTGGTAGCAAAAACTCCTTATGCTTCCAGCAAGACTCTGGTAGTAGAAAATGGCGTCTCCGGTAGTAGCAAAAATCCAAAACGGTTGCAGAAAAAAAAAGCCGTCGCCGCCGTCGACCAAGACCGTTGTGGATGGAGGGAGGGTAGGCAGAGATGCACGGCGGAGCAGCAACAACTAGTGCTCCATGGCCAGAGGAGGAGTGGAGGGAGAGAGGAGGAATCGAGCTCAAGAGGGCTTCCATGGTGAGAGGGATTTGATGAAGAAAGATAGATGCAGGTGCGACTGAGGATAAGGTAGCGGTGTGTGATGGGGAAAGGTAGCGGTGCGGGGCCAAGTCAGGTGCGTGTCGCGAGTGACCGGCCGAATACTCGGTCGGCGCACCGGGCACAAACATTATCCAAAAATAAATACACCTTATATAAAGAAATGGAGGGAGTACATAATTATCACTCAAGCGGATGAAACCAAGAATTTGAAATACAAAATAGAGATGAATTGTTCTTACAAGAAAAACTGCTAAAGTTTGGTGCTATTTTCAGCAGATTTCCGAAAGCATAGGGCTGGAGAGTGCAGAGACAACCACGAGTGCTGAACAACTAATACCATTTTCTTAATTCAATCATCCTCACGGTAAAGAAAATACCTTGATTGGTTCTAATATACCATAGAGTAATCCAAGTAGTCACTGGTTACAATTGACATCCAGTAAGAACAAGTAATAGAAAATGATTTAGTGTGATTTAAAATAGAGTACGAAATGTGTTTTCGTATCTGAATCTGCCATACACTTAGATGTTGGGTTTCCTCCCATATTTTTCAGCAAAGATGCACCATGGGACTCAGTTGAGCCATACGTTTTAACCCACTCTTGCACTGGTTTGGCTTCTTGTGTGCTTGCACATTGCATGTAACTTACGATATACTCATGTTTTCAGTTTCCTCCCACATCTAAAACACGATAACATGATAGCTCCCACATCTAACTTTGCTCCATTTCTCTAATTTTGCGTGACTGATACAAACGGTCATGCCTCTAATTTGCTGCATTCCTATTCCGAGTTGCTTATTTATCAAGCCTGTAGGGGGAGCTCATCATAATTGTACCGTAGTTGGTCATTACATAGTTGTGGAGAGAAATGCGAATGTGATGACAGGTCATGCATTTAACATTTTTTTGCGAAATAAGTTGATGCATTTAGCAATGATGCTGTGTATACTTTGTCACGAAATTTGTGCCCCCGAGGGTGTACATGTCCATGGTGCAGTGCGGGTACATGTACAAGCAGGACATGGAAGGCGACAAGCCGACAAGGTCCTAAAGTCAGTGCTTGCGACGCTCAAGGGAATTGCTGGCAGTGCTAATGAGCCCGCCATGATGGATTGAGTGTGTAGGAGCCTTGACCAGGAGGACGATTCTGACTCGGCGAGAGGCGGGGAAGCACATGCACGGATGGTTCATGTGCTTGGGCATCAATCACATGCGCAGGTTCCTGCAGAAGAACTTCGGGTCCAGCGTTTCCACTGTCAAGCCAGATCATGATAAGACGATGCCAGTATGAATGTGATACATGATTAAGCTATATTGAATTACCACATTTTAGAACATGTCATCTATGGCCTGGCCCGCCAACTTGGGGCCCCGCAATAGAGAGGGTCATCACCAATCCTTGGCCTTCCTCTGGTGATACTAGCAGGACCAGACGGTCATGACCACCTTCCTTGAGTTGATGACCGAGGACATCCTCACACCCGCCGGACCTAAGCCGCTCCCTGAGTTGGAGCCACTGGTCGCGTCGATCATGTCGTCCAGCCATTTAGCCCCAACAACTTCAAAGCCTTCTTCTTCAATTTGGAGAGCTCGTAGCAGCTACATCACATGTGCCCGATTGTGGGATACGAACATGTCGTGAAGCGTCTTCCACACCGTGGCTGAGGTGGTGAGCTATGTCCTTAATCATCAACCCAAGGAGGGCGATCAGATCATGACCGTCTGGTCCTGCTGGCACCAGTGGAGGAAGTCTTGAGCTTGGCACGCTCTTGGAGGGGTCTTTGGTTCCTTCAACGACGGTCCGTGGCAGCTAGCAGGTAACAACGCGACGATGGAGCAACTCTATAGCCGTACATGTCATCACTCATCAGAGCTGAGGGCTAGGACGGCTTGTGTTTTCCACGAGGAAATTTTCTCTCACTCGGTGCAGCTTGATGCGGTTTCTGATCTACGCGATCGAGACCTGAGGAAATGTGCTGGTATTGTCACGAGGATGCCGGCGGAGGTGGAAACGATGGCACCAGCAGTGAAAGGGAGACGAGATCGGGCTTGGATTACCATATCAGAGATAATGGGTTTGCCGTTGTTTGAATAAATACGAGGCATACCGTCAATCATTCAAAACCTAAGCAATCAAACAAGCACGACACTGAGATTTGTTAATAAGTTTTATCAATATGGCTACATCTTCGAGGCATGACTACGAGCGCTCCTCCCCGTGACACCGTCACAATACCGCACACCGGTCACTCGAGCACCGGCACATGCCGCCGGCTCCCCCTTGCGCGCCTGTGCTCTTATGTTGTCATAGGCTACATCATGTGTCTACCCTCGCTATATATGAGAGACCTAGGATACAAGTGTCCTACTAGGACACGACTACATATCATATGTAAACACAATACAACCACAAGTCCAACTGTAACCTACCTTGTACACAATATTCGACACAACTCCAATAAACTCCACCTTGCCGAATATTCTCCATCACCTTGAATTTGTCCATGCATCAAACTTCCATGTACATTGGACTTGAGCTTATCCCACGAGAACCGCTGCTACTCCAAAGACTCCATATGACTCCTCCTGCAACTTGTAGTCCATTTTTTCTTGACCACAGTCAACACTGGAGCAAAATTAAGTTTCTTGTTACTCTAGTCCATTCTCCCAACTTTCAGAGTATCCGTTCAACGCCATCACACACTGATCACTCACCTGTGTGAAAGTGAACAACTCACATATTGGGTGTCACACATAAGAGTTGCCTGAACTCAACATCACCGCTCATTTCTTGACCGTCTGTCTGAAACTTGAAGAAATTTCACCATTGCATGTAGTCACCCTGAGTCAAATTCGCAATTGTCTCACCACATGTATGACCACCAGAGCCCTGGCCCGTCTCCGTGTCCCGTGTGCACCGCACGCCTCGCCGCTATTACCGCGTTGAGCCTGCGCTGTCCCGGTCGAGTCTCAAGGGTCGCGAACCCACACCACTCAACCCCCACTGCAGAGTACCACCGATCATCACCAACCGATGACGAGTTTTACGTTTTCACCAGACCACTGAGCTCCAGTCCGAACTGCATGTCACTCGCTTTTCCCCCTTACTAAATAGGCTTCGATTCCCTGGATCCTTACACCATAGCCCCTCGATCCAGCTCCACCTTGAACATGACTCCATGGTAGATGATCAGTCCACCCCACGCCCCGTCGTCTTCAAGCTCTCATGTGCACCGTCTTGAATCAACCTTGCGCCATAGCCTTGTCGAAGCCACACAAGCACTCAGGCCTGTGCCATGTGTTTTCACGTCCCAGAAGTCGGCCATCATCAGCACCACGCTCCTATGTCGTCATCATCGAAATCACCACCGTTTTCTGTACCAACCGACTCACGTCGATCCATCAGACTGACAAGTCTGACCCAGCCGAACATATCCAGCTACATGACATGCTCCAAACTCCTCAAGCCGTCACCGTATCCAACGCCGTCCATACACAAAAGTGTACCTGCAAAGAAAACCAAAGCAAAATCCCTCACAGCCTTCCCGTGTGAACAACACACGTATATAGCTCCTGGATTTATCTTCTTTCTTTCTTCTTGATAGCATCCCGGTCTCGACTAGTCTTTGTGCCAATTTTTTCCCAAACAAATCTCCGTCACGTATGTAACAACAGCATCTCTCCGGAGCACAACACAGCCACTCACTCCTGCACATCGCACCACAGTAGCACCACCTAGGCCATCGGCTGCCTGGCCTGCCTCTCCTGGGCCGCCTCCAACAGCCTCGCACCAGTGGGCTTCGTCCGGCGCGCATCGCCTGCTGCTAGGCCTCAGCCTTGAGCCGAAGCACCACACAGCTCGCTCAGCGCCAGCCACGCGCCCGTTATGCCGCCGCCGCTATTTGTGATTCCTACTGCCGCACGGGTCTTGCTTCGACGCGCTTCTGATCCGTCTTCTTCAATTCGCTGGTGACATTAGCAACTGCCCTGATCGAACGCGCAAGTACCGCGTGACAACGATCCGCTCCATCGCAATGGTTCTGCACCGCGATCCAATTCAACGATCTTCTTGCAAAGCGCTCCTCTAGATCAACAATCCGCAGCCACCGAGCAACCTAGCTCTGATACCATTTATTTGAATAAATTCGAGACATATCGTCGATCATCCGAGGACCAAACAATCAAACAAGCACGACACCGAGATTTGTTAACGAGGTTCATCAATATGGCTACATCTCCGGGGCATGACTACGTGCGCTCTTCCCCGTGACACCGTCACAATACCGCACACCGGTCACCCGGGCACCGGCACATGCCGCCGGCTCCCCCTTGCGCGCATGTGCTATTATGTTGGCATAGGCTACATCGTGTGTCTACCCCCGCTATATATAAGAGGCCTAGGATACAAGTGTCCTACTAGGACACGACTACATGTCCTATGTAAACACAATACAACTACAATATTCGACACAACTCCAACAGCCGTGATCCATTAGCCCCAACGACTTTCATTTACTACAATAGTATATACGTGACTGCCAAGATTATACAAGGATTACGCCAAATCAATCTACGGTCGCGTAGGTAATCAACACATTACAACAGAAGAATCAATTAGCCATAACTACCTGATACGAGTACACATGTAAAAACCAGCTATGGACAATCGGGCACCAGTGAATTTGACGGATGGTCTACTATGAGTGAAATACGTTATCACCGACGAACAGGAAATGAGGACCGGCAGTGGTGACCGAGCTGCCGGCAACGGGAAGGAGATGATCGATGCTCATCAGTGTTGACAGCGCTACGAATGACGAAATCCATCGGTGATCATCCAACTCAACATTGATGGTTGAGGATTAGTGATCGTCTGTTGGGGTAATCTGAACATGTATAGCACTCCCTCCGTAAAGAAATATAAGAGTGTTTCACTATAGTTATTTAGAAACGCTCTTATATTTCTTTCTAGAGGGAGTACAATACTAGTTAGTTGGTTATGGTAGGTCTCGTGCCCTAGACTCCTAGTAGAGTATGAAAGTTCATGACTTGATCGGTTTACTTTCTGCACATATTGTGGTTGTATGCATTGCCATGATGCAGAGGTCTGGGGCTACCCTCCCTTTCACCAGGAAAAAAACACACACATTGTAGCATCCGAGTCGGGCTGTGTGCCATACTGTGCTTTCAGTCCGAGTCTAATTGTAAGAGTCTTGGTCGTGGGTTACATAAGCAATTGTAAACCACCGGAAAAACACAAAGAGATGATTCCAGCAATATATAATGGTACGCATTTACAGAAGCTTTACTTTTCCTAATTATTCATCATCTCATCTCAGCACCTCTGTACGTATATAAATTATTCACGCCATTTGATAACTAACTAAGGTACACATGACTTCCTGCAAATAAGAGACGCTGGTTACAGTTGCTCCTAATATATAGAAGAGTAACCCAAGTAGTCCCCTGGTTACAATTGCCATCCAGTACGTCGTACTTCTGTTTGGAATGGAGTACATAGTGTGTTTTCATAATACAATTGAATCTGCCACACACAACGAATGCTGCATATCTGAATCTGCATAGAGCTAATTAACACGTCTGGAAGGCCAAACTCCTTGCCGGCCTCCAAAATCTCGCCAATAACCTTTCGGCACCATCTTCAAGAGCTCCTTGGAGGTTGATGCCGGGGCCGGAGAGCGACTGAGATGTCGTCCCGTAGCTCGTTGTTGCAAGGGCGCTTCTCGGTGGCAAGATGTACTTGTCCGGCAGGGACTTTGGCGAGGGCTTCCTCCCACATTTATCGCAAATAAGTGCTATTGCACTCAAACGATGGTAGGGACAAGGCTCACCAAGAAAACCAGCATAGAAATCAATCTCCTGCTCTTGCTTTGGGACTGCTGATAGTTGAGCCATACATTTATCCCGCTCTTTCACTGGGTTGGTTTCTTGTGTGCTCAATCGTTGTATGTAACTTGTGATATACCAGTGTTTTCAGTTTCCTCCCACATCTCAAACATGAGAACATGATAGCTCACACAACTCGAACATGACACAGATGGAGAGGTCTTTAATTTTGCGGCATTCCTATTCGAAGCTGCTTATATAGAGCTCATCATGGTTGTACTGAATTGGTCATCACATAGTTGTGGAGCGAAATGCAAATGTGATTGTAACGGGTCATGCATTTAGCAATGAGGTTGTATACTGCTTCACAACCGAGCTAATCAAGTTCAGTTTTACTGGTTATGCAACTATCATGGCAATTACGCTAGCAAAGTGAACTTGTATAACAGTCTAATCATTTCTTGTTTCTTTCACACGAAGTAAAAATAAATTTTCCTACGCTCCTCTTGTTACGCCAATTCTTTAAGATTTCAAACAAAATGAGCCTATTTGATTTTTCTCCCCATGCGCAAATGATATGTGGATTTAATGGCAAATATAGATCATGAGGAGGGGAAAAAAGAGGCAATGCAAGTTGGAATGCAACATAAGATTAAGATAGACCGACACTGTTAATACATTTTTAAGTTGGAATGCAAGTTGGAATGCAACATAAGTATACTTTTGGTCCCTTTACTCTTTGGGAAGTCTAGATTTGGTCCTTCATTTTTAAAACGAAGAGTAAAATAGTATAAAACTATCACTTTTCGGGTTATGGTTTCAAAGACCTGCCAGTTTTTAAACTGTGACTGATACCTACCAAATTAGTGGTTGACTATTTCAAAAAGAACCCAAATTACTGGTTTGTTAAATTTTAACCCGTTTCCTGAAAGGTCAGGCCCGCACTTAGTAAACCGTTTGTTTGATCGTTAAGTTACACGTGAGGCCGACATGTCAGCTCTCTCTTCCTCACATGTGAGCCCTCTCCTTCTTCCTGGTTCCAAGGGTGCCGCCATCTCGCGGGTCACCACCGCACACCTACCGGCCAGCAACCGCCGATGACTCACCACCTCCTTTGCGTCCAACAACGACAGCCCCGCCAGCCGCTCGTCCATCGCGCTTCTCCAACTCGGACGACCACCACATTAGTAACAGAAGAGGGCAGCCACACTAGTACCGAAGGGTGCTATTAAGCCTCCCCCCCAAAACCCCGATAGCACACAATTGGCAAAAACCGTGTACGGTGTACTACATCACATACGGTTCAAAAACAAACTGTGTGTGATGTCAAAAGATCACAGGTACATCACATGTGCCCGATTCAGGGATATGAACATGTCGTGGAGCGTCTTCCACACCATAGCTAAGGTGGTGAGCAATGTCATCTCGCCGAGGATGTCCTCGATCATCAACCCAAGGAGGGCGATCAAATCATGACCGTCTGGTCCTGCTGGTACCCGTGGAGGAAGTCTGAGCTTCCCACGCTCTTGGCGGCGTCTTTGATGCCTTCAACGATGGTCTGTGGCAGCTGGCAGGAAATGGTGCGACGATGGAGCATCTCTATAGCCATAGATGCCATTAGAGCAGAGGGCTGGGACGGCTTGTGTTTTCCATGAGGAAATTTTCTGTTGGGCTGCTAGTTGAGCCGCTAGCTGAGCCGCCCGCTCGTCCTCCTGACGTATCCGATCCTGAACCGGGTTATACCCGCCGGGCTGGTTCCGGCGCTGAGCGTTACTTGACAAGGCCTCTGACTCCATGTGTCTACTGTAACTCGGGCTCCGATTTTGACGAGGCGGAGCTAACCAGGGCGGAGGAGTCGAGTGAATCCTATCCCGGCTGTAGGAGTAGGTTTCTTGCTGAGTCAGGGCTGTTTGGACAAGCTCTCTGATCTTCCGGGTTTCCACCGCTGTCGGATCATCCTCATCTACCGGGAGAGCCGCCAAACGTGCTGAAGCTGCGATTAAGTTCTCCATGGGGTTGGAGAAGTGACCCTGTGGTATTGGTATATAATTGGGTGGTGCCATATTGCCGTGAGGAGGTGCCATCCCCTGAGGCTGGACTGGACCTCCCGCTCCGGATGTATTAAGCTGATTCGCACCTGGCGGGTTACTTGGGCCGGCCCCGGGTGTAGCAAAGAGATTCCGAGGATCATAATTCTGAGGTAAATGGGACTGAGTTTTCTGATGTCTCCTCCTCATTACCTCATTAGATGCGTTTAAGCTCAACGTGAGCTGCAAGGCCTCTGCCTGGAGTTGCTACGCTCGTACGTCCAAAGCCGCCCGCTCTGCTGCTAATCTAGCGTCCTCAGCTGCTAAGGTTTCCTTGACCCAGGCAATCTCGTCGCGAACCTGTGCCACCTCTGCCTCATGCTCAGATTGGTTCGCAGGGATGACTGTAACAGTTAACAAAGTCGTAAGCTTATCCATGAGATCCATCAGCACCTGAGCCGGTGAGCGCACGGGGCCTCCTGCCCCGGCTGCTCCTAACCCGGACGTTATCGCCGCTGAGGCCGTAGAGTTTTGGCCGGGTTGAGTACCAGCCATGAAGACTCCTGCCCACTTTGGCGATTCTGAAAGGTCCATAATAGTGCTGCCATCGGAACATCCCCCAAGCACACCATCTTGAACTTGTACAGCGAATCTGTTGAGCCGGCGGATGAATCACCGTCAGAGAGGACGGCCGGCTCACCATCACCTTCAGATCCTTCAGTAAGTTCACCTCCATGGATGCAACCCACAAAGGCACGCTTTACGATGGGTTGAGCTCGAGCGGGTTTCGCACGCTGAGCCGTCTCGACGAGGTCGGTGCAGTCGTCCGGTTCAGGGCCTGGCCCACCAATCCGGCCGATGAAGACGTGAATTCCGCCAAAGGGGACCCGGTAGCCGTATTTAATTGAGCCGGCGTCGGGGCCCCAGCCTTCGTCGTCGATGTAGATCTTGCCGCGACGACTCTTGGTCATCCGGCCAACCGCGTATCCCTTGAGCCCTTCGAAGCTGCCCTTCAAAAACTCAAATCCACCGTGCGCTGGCCCCACGGTGGGTGCCAACTGTCGTGGAATTGTCATGGCAGATGTCCTCTTGCAAGGACTTGATCGTGGAGTCATCGCAACTAGGAAGTTTAAAGGGGTTAATCGGGACAAAGGACACGCAAGGTTTATACTAGTTCAGCCCCTTAAGGTGAAGGAAGGCCTACGTCTAGTTGGGTTGGAATTGCTTGAGGTTTCGATGACCAGGGAGCGAGATACGCTATGCCCGGTTCTCGATCTCTTGTTTCTTGTCCCTAAGCCGCCAGCGGGTCGATCCCTTATATACACGGGTTGACGCCCTATGGCTTACAGAGTCCCGGCCGGCTCATAATCAGCGTCTGGCTCGGTGACTAGTTATTTCTACCTTACAGTACAAGTCGTGCCCTCATGGCGGTTTATCACCATGGGCCATAAAGCGTTTGTGGGCCACTAGACCCTTTACTGAACCGCCATCTTCACGTCTTGGTCTTGGGCTTCAGATGGGCTTCTCTTCGCGTAACCTGGCCCCTCCTGGTCGGCTTACATAAATAGTTATATCCCCAACAGTTGGGCTATGAAGATACAAGATTGAAGACTTCGTCTCGTGTCCAAATGGGACTCTCCTTGGCGTGGAAGGCAAGCTAGGCAATATGGATATGTAGATCTCCTCCCTTGTAACCGACTCTGTGTAACCCTAGCCCCCTCCGGTGTCTATATAAACCGGAGGGTTTAGTCCGTAGGACAACAGACAATCATACCATAGGCTAGCTTCTAGGGTTTAGCCTCTACGATCTCGTGGTAGATCAACTCTTGTAATACTCATATCATCAAGAACAATCAAGCAGGACGTAGGGTATTACCTCCTTCAAGAGGGCCCGAACCTGGGTAAACATCGTGTCCCTTGTCTCCTGTTACCATCCGCCTTAGACGCACAGTTCGGGACCCCCTACCCAAGATCCGACGGTTTTGACACCGACATTGGTGCTTTCATTGAGAGTTTCACTGTGTCGTCACCATAAGGCTTGATGGCTCCTTCGATCATCGGTAGCGATGTGGTCCAGGGTGAGGTTTTCCTCCCCGGATAGATCTTTGTATTAGGCGGCTTTGCACTGCGGGCCAATTCGCTTGGCCATCTGGAGCAGATCGAGAGCTACGCCCCTGGCCATCAGGTCAGATTCGGAAATTTAAACTACACTGCCAACGTCCGCGGAGACTTGATCTTCGACGGATTCGAGCCCGTGTAAGGTGCGCCGCACAGTCACGACGAGCACGCCGTAACTCTGCCGTCGGATAATGTTCGGGAGATCGCATCTGCAACTACTCTGGCCTTCAATCCGAAGCAAATTGCGCCATCCAAGGACGGAGGGATAGACCCTGCCATGGAGGCCACACTCTCAGTGGCGATGGAGCCGGATACTGACTTCACCCCTTACGAGAGTCGTGTCGCCGAACCACTGGATTCATCTCCGGCCACGGATTCCGAGCCGCCTGCATCCGTGCCCATCAAATCCGATTGGGCGCCAATCATGGAGTTCACCTCCGTGGATATCTTTCAGCACTCGCCTTTCAGTGATGTGCTAAATTCGTTAAAGTATCTCTCCTTGTCAGGAGAACCTTGGCCGAACTATGTCCGGCTAGAATGGGATACGGACGACGAAGAAATTCGCTGCCCGCCCACCACCCACTTAGTAGCCACTGTCGACGACTTAACCGACATACTCAACTTCGACTTCGAAGACATCGACGGCATGGACGACGATGCCGGAGACGAATAGGATCCAGCGCCCACAGGGCGCCGGACAGCCACTTCATCACATGACATATATATGGTGGACACCCCTAAAGAAGGCAATGGCGACGAGACAACGGAGGATGACCCCTCCAAGAAGCAACCCAAGCGCCAACGCCAGCGGCGCCGCTCTAAGCCCCGCCACAGCAAAAGTAGTGATATTGGCACAGGAGATAATAACACTCCGGATAGTGCCAAAGACAACCACAATCCCCTCCGGCATGATGTAGAGCCGAAGGATGAACAAGCCAGCCCTCCAGAGCAGGCAGCAGATGGAGAACCAGAGGAGGACAATTACATGCCTCTCTCCGAAGACGAGGTGAGCCTCGGCGATGAAGAATTTATCGTGCCTGAGGACCCCATCGAACAGGAGCGCTTCAAGCGCCGGCTTATGGCCACATCAAATAGCCTAAAGAAAAAGCAACAACAGCTTCAAGCTGATCAAGACTTGCTAGCAGACAGACGGACCGAAGTCCTTGCGGCTGAGGAATACGAACTCGAGCGCCCCTCCAAGAGTTACCCAAAACGCAGGTTGCTACCTCACCTCGAGGAGGAAGCATTGAAACCTCATGCACCAGTGTACGATGCGGCTGACCCGCCACTACGTGGCCGAGCCAAAGAGGCGTTTCAGCCTGAAGTTCGGCCTGTACCCCGCCACCACTCAATCAAAAATACCAAGGCCTGGGGCAACACACGGGACCTGCGAGACGTATGGGACAGCAGGGCAAAACTCGCAAGGTCAATATATGGGTCACGAGCGCGTGCGCCAACGCGGGACGATGATCGTCGCGCCGGATACACCAAAAGTAAATCCGACCGGGCCAAATACAACAGACAAGACTCATATGAACTGCGTCGTGATATAGCCCAGCACAGAGGCACCGCACACCCCCTATGCTTCACGGATGAAGTTATGGATCACGAATTCCCGGAGGGTTTCAAACCCGTAAATATCGATTCATATGATGGTACAACAGATCCCGCTGTATGGATTGAGGGTTTCCTCCTTCACATCCACATGGCTCGGGGTGATGATCTACATGCCATCAAGTACCTCCCACTAAAACTCAAAGGACCAGCTCGGCATTGGCTAAATAGCTTGCCAGCAGACTCCATCGGCAGTTGGGAGGATCTGGAAGACGCATTCCTTGACAACTTCCAGGGCACTTATGTGCGATGATGACTTGAGCCATATAACTCAGCACCCCGGGGAATCGGCCAGGCAATTCTGGACACGATTCCTAACTAAGAAAAACCAAATTGTCGACTGTCCGGATGCAGAGGCCTTAGCGGCATTCAAGCATAACATCCGCGACGAGTGGCTTGCCTGACACCTCGGCCAGGAGAAGCCGAAATCTATGGCAGCCCTCATGACACTCATGACCCGCTTTTGTGCGGGCGAGGATAGCTGGCTGGCTCGCAGCAATAACACATCCAGGAATCCGGGCACTCCGGATAACAAAGATGCCAACGGCAAATCACAACGCAACAAACACAAGCGCCGCAAATATGGTGATAAAACCAATAATACGGCAGTTAATGCCGGGTTTAGGGTCTCAAAGCCCGGTCAGCGGAAAGGGCCCCACAAAAATATAAATCTGGGTCCATCCAGTATGGACCGCATACTCGCTTGCCAATGCAAAATTCATGGCACCCTAGAAACGCCAGCCACCCATACCAACAGAGAATGTTGGATCTTCAAACAAGCCGGCAAGGCAGGCGCCAAACACGAAGAGGGGTCTCAAAGCGACGATAGCAACGAAGAGCCCATTTTCCGAACACAGGAGGGCAAAAGAAATCCCCCCCCCCCCATACTCAATCGGTGAATGTGGTAAATACCACCTAACCGGCCCACTTGATATAAGCTAGGGCCGGTCACCTTCAACCGCACGGATCGTCCGGTTAAAGCCAATTGGGGCAATCCAGCCGCACTAATCCTTGACCCAATAGTAGACGGGTTCCACCTCACTCGAGTCCTTATGGACGGAGGTAGGAGTTTAAACCTGCTTTACCAGGATACAGTGCGCAAGATGGGCATCGATCAGTCAACGATCAAGGCCACTAAAGCCACTTTTAGAGACATCATACCAGATATGCAGTAACTATCAAGCACTGCTCGGGCGAACCGCTTTCGCTCGATTCAACGCGGTACCACATGGTGCCTACCGTAAGCTCACAATGCCTGGTCCACGCGGCGTCATCAAGGTTCATGGCAAGGCTAGATTTTCTTTCGACGCCAACAAATACATCACTGCCTTAACAGCAGGAACACCTCGCAGCCGAACCTCGAGTCAACACCTAGGCTCCTGGACACCGTCAAGGGGTCCGAACTACTTCGCGGAAGGACACTCTGGCTCGTCCAGGGTTCAATTAAACACTCCGGCGAAGGCCACGACAGGCCGAATTCAGCGGCTCAACCGCCCTCCGGCACGCAAACATTTCTTATATTTCCTTCGCAGGTCCACCTTCGCACCGACCAGGACGGACTCCACAGAGGCAGCTCGAACGCGCCTGGGGATCCTTAGACATTTCCCGCAGCGACCGTCCGGGCACAATACGAACCCGCACTCAACCTTTTCCCCTGGTCACAGCAGGTTCTGCTATCACAACTCCTTTTTTTTATTATTTATCACATTACTTGTACCATACGCATCGGCGTATTATTTATACAACATGTGGATTCATATGATGTTTACCTGCTGGTTATTTCTTATCGAAATCATTTCATCAAATGGCATCCATACACAGCGGTATGCCCTATATATGCCAGGGGCTTCGTCTACCCCGTAACACGGCAATAAAAGTTCGAACACCTTCACAGAAGTTCGGCACCCCGAACTTATAGCATTATATGCATTAGCTCCGAATCATGTCTTGGGTCAATAGTTGGGTTTGCCCGGCTCCTATGTTTTGGTACCTTACGTTCCGCTATATCGGCTAAGGTAGCACTGGGAGAACTACTGTGATTGTGTCCCGGTTCTTCCGGATGAGCACCTCAATAGAGAAAGCCGAAAACTGACTGCCATGATATGGTGAGAGTTGGTCAGCTGTTCGAGCGGTCACAAAATCTTTAAGGATTTCTCCCGCACAATGCCATAACCAATGCAGCATGCGACAGATCGGCTTTTTTCCCCGATCAGGCGCTTATAGAGCCCCTAGTACGGTCTTCCGAACACAAGGGGATGCGCCGACCATACTAAAGCTCCTCTGGCTAAGTGAGAGTGATAAAGCCCTATAGTCCGATTGCCTGGTTCGTTGTGCTGAGCACCTCCCTTGGAGGACCCAAAACTGGGATAAAGAGTGCTCAGGTTTATCCCGAACACCCCCATACTCCTTACGTGGGGGCAGAAGCCGACGACTGGCCAACTCTCAACCTTAATATACAAACGGCCGCACAGGAGGGTAAACTTTTATATAACAGTCGACATATCAACGACCTTGTTTAAACATTACAACGGACAATATGATCCGCATTCAGGGAAATACAATGTCCTTGGTACATAGCTCTGCCACAAGGTAGGATCCTTTCAGGACACTCTTATAATATGATTCGGGCTTGCGGTGCTCCTTCCCCTCCGGCGGTCCTTCGGTCACCAGCTTTTCGGCATCCATCTTCCCCCAGTGCACCTTTGCAAGGGCGAAGGCCATTCACGCTTCTTCTATACAGACCGACCACTTGATGACGTCAAGTCGAGGGCAAGCGCTTATAAGCCGCCTTACGAGCCCAAAGTAGCTGCTTGGAATCGGTTCGGCAGGCCATAGCCGGATAACCACATCTTTCATGGCTAGTTCCGCCACCTTATGCAGTTCGATCAGCTGTTTCAGTTGATCGGGAAAAGGCACCGGATAATTCGGTGCCAAATACTGAGACCAAATAAGCTTGTCGGCGGTGTTCCTTCCTTCGGCCCGGTAGAAGTGAGCGACATCTGATATACTGTGCGGCAGCTCGGCAAATACACCTGAGAAGTCCAGATTCGCAATCAGTAACATAGTTTTCCCTTCAAATATTTTCTTTACATGGGAAAAACTTACCTGCCGCGATCTGCCTCGCCTCTTGGATCCCCTGCAACGTGCTTTGGGTTTCCCCCTAGGCGTCGCTCGTGGCTTGGCGCGTCTTGGTGAGTTCGGACTCTTTCTCCATTAAACTCTGCTCCAAGGCCTCGCATTTACTTACGGCCTCTTGCAACTCTTGCTCAGCTTTAATAACTCTGGCTTCGTGTTTCTCACGAAGAGTCCGCTCCGTGGCCGCCTTTTTCTCGGCCTCGGCAATGGCCCTTTTGAGGGCCTCGACTTCGGTCATAACTCCTAGCACAAATTATGCGGATTATTTCATACCGAACATTTATCTCACAATAAATACACATAATACTGGTGCATACCTTGCTTATCCCTCAACTGCATTTGCAATTGGCCAATTTTTTCTTTGGCCCGCTCCAGACTTTGATTCAGTCCGGCGATCTCCGCAGTATGAGAGGCGGGAGCTGCTACAGGTATCTGCTCGAAACAGGAGAGAAATCAATGTCATTTAGTAAGTCTTCCTGAGATCATGAATTCGATCCCCTGTCCGGTTCTTTCTTTCACCGAACAGTGTATCAGGGGCTACTATCTATACTATGACACTCTTTGATAACTCATATAACATACCTCAAAGCCTTTTATAAGGCTGATACAGGCTTCGTTCAGTCCATTCTCGGTCGACTGAATTTTCTTAATCACCGCGCCCATCAGGGCATGGTGTTCATCAACAATGGAGGCATCTCGTAGCGCCACCAGCAAAGCATCCGACACTTCTGGATGGACAGAGGTCGCCGGCGGAATCTATTTCCCCATGTCTCCGGCCCCTGCGGTTCGACCTCCAGGCGCCGCCTTCACGGTTTTTTCCTTTTATCCTTGGGCGGGGTCCTGTCGAGACGAGGCATCGGTGTTTGGCACCTGTTTGGAGGAAGGGTCCTTCGGGGGCGTCCTGCTCTCCACAGCATTTGAGCTCAGCAAGTCCTCTGATGAGGATTGTTCGGTACGGGACCTCGCCGGACTACAAGAAATATACGGCTTAGGTTAAAATACTAAGCCACGATGAGTTCGGACGCTCAAACGTATTCGGATACTCATGAGTTCACCAGGGGCTGGGCCCTGGGATCCCATGTTGTGCCGCTGTCGGCGGCGGCAGGAGACTCCTCTTGACGAGGAATCTTTCCTCTTTTGGGTAGTTCGGCCTCCAAGGATGCGGAGGCCGTCCTCTTCCTTCTTCCCTCTGCAAGGGATTCATCTCCCTCCTCCTTTTTGTCCTCTTCGAAGGCGGAATGGGCTTCAGAGCCTTCGGGTATTGTGCCCGAAGTGTCGCAACGACGAAGGTCGCCCCAGGTCTTTTTAGCCCCCTTCTTGGTCGTCTTCTTCGGCACCTTGTAAGGCGCCGGGACCAGCATCTTCGTCAGAAGTGGGATGGTCGGGTCTTCGGGCAGCTGGGCCGGACAATGGATCCGCTCCGCCTTCTTCATCCAGCTCTGGGAAAGTTGAATAAACACGCGTCAAGCGCGTCCATTGGGTCATGCCGATGGAAAAGTTTGATAAACTCACCGAACTTGCAGGGCGGGACAGTTGGTACCCGCGGTGTTCGGCGGAGTCCGGCCATGTTTTGCTAGACTTAAAAAGCACCTTCCAAATATCCTCATGCGACGATCCGAAGAGCCTTCACAAGGTTTGGTGCCTGGCTGGATCAAACTCCCATAGATTGCGAGTCCGGTGTTGTCAAGGCAGTATCCGGCGGACTAACATCACCTGGACTACGTCGACGAGTTCAATGTTCTTACCCCCCATATCCTTAGCGTGCGCCTGGAGCACCGACAGTTCGTCGAACAAGGACCAATCCAGTCCTTTCTTGACCCAGGACGTAAGCTGCAGAGGGACGCCAGATCGAAACTCGGGAGAAGCGGCCCGCTCCTTGCCGCTCGGCTCAGTGATGTAAAACCACTGTTGTTGCCACTCCTTGACAGAATCATTAAAGGTTCTTGTTGGCCATATGACGTTGGGCATCTTGCTCACCATAGCGCCCCCACACTCGGCGTGCTCGCTGCCCACCACCTTGGGCTTCACATTAAAGACCTTCAGCCATAGACCGAAGTGTGGCGAAACGCGGAGAAAAGCCTCGCACACGACAATGAATGTCGAGATGTTGAGGAAGGAATTAGGGGACAGATCGTGAAGATCGACCCCATAATAGTACATGATACCACGAACGAATGGGTGAAGGGGAAATCCAAGCCCGTGGACAAAGTGAGGGAGGAATACAACCCTCTCGTGGGGTTCTCGAGTGGGGACGATCTGTCCCGCCGTCGGGAGACGGTGGCCGATTTTCTTGGCCAGATACCCGGCCTCCCGAAGCTTTTTGATATCCTTCTCTCGGACAGTAGAGGCCATCCATTTGCCTCCTTCTCCGGATCCAGACATCTTTGGAAGACCTCTTGTCGGTATAGGAGGTGAACGCTCGCGCGTTGGAGCCTAAGCAGAATGGAATGAGTTGGGAAGAAGGTATGGGTGAAGAGGGTGAATTCTTGTCCCTTTATAAGGGCGGAAGAGGCGATGCGCCCCCCCTCGCTTGGTAAAACCTCTTATTCCCCAAGCACCGTAAGTAATGGCACAGTTGGGTTACCCGCGTCCGTATTGATGAGAACCCTGTAATAAGGGGAACATGATCTCTGCTTTGACAGAACGTGTCAAGAAAAGCGCCCCATGTTATGTGCGGTGCTGGTTGAGAAAAACGGTTCGAATAATGACCGGGCCATGACGTAACGTCGTGCTATCTAAACACATCAGTAGATTAGATTTGTGGAAATATTATTCTCTCTACGGTGGTATCTGGAAATTATTTTGCAGAACCGGACACTATTCTGGTGTTCAAAATCTTCTATGGAGTATTCGGAGGAAGAACCCGCCTTGCAATGCCGAAGACAATACTGCGCACCAGACTCATCGTCATTGAAGCTTGGTTCAGGGGCTACTGAGGGAGTCCTGGATTAGGGGGTCTCCGGATAGCCGAACTATATCCTTTGTCCGAACTGTTGGGCTATGAAGATATAAGATTGAAGACTTCGTCCCGTGTCCGGATGGGACTCTCCTTGGCGTGGAAGGCAAGGTAGGCAATACGGATATGTAGATCTCCTCCCTTGTAACCGACTCTATGTAACCCTAGCCCCCTCCGGTGTCTATATAAACCAGAGGGTTTAGTCCGTAGGACAACAGACAATCATACCATAGGCTAGCTTCTAGGGTTTAGCCTCTACGATCTCGTGGTAGATCAACTCTTATAATACTCATATCATCAAGAACAATCAAGCAGGACGTAGGGTATTACCTCCTTCAAGAGGGCTCGAACCTGGGTAAACATCGTGTCCCTTGTCTCCTGTTACCATCCGCCTTAGACGCACAGTTCGGGACCACCTACCCGAGATCCCCCGGTTTTGACACCGACAACTATGAACAAGGGGACTAAAAAAATAAGGCAGAAAAACTAAGGATATGAATTGGACAAACATTTTAGCCACTAGCATAAATCATCAGACAGTTTTAGTTCCTTTTATCACAAACATAAACTTTACTACATGAATGTTCTCAACTCTACTTCAGGAATACACAAACTTCACTGATGCTTGTGTTATAAAAACAGGACAACAAGAACAGGTGAAACTTTGATGATTGCTTATGCATCTTCTATTTTGAAATGTTATAAGCATGACCATTTGTAAAACTCGGCAGCTTCCAGCTTGTGTTATACACAAATTTCTACTATGCATTCAAAGTTGTTGATGAGGACATCAACAAGGTGTTGTGCATATTCTCGGCCGATGGCTACTCGAGAAAAATGTATGAGTTGTATGGTGATTGTTTGAGTTTTGGAACGACATACAAGATGAACTGTCACAATATGCCATTTCCACCATTTGCTGGCATCGCTCTGACACGGTCCCCTCTCTCGACGTCGCCCCCTATGACAAAACAAAGGTCTTAGTTGCAACCAAGTTAGGAGACATGCAGTTGTGTGCCTAGTGTGGGACATGCAACTGGCCCCATCTTCTCTCGAAGACACCCCCTCCGACAAAAAACAAAGGTCCCCGAGTTGCGTCCAAATTCGAAGACATGCAATTGTGTGCCTGTTGTGGGACATGCAACTGGCCCCATCTCTCTCAACGCCGCCCCTTTCGACAAAAGCAAAGGGCCCTCCAATTGCGACCAAGTTAGAAGACATGCAATTATGTGCCTAGTGTGGGACATGCAACTGGCCTCCTCCGACAAAATAAAGGCCCCCTCTCTATCGACACTGCCCCCTCTGACAAAACAAAGGTCCCAAGTTGTGACCAAGTTAGAAGACATGCGATTGCATGTCCTACTGTGGGACATGCAACTGGCCCCTCTCCTCGTACAAAAAAATGGAAGTCAAGTTGCGACCAAGTTATAAGACATGCAATTGCGACCATGCTGAAATTACAAGACATGCAATTGTGTGCCTAGTGTGGGACATGCAACTGACCCCATCTCTCTCGATGCCGCTCCCTCCAACAAAATAAAGGCCCCCAGTTGCGACCAAGTTAGAAGACATGCAGTTGCGTTCCTAGTGTGCGACATGCAACTGGCCCCCTCTCTCTCTCAACGCCGCCTCCTCCGACAAAACAAAGGTCCCCAGTTGCGACCAAGTTAGAAGACATGCGGTTGTGTGTCCTATTGTGGGACATGCAACTGGCCCCTTTCCCTGTACAAAATAAATGAAAGCCGAGTTGCGACAAAGTTATAATACGTACAACTAGCCCCCCCTCTCTCGATGCCACCCCCTCCGACAAATTTTTTTCCCTGGTTGCGACCAAGTTAGAAGACATGCAGTTGCGTGCCTGTTGTTGGACAAGCAATTGGTGCCTCTCCATATACAAAAAAAATGGAAGTCGAGTTGCAACCAAGTTACAAGACATGCAGTTGCGATCATGCTGGAAGACATGCAATTGTGCGCCTAGTGTGGGGCGTGCAACTGGCCCCCTCTCTCTCGACACCGCCTCCTCCGAGAAAAAAAAGGTCCCCCGTTGCGACCAAGTTAGAAGAGATGCACTTGTGTGCCTATGTGGGACATGCAACTGGCCCCCTCTCTCTCAACGCCGCCCCTCCGACAAAAACAAAGGCCCCCAGTTGTGACCAAGTTAGAAGACATGCAGTTGAGTGCCTTTTGTGGGACATGCAACTGGGCCCATTTCTGTCGACATCGTTCCCTCTGACAAAAATAAAGGTCCCCCAGTTGCGACCAAGTTAGAAGATATGATTTTTCGTGTCCTAGTATGGGACATGCAACTGGCCCCTCTCCTCATGCAGCAGAAAATGAAACTCGAGTTGCGACCAAGTCATAAGACATGCAATTACGACCATGTTGGGAAAATACATGCAATCAAAGGTCCCTAGTTGCGATCAAGTTAGAAGACATGCAGTTGCGTGCCTATTGTGGGACATGCAACTGGCCCCTCTACCAGTACAACAAAAATAAAGAATCGAGTTGCAACCAGCTTATAAGACATGCAGTTGCGACCATGCTGGAAGACATGCAGTTGCGTGCCTAAAGTTGAGCATGCAACTAGGCCCCTCTCTCCCGATGCCGCCCCCTCCGACAAAAACAAAGACTCCCACAATTACGACCAAGTTAGAAGACATGCAATTGCAATTCTATGCTTCAATCTTGTACTCTGAACTTAATCTGAATCAAAAAGATCCCCTCATATCTACTAAATCATGCACACAAACATTTCAATCAAGAAAAAAACTTGGACAAAAAATATCCCCTCAGATTCTATGCTTCAATCTAGTAATCATTCTCTTATATTCCAGAAAAACAAAGAGAGTTTCAGCTAGAAATATGACAAAAACAAATGAACATGGCCGCTCCTACCTAATGATATATTCAGTAATAAATCTTTCTCTTATTACAGGGGAAAGATTTCAAAGTACACGCTACTCATTGAAAAAAGGGTTCCATATAAAAAAATCTAAAAAAACAAAATAAAGATACCACACTGTCTAGTGATAGATTCAATAAATTATCTCTACTGTTTCTAGTAAACTAAAATAGGGTTTCATTAAATCTAAAAAATAAAACAAAAATAACAGACTAAGCCACTCCATTCAACAAAACAAAAAAAATAAAAAAATACTACTGATTTCACAAAAATGCTACTCATTT